>NC_138773.1:123189574-123481805 GCF_965119305.1 Pelophylax lessonae | reverse complement strand
AACACCTCTCTCCTGCATAATAACCTAAACAAGTCCCCCCCCCCAGGAGACAATTTGACTTGTTCCACAACTAGGACAGATGCCAGATTCATGTCGCCATCATGGCATCCTTGTAGTGTTTTGCCACATTGGTGATTTGTTCAATCTAATATCACTAAGATGTTCCCTGTTCTCATAGACGTCTAGTGGTCCGGCTACCATATTGTGCCAAACACACGCATTTCAAGTGATGACATAGATGTCATACCTAGTATTACAATTATAAAAATGTTTTAATTTAAATTAACACTCGATGTGATCATCTCACCACTGCCTATGTGTGGAAAACAAGGGCAGTCTCTACCTCCACACTTATAGTTGCCCTTAAATGTAACCAAGTGGTACCCGCTTCTGACTTAGGGCTAAAAAGACTCGGAAGAGAGTGTTGGCTAAACAGTGGGCTCTGCTGGATACAACATTGATGCTATCCCGTAAAACTTCCAATATGACCTTGTCCTCATATAGTAAGGGTAAAACCTCTTAACAATATCACCTACATGATGGAACTCTAGACTGTAAGCGGTAACCAACGTGGGCTTATGTGTGACCCCTTACGTGTGGCTTACTGAGAAGGTCCTGCCGATTTTTTGCCTTTGCAATACTATGTGCCTGTTCCAGGGTCCAAATAGGGTAACCCTATTGCATAAACCTATTGTACAGGCTAGACGTCTCTCTTTCAAAGTCATCAACATCACTGCAAATTCTCTGTAAACAAATTATTTGTTCTACCGGTATGCCCTTTATGGTGTGTTTAGGATGATTTGACTGGGTCAATAGAAGACTATACCCTGCATTTGGTGTGCTATATATGTGTGTTACAATGTGGTTCCCTGATCCCACCAGTAGTATATCCAAAAAGGGGATTTCCTGGTGGTCAGAGTGTCCAATATATTATAAATTCACTGCATTGGAATTTAAGTAAGACAAAAAGGAATTTAATTGTCCCATTCTGGTGTGACAAATAAATAGGAGGTCGTCAAAAAATTTACAGAAAAAGTAGGTGTATGTTCTGTATGTGTAAGAATTCCCGTAGATGTGGGATCGTTCCCAACAGCCCATGAACAAATTCTGCAGGGATGATGAGAACTTAGCCCCCATCACAGCCCCACATCATTGAAGGTAAAAAATGCCATCAAAAATAAAAAAATTATGAGTGAGTTAATAGTCAAGTACCGTATATACTCGAGTATAAGCCGAGTTTTTCAGCACATTTTTTGTGCTGCTGAAAACGTCCCCCTCGGCTTATACTCGAGTCAAGGAAAAAAAAAAAAATTTCCTGTCCGCTCCGACGGGTTTAAGGTTTAAAAATGGCGCCGCCCGTCGCATACATGTCACCGCGCACGCGCCGCCGCCGCTCGTGTAATTTCGGCTATTCCCGGCGCCGCTCAGGGAGAGGCCGGGAATAGACGAAAGTATACGAGCGGCGGCGGCGCGTGCGCAATGACGTGTCGGCGCCGGGCGGCGCCATTTTTAAAATGAAGGCGCCTCTGGAACAGGTAAGTGAAACAGCTTCACTACCTGCCATTATGCAGGGCTGCGGGCACACTACAAGGGATGCAGTGCTGCGGGCATGGTCCACATGTACCATGCCCACAGCACTGCATCTCCTGTAGTATGCCCACAACCCCGGATCCTCTTGTACCATGCCAGTACCCTGCATTCTCCTGCACCATGCCAGTCACCCTGCATTCTCCTGCACCATGCCAGTCACCCTGCATTCTCCTGCACCATGCCAGTCACCCTGCATTCTTCTGAACCATGCCAGTACCCTGCATTCTCCTGTACCATGCCAGTCACCCTGCATTCTCCTGCACCATGCCAGTACCCTGCATTCTCCTGCACCATGCCAGTCACCCTGCATTCTCCTGTACCATGCCCGCCGCCCTGCATTCTCCTGCACCATGCCAGTCACCCTGCATTCTCCTGCACCATGCCAGTACCCTGCATTCTCCTGCACCATGCCAGTCACCCTGCATTCTCCTGCACCATGCCAGTACCCTGCATTCTCCTGCACCATGCCAGTCACCCTGCATTCTCCTGTACCATGCCCGCCGCCCTGCATTCTCACCCTAGGCTTATACTCGAGTCAATGATTTTTCCCATCTTTTTGTGGTAAAAGTAGGGGTCTCGGCTTATACTCGAGTATATACGGTACTTCAATTATGAATAAGTGCGGTTCCGGACACCACGTTCGTCACGCCCCTCTTGACGTCGGCTCACCTCACTACCGCGGGACGCCGCGATTTTATGATGTCTGCTTGTACATGTCTTCTGTTATATAAGTGGAACCTTTAATAAATTTGACCGATTATCATTGCTGGATTACGCTATGGTTTCCTTCCTTCTTCCTTCCTATATGGTTAAACAACTTACACCGGAGCTATTTATGAGCTTTACCACGGCAATGTGTTGTACCCTGGAGAGTTGAGAAGTGGTTGGAAGCAATCCATATCTATATATGTGTGGAGGAAAGAGTCTATCCCGAGTGTTTTTTTCTTAAGCTTGAGTGGCCTGTCCATTAAGTTGGGGGCCCATTCCCTCTGGTAAGCAGCCACCTTTATTTACCTACCACGGGTGTCTTCCTCCTGCTCACCATACCTTGGGATCTCACCTTCTGTTGGACTTTTTTTCTCCACCTTAGATCCATGTTTGGGATTCATGATTCCTATGGACTTTTATATTTTGGTCTTGGCTGACTTCACTGCACAATGACTTATGTGATATATATTTATTTATTTATTATAGTTATTTTTTAGCGCTGCACTATTTTGATACGCAATTATGAATAAGTGCTGTGTAGATGGTAAATCCATATAAAAATTCCAAACAAAAAGATACTGCTTTTTTTGCTAAATCACGTGGAATGTTGGAGTACAGACTAGTCACATCACATGTAACCCATAGATATTCAGGCTTCCAGACTGTATCCCCCATAAGTTTCAGGAGATGATTTGTGTCTTTAAGATAGCTGGGTAAAGCACATACCAGGAGTTGCAATTGGCCATCCAACCATTGTCCCAAACAATCATTACGGGAATTGATGCCAGTGACTATCGGTCTACCAAATAATGAATCAAGACCCTGATGAGTTTTAGGGAGGTGATGAAAGATAGGTAAGATGGGGCATTCTGGAATCAGGGCCTTGGCCTCATAAATACTAAATGCACCTAAATATACACATTTCTGAACTAAATTGAACAAGTTGTTTTTATATAGTTTTGTGGGGTCACTCCTAATTACACTATAGGTTGTTGTATCTGATAACAGTCCTAAAGCTTCCTCTCTATAGCTATTGGCATCCATTACAACTACTAGACTCCCCCTTATCCTCATCGCATATAACAATTGAAGGGTCAATCCACAAGGATTGCAGAGCTAATCTCTCCTGTGCAGTGAGATTATTCCCTACATGATTGGGACCCATGGGGTTCATAGCGAGGCGGGTAAGGCCACGCTCGACACATCTCTGAAAACTGTCCATGCCCGCAGTATGTGACTGTACAGGGTAGAAATCAGAGCGAGTGCCGAGCCTGACCCTGTGTAAACTCGTATTATCAATATTGCCCTTAATAAACAGAAATTTAAAAAAAAAAAAAACAATATCGCCCAGTAAGGAAATATGTGTACTCTCCTCTGCCAAGTCAGTAAGATCCTTGGAAAAACAATGTTCCTGAAAAGAAAAGTTATTATTAGGAGTGAGTATAGTAGGCGAAGTATTAGATGTAACCTCATTATCCTCTATTGAATCATAATAATGCTTCTTAATAGTAATATTACGAATAAATCTATTAAAGTCCAACAGAGTTCTGAAGAGATCAAAATGTTGGGTTGGACAGGCTTTGGATTATAGGGATATCTCCTCAGACGTCAGGTTGTGTTGAGATACATTAGGCACATTTAAGGATTTTTCCGAGTGTGTGATCTGAGAGTGTAGGTTTCTCCTCCCTTTCTTTTTGCCTCCTCTCCTTGTTTTCTTTCACATCTTCTGTGACCCCCTTTCATTTTCCCTCGTTGTATCTCATTTTTTGGGGTAACTGGTGTACTCCCATTTTGATTCAGGCCTGGACTGATCCATAGAATCCTCAGAGCCAGAAGTAGCCAAAGTCATGTCAGCAAACTCAGCTTCAAACAGGAAAATTTCCTCAATGCCATGCACAATTTTTCTTCCAGGTGTATACATTGTTAGACATATAGTCCAATTTAACATGCATCATTTTTTCTTTCTTTCTCAAAATGTTGCTTTTCTCCATTTGTATCATTTTGTCATCTGATTTTTTATTCAATTCTTCAAACTGTGTAAGCTCTTTGAGGGGTAAAATGTCCTGTTGTAATGTTTGAACCTCTTTCGACAATCTATCAATCTCCACAGTTTTGGATTCTATTATAATACACATAAGATTGAAAGAGCATTCAGATAGAACATCCGTCCATTTTTTCTTCAATGTCTCATCTGGTAAAAAGTGGGACATTTTTTAACTCTTAAACCTCTTGGTTTTCTCTCCAGGCTACAATATTCAGTCAAAGTTGTTTTGTCACAGTATGCCTTAATTTCTTTTTCAATATTCTGTTCTAATTTTCTTAATAAAATCCTGAGAGTACCCACATCATTTTCATTGTTTGGTTCGCAAAACATCCTGTATATTGTTCCTGAGGAGATTGTCATTTAAGGGACGAAAATTACAGCTAGTGGAGCTTTGGGAACTATGCGCAGTCATGTTAATAAAATAAATATAAAAACTCAATGGATATAAGTTGCAGCTGATCCAAAGTATAAATACAGGGATCATATGCATTGTAAACCTCCCAGTCTATTTGTTTCCTTGAATAATTTGCAGTTCAACCCATGTATCATACAAGCAAATGTTACAATAGTCCAGAAATGCAAAAGGAGCTGGTCACTCACTTTTAAATGAGGAATGATTCCTTTTCTGGAAGGGAGATATGCCGAGCAGGTGTAGAGGTATCCAGAAGACAACAAAAGGGTTTGCACCGCTCAAGGCAAACCATCAAAAGTAATGCCATCATAGGTGGAACCAGGTAGCTGTCTGTAGAGCACTGGGTGCCTGCCAGGGTTCGCAACCATGGAGTGGCATATCCTGTTACCTCGACAACTTGCATGTATTGCGTGTCTTGTACATACATATTTATGCATTAGTAATATCTGTGCCACACTGTTTAGGTTTATATTTATTTTGTATTTTTATTTGTATATTTTGGCACGCTGATACACTGTTGTTTTGTGTATTGTGGGCATTTATCTTCCTTCATTCATTGATTTTTCTTTAAACTTATATACTCATTAAAGTACTCTTTATCCTTGGCTGGTATTTTCCACCCTGTGTGTGGGTTCTGAGTATCTGCCACTGGCTTTATCATTCTTCATTGTAGTTTTGGGGGGAGTTTTCATTTGACATAATACACGAAGCTGTGTTATGCATGTCATGTCTCCAGGTATTTAACCCCTTTCATTAGTTCCTGGGTTTTATGTTCGATTGATATATTTTTTTTTGTTCGAAAGATTTCCTTTTTTTGTTTTTGTTCGATCAATTAATTTTTTTGATCAATTGATTTCTCTCTTTTGTTAGATCGATTTTCTTTTGGGATCGATCTATTTTTCTTTATTGCTCGATATATATATATATATATATATATATATATATATTGTGACAGGAAGTCAGGTAAATCTGTGGATGTAGTCACAGACAGGAGATACATTTCCACCTGGTTTAGAAAATTCACCAATTACTATAGGGTGTCGGCTGCAAAGGTAGCCAGAACTGGCTTAAGGAAGTTGAAAGGCCTTCAGCTGTTCGGAATGAGGAAGTTAAGGTCTCTATAATTTGTCCAAAGGAAGTCTAAGGATTGCTGCCTCATGACGCTGTGTGGGCATGGAGGACAGTCAGATGTGTGCCCCCTGAAAGCTGTGTGAGCATGGGAAAGACCTCCTGAAGCGATGTGCGCTGAGGAGGGTAAAAAGTGGGAAGACTTCTCAAGGTGAGAAAAGTAACTATTTCTATGTGGAAGAAATAAAGGAATGTTTGCTATGTGAAGAGTGTGAAGAGACAAGCAAAAGGACATGTTCAATGTGAAGAGGAAAAGGGACATGTTCAATGGACATTTGTTGTGTGAAGAAAAAACATGGACTATGGAGTGTCTGCTGTAGGATCAGCAAAGTTTGCCCAACAGTAGGTTGGAGACAGACTTCATTAGATAGGTTCCTGTGTGTGAGAAGGTAGCTGCCCACAGTGGCAAGGATTTATTTTGTGTTTTATTTTATTTTGGATGTTTTTGCTGCATGCACTTGTTTGAAGAAAATTGCATGAATAAACCAAACTGTTGTTTGCAACCACTTCTCGGCTATCTCCCTGTATAACGAATCCCCCCAAGGGGTCATCCACGCCCGTCACCATGCTAATCAACCCCACTTATGGTGGAGGATGCGGGCAGAAGCAGAGATCCCTGCAAAGTGCATCTGTTCTATGAACTTTGTCTGGTGCATGAGATTGCACAATCTGTGTGTGCAGGAGAGAAGATCCTGAAAGAGAGGAAAAACTACTTGTTTGTTGTGATGGAATTTGTTGTGTCTGGTGCATGAGACTGCACAAACTGTGTCTGCAGGAAAGGGGATCCTGCAAGAGAGAGAAAAGCTACTGGCTTTAAAGAGACGGTGGTCTCAAAATTTTTTGCTGGACTGTGAAAAATTTATTGTGGAGTAATTGAAGATGGGGCGGTCAAAACCCCTGAAAGATGCAAAGATAGCTGAAATGAGAGACCAGATTCTATGGATGGAGGGGATGTTACGAGCCCCATCCATGCCTGAACATAATCTGCTAAAGAGAAAGGTTGTTGTCCCTAGCAACACTGAGGCAAATGCGGATTTTCAGCGGAGCTTTGCAGCTCAACAAAAGGCTCACCAAGAGAGCATGGCAGGCTGGAAACAGAGACGCCAGCAGCCAATGGAGGCCATCGGTTTGGAGGAAACCGAGTATGTGTGCAGGGCTGAGTTGGATGCCTTGCAAAGGAAAATGGAAGAAAAGGAACACGCCCTGGAGTTGCTTAAGATGGAGCATAGAAACTTGCAGGCTCAGGTGTTACGGTGGGAAGAAACCACTGCTCTTCTTTTTTCCGAGTTACAAAAATGTGGAGAGACTATAATGGAGAAAGATACCATCCTCATGGAAAAGGAAATTGAAATTCAGACTTTGCAGAAGCAAAGTATGGGTGATATGTTGGAGTTGCGTAATCAGCTGAAAAAAAGTCTTCAGTCTTTGGAAACTACAAAAATAGACCTGCAGGGGGTGCAGGAACAGAATGTCTCTCTGAAAACGACATTGTCTCTCAGCGACAAGGAAAAAAATGAGAGAGAGGCTAAATTACTGAGTACTGTGAATGAGCTCACCACTTTGAGCAATGTGGTAGATGAATTACGTGCGGACTGTGAAAGTTGGAAAGATGAAGCCCAAAGTGTCCAGCAGCAGTTAAAGGAGAAAGAAGCCTGTGTGGCAGAATTACATTCTCATTCCCAGAAACTAGCCAATGATGTGAAGGCTCTTATGCAGGGAAAAGGAGATTCTGAACACAAGAGAAAAAAAGTAGAGGCACAGCTGCAGGAATCGCAAGTCAAGGTGTCAGAAGGTGACCGATTGTGTGCTAAGCTGTCAGAGAAGGCAAACCAACTGCAGGTTGAGTTGGACAATGTCACAAATCAGCTTTCTCAAACAGACAGCAAATCTAGAGAAATTGCCAAAGATTTCTCTATCTTGGAATCACAGATGCAAGACACGCAGGAACTCTTACAGGAAGAGAGGTGTCAAAGGCTGAGTTTTAGCACAAAACTCAAACAAATGGAAGATGAGAAAAATGGCTTCCTGGAACAATTTAAAGAGGAGGAGGAAGCAAAGAAAAACCTATTAGAGCATGTCGCAACATTGCAAGCTCAGATAGCGGATATGAAAAAACGCATGGAAGAAAGCGTTGGTTCATTAGAAAATGTTGAAAATGTGAAAAAGAAGTTGGATCAGATGCTTGGTGAGGAGAAGACTGTGTCTGCAAAATATGCAGAAGAACGCGACCGTGCAGAAGAGGAGGCGTGTGATAAAGAGAGCAAAGCCCTGTTCTTGGCTCGCTCCTTGGAGGAAGCTCTTGAGTGTAAGGTTGAACTAGAAAGAGTTAAACAGCTGCGTACAGAAATGGAAGATTTGGTCAGCTCCAAGGATGATGTTGTGAAAAGCGTTCAGGAGCTAGAAAAGTCTAAGCGAGCCTTAGAACAGCAAGTAGAAGAGATGAAGATTCCGTTGCAGGAACTAGAAGAGGAATTACAGGCAACAGAAGATCTGTCCCAAAGAGGGGATAGTGTGCCTGATGCAGTTTTTAAAAGGATCGGTGTTTTGGGGTCTGTCCTGAGTGAGCATCAGAAATTTGATGACATGTTGTTTGAATCACCCCTCTGGATTAAACGCCACCTAGTGGAGAAAACTAAGGCTGTTGGTGAAAACGTGAAGCAAATGAATAAGTGCCTTTCCGGGAATATTTCCAAAATGGAACTGGTGAAAGACAGGTGGCAGAAGTTTGATCGTGATCTTGAGATACATTCCATGTGGAGTTTAGATAAAGAAAAGGAGCTACAAGGGAAAAGTAATGCAGTGGCAGAAAGTGCATTGAAGAAACCTGTAATAGACTGTGTTGCAGTTCCATGCTTCTTCACTGATGCAGAGAGGAGGTCTGTAATGCATACCACCCAGATCGCTGGGTTGAACTGTCTACGGCTAATTAATGAAGCTACTGCCTTTGACCCATATGATGGTGGAAGGAAAGTTGATGATGTCGCTGGAAAAATGAACAGGGGTCACTTTGAAGAAATGTGTGACAGCCTGTTGTCGCAAATGGAAGGCCTTCTGCACAGCATCTTAGAGCAAGCTAAGCTCAAGAAAGAAGATTATTCCCTTTTACAACAAAGAGTCAATGATTGTGTACAGCTGTATGGAGAGGCAACTCAAGTCACAGAGGGACGTCAAGAGTCCCTACTTGGATCAAAGCTAAGTGAAGCAGAGGTTCTCAAAGTTTTGTGGAAATCATTTATTGATTGCAGAGAGAGGCGGCTCAAGAATGTTGAAGACTTTAAGACTAGCACAATTGAGTTGCCTATGGATCACGGATCTCCATGGCAGATAGAACAGACGGTTATGCAGGACAAACTTGAGAAGGAGCAAAATGATGCCAAAAATGCAGTTGAGGAATGTGTATATGAGATGAGGGACAAGTTGTCTGACATTTATGAGAAATCTGTCAATGAAGATGACAGAAACAGTTTCATCCTGAAGCTTGAAGATACAGAGAATTGGCTATATGAAGATGGAGAGGATCAGCCAAAACAAGTGTGTATAGACAAGCTAATGGACTTAAAGAAAGAGCCACCCCTACAAGCATTTCAACAAAGGTTAGCAGTTGTTAATGAACTGGGGAGGAAAGATACTAGGAGGCTTATCAGTGAGAGTCAAGTGAAGTGCCTGACACATGCGTGCCTGGAAAACTGTGTCCCAAACCTAGGGTTGAAACAAGAGGGGGGGGGGGGGTATGTGACAGGAAGTCAGGTAAATCTGTGGATGTAATCACAAACAGGAGGTACATTTCCACCTGGTTTAGAAAATTCACCAATTACTATAGGGTGTCGGCTGCAAAGGTAGCCAGAACTGGCTTAAGGAAGTTGAAAGGCCTTCAGCTGTTTGGAATGAGGAAGTTAAGGTCTCTATAATTTGTCCAAAGGAAGTCTAAGGATTGCTGCCTCATGACGCTGTGTGGGCATGGGGAGAGGAGGACAGTCAGATGTGTGCCCCCTGAAAGCTGTGTGAGCATGGGGAAGACCTCCTGAAGCGATGTGCACTGAGGAGGGTAAAAAGTGGGAAGACTTCTCAAGGTGAGAAAAGTAACTATTTCTATGTGGAAGAAATAAAGGAATGTTTGCTATGTGAAGAGTGTGAAGAGACAAGCAAAGCAAAGGGACATGTTCAATGTGAAGAGGAAAAGGGACATGTTCAATGGACATTTGTTGTGTGAAGAAAAAACATGGACTATGGAGTGTCTGCTGTAGGATCAGCAAAGTTTGCCCAACAGTAGGTTGGAGACAGACTTCATTAGATAGGTTCCTGTGTGTGAGAAGATAGCTGCCCACAGTGGCAAGGATTTATTTTGTGTTTTATTTTATTTTGGATGTTTTTGCTGCATGCACTTATTTGAAGAAAATTGCATGAATAAACCAAACTGTTGTTTGCAACCACTTCTCGGCTATCTCCCTGTATAACGAATCCCCCCAAGGGGTCATCCACGCCCGCCACCGAGCTAATCAACCCCACAATATATATATATATATATATATATATATATATATATATATATATATATATATATATATATATATATATATATATATATTTATTTATTTTTCAATCAATTTTTTTCATATTTATAGTAAATTTGGTCTCTCTTATTTTTGATAGAATACTCTTATATTTCAGAAAAATAAAAAAAAGTATGACATAGGAGTTACCAGTGGCTTGTGGTGCACTGAATAAGAAGAGATGTACCTCATTACATTACTTGGATCTCTCTCTTTTTTACCTTTTCTCCTTTTAGAGAGTAAAATACAAATGTTTGCTTTTTGCTTTGGTTTTACCCTTCATTTTCTCCCCCTCCCCCCCTTTTTTCCCCCTTATGTTTAAATGCATATTCTCTCAGACATATGGTGTATGATTTTTGTTTTATTATTATGGATGCACATGTTGGTGTATTTGAGAGGCATGTATCAATACATGTAAGAATTTCATTTATATACTTGTATGTATATATTTGATAAGTTTGTATTTACGTGTATGGGGATGTATGTTTATACACACTAGGGTGATAATGGTATATATATATATATATATATATATATATATATATATATATATATATATATACATATACTCTGTATTATAATATTTTTTTTCTGCTTTAATTATTTGTGGTTTATATGGTGTGTTCCTTGATTTCTATACAAAGTATGTGTATTGTACCTTATGTGTTTAATAGGTAGCCCTGCTTGGTTGTGGAGCAGCTTCACAGCTATAAGCCAGTGCAATACCCAACAGTAATCAGCAATGACTAAGCACAGGTATGTGAAAAGCATCTGCTGAATTGTTCTTTTAACTGTGAGTGCATGTCATGTAATTTCTTCTCATGGATTGATAAATATACATCAATATTTTTAGCTGGATGTGCTGCCGCCTTTGCTCCCTTTTGCTAAAAACATTAACCCCCTTGCCCTTGCCCTTAACCTGGGCAGCAGAGTAAGCTAACTAAACACTTCTGTATGATTATCCCATAATAAAGCAGTGGCAGTAGAGTTAAGGTCTTCTATGAATTTAGGTAAACCACAGATTCAGATTTTTTTTCTTTGAATGCGATTTTCTAAGTTCTCCAGTTTGCTTAAAGCATTTGAGATGTCTGTTAGAGGTCTGTTTCGAGAGGTAAGTTTGATGGTTTCAATAGCTTGTTCATAACTGCAAATGGCATAGGTTGCATCTTTCATTTTGTGTTCCAGGTCATTGATTCAGGTACCCAAATCTCGAATCAAATGTTTTAGCGCTGTTTTCAATATTTATACCACACAATTTATAACTGACATGTTTGCATCACTTTGTCAGTGGACAGAATGACTGCCAAAGTAACCTAAATCTGCCTCAGAACACAGTAAAACAGAACAGATACAATTGCAAATTGTATACACTAAATGTGTAATGTTCTTTAAAAATGGATTTACCCTGTACTTAATAAAAAATGTCTTCTATTATAGCTTAACATCATTTCTTACATTTAAATCAGGTTTAGGTTTGTTTGCTTTGCAAAGTAAAAATAAATGTTGGCATAATGTAATGGAAATGCTGTCCTTAATAGATAATTACCTCTGAGATAATTAAAATTGAAAATAAAATAATTGAACAAACAACATCAGATTGAGTTTCCAAATTAGGAACTTGCTTAGAACACATACTAATATATTTAATTATAGCTCAAAAATGGATTGCTTGCACTTTTTGCTTTTATATGGGAGATGTTAAAACAGATACAGTGCATACATAAAAATTCCATGGGTTACCCTTAAAATCAATTGTGATAATCATCTACTTTGTAACATCATTGGAAAAGCTGGGATTCTTCTAGAAAAGTAGTAAACACATTTTTTTGTTAATCTGATAGACACAGGCATTGGGTTTCAAACAATTAAAAAGTGCCAGCCACAGGTGGAACTCCTTTGTTAACCAGAGAGCACATATGTACACCCTAATAAGTGATGTCTTCTTGCACCATGATATAAACCTAAATTGACTATTTATAGCTTCAAATAGCTAAAAGCTGATTTTTGCAAGTTTGTACATCTATTACCATTGTATGTTTGCAATGAAAAACGTTTTTACTTACAGCTGTGTCATAGTACAAGTACATAGTCAGTAATGTCATTTTTACAGCAATCTTCTGAAAGGCAGTGTTGCCTTACTGCTATAGGGCAGAAAGAGATCAACTTTTGCACTGTGCAATGGTAACACCAATATTTTTCTTCTCAGATTCTAAATACATATTATTATGCTCATTGTAGTATGTTCACAATTACCAAAGTTTTAATTCTATCTTTCTAAAAGTAATTTGAGACTTGCTAGTATTTACTATGAAGCTTTGCAATAGAATGAATAGTACAGTCATAAAGGCTTGACCACCTTCCTGTTGCCTCGAAATTAGACCCACTACTAGTTCATCAAGTTAAGGAAAAAAAACGAACCCTTTGGGACACATACTTTAAATAGACAATGAGATAAGGAAGATCCTCAAGACCAGCCTGTGCAATTTCCTGCTGTTTATGTTCAACTTGCTTTAAACTATCCATTATTACTTGTCATATTATCTGCCATCAGAATAGCAGGGGGCATCACAACTGCCAGCCTTTATGTTATTAAACATGGAACAAGAAAAACAGAGAAAACCACAAGGGGATACCCAGAAAAGATAGCTGTTAAAGGAGAACCATCAACGGTGTAAGATGCAAACAATTTTATTGATTGAAAAAATCTAATTACAAAATACATTAAAAAATACTCCACCCAGACACCTCATGTAGACCACACAGACAACGTTGTCTAGGTGAGCACATTAAAAAGAGCCCCATTCACTCTCTCTCACATTCCATCGGTGTGTCTCTTTACCATTAATATAAGATAGTTGGATATATGGGGGGTCATGTAATTATTCCAAGTAAAGGAGCAACCCCTTCTAATGTGGAAACGATTGCCCAAATAAAGTCTAGAGATCCAAAAACAAAAATAAAAAGAGGTACAAAAAAGGATGGTATCAATAATAGAAAAAGCCAATAGCCAGTCTTGAATGATGAAAAAATATTGGGTAAAATGCCTCCAACAAGTTTGATCATCAATAACTGAAACCCATATGTTAAGGTTCAAAACTGTCGGTGGTGCAATGAACTTGATAGGCCTTGTCACATCAATATGTGCCTGGCTTTAAGTGCGGTGACCGACCTGCTAAGAGGATAATTAAGGGAGTCCCCAAAGGCTGAGTAGTGGTACAGGCTTGCTAGCACTGTGATTACTACTATTTTTTGTTCCATGTATATTTTACAGTTGTGGAGGTACCCAGACGAAGCGGTGAAATGCTATATACCAATTTTCCTATTCCTCAAATTTAGATGTGAGTGGGCTTAGGTCATGTATTTTATCATTTCATTCCTTATGTTAATAAAATTATATGTTTGTGCTATTGACTGCCAGTTCTTTGGGCTTTTTTCACGTTTGCAGTTTTTAAAAAAGAGGAAAAAAATGTACTTGGAGAAATGTAAATCCCAAAAGGCCAGTTCATGCGGCTTATTTTTTTTTTCTACTTCAAGTTTAATTGAAAAGATTTTAAGTTACAAAACAGGAGATAAAGAAAAAGAACATAGAAAAGAGTGACACGGTTTACTTATTTAACAATGCTAGACTTATAGCAACTAAGCTTAAGTAAGTCAAAGTAACTTCGTAATTGAATTAGGTACAGGTACTATTGATAGTGGGAAGGGAGAGGAGGGGGAGAGGTTGACATCTCATAGCTTAGTAGGGACAGAGAATATTCGAGAGTAGCAATCAAAGAGAGATACTTATAAAACATGTTTGCAGGGTATGCTAATGTTTTACATTTGTGTAGTGTCTGCTATATTTCAGGGGTTGGTAATGCTGACAGAGTACTTGGTCCATAGGCCCAACGGTCTTGGAATTTGGGCATTGATAGATATGCCTTTGCGTACATCAGTTCCAGTTGCATGTGTTGAATGATTGTGGAGTGAAGTTGAAGGAGTGATGGTATGGTATTGCTGTCCCAGTTTCATGCTATCAGGATCCTAGCTGCGATGAAGATGTGTGTGAGAATGGAGTGGAGTGGGGGAGACCAAGCGTCCAGGTCTAGCCTTAATAATGATTAATAATATATTATTAACAATTTATAATCATCTTGCTGCGGATATCCCCGTGATGTTCCATGTTGCCGTTTGGACCCTACCACAAAATAGGGTCAGTGAGGGGCATTCCCACCAGATATGAATGGTGGATCCGAAGTTGCCACATCCTCTCATGAGGCTTATTTAGTTGTTCAAAAATCTGTTCTTCATGCATCCAGTGTTAAAAAGTCAGAATGGTAGCTGCAGTTAACATCGTGGCCTTGCAGTAAGGTTTTTATTTCCAGTTAGGATGCTTTTAGCAGTAGGCTGAAATAGTTTTACTTGTTTCGTTGGGTCTCTTTTACTGCTGTTAAATAATGTAAATTGTGTTTTTGTTTTTTACCCCTTCTAGGTTCAAACAGTACTAACACACAAATGTATAGAAAAATAGGACATATCTGCAATTAAGAATCTGTAAAGTTTAGGGAAGCATGAATACATAAAAAATTAACATAAGAAGTTTGGAAGTGGAAGATGAAAATAGAGTAAGTAGGGGAGTCACAGTAGGGGAGTCACAGAGTGTTGAATGGTCATAAAACTATCTGAATTAGACAGTAAACATCGACTCCAATTCCTTTGAAATTCCATTGTGTCTTAGTTGAAAAGGATTATGTCCCACTGGTTTGCAAAATTCCTTATGACCTGTTATTATGTATTGCATAGTTTTCTTTTTTTTTTTTGTCATTTCTGTCCTATTTTACCAATCTAACATTCCTGTTTGCACTTTTTTCATTCAATAAGTTATACCACACGCTGGAGGTGCAGCTGTAATATGGAAAGTTATTTTTGTATGCATGACACTTTTTGATTAATGTGAATTTACAGTTTGCAGTTTTGTTATTTTTCAAGACTTGTTCACATTCCTGTAGTCAGCATGAAGCTTCCTGCTAATTGGTTTAATGCCTGAGGTTGGGTGAATGTCTGAAGGCCTGAAAGTAGGTGCTGTTGTAAATTTTCTCTAAGATTTTTATCCTCTTTTTTGCAGCTATTTTTCTTATACCGTCTACCGCTGCCTAGTATCTAGTTACCAGGTATGAGCTTTGCATTTGGATCAAACTATAATTCGGTCCAAGTTTCGCCTGTCTGGAGTTCAGCAAACTAAAAGGGTTGTTCAGCTGCCCCCAAGCTGATCCTCTAGCTGCAGTAGAAAGTGATACATTTAGCTGCTGGCTTCCTAGCAACTAACAATGAATCCCTGCCCTGCCAATTCAGCTGCTAGCTGGGTATTCCCTGCTGATGGGTGAATGTACACAGATGGGTGGGGATAGTAGCTGACATTACTGACCAAATATTGAAATGGCCATATTTGGTCAATGACATCAGTCATTATCCCCATCCCTTCATTTACTTTTACCTGTCAGAGGCTGCAACAGAGAGTGCACGAAGTGCTGCAGTTGTGTATATCTCCATTTATCAAGTGGCATATTCCCCCTTTTTTGTGGTAATTCATAAAAAGTGCACAGTCTGTTTCCTACCATTACATCTTTTAACTGTATCATCTAATTTTTTCCCCATCTAACAAAATATGGATAGTCCTCTTTCTCTGGTTTGAAGTAATTTGAGTCTATTAATGAAATCAAAGGTGCGTTATATTCTAAGTGAAATAATCTACATAAGCTATCCCAAATTCTTAACGTGTTTCTAGTCCATATACTCGTGTTATTAACCAAGTCTGGATTATACTATTGGCACCCAAACCATCTTTCCCAAGTCTACCTTACTTTGGGAGCACTCAATTTCCATCGAGGTCCTACCTTTCTTATTGTGTATCCAATCTACTGTTCGTGCTATAGAAATTGCCTGGTAATATTTTTTTAAATTCAGGTGCAGCTACTCCCCCCCCCCCCCCAAAAAAAAACCTTTTACTTTTGTTAATACTGCATAAGCAATTCTCGAGGTTGGTGTACCCATATATATTTTAATACCATTTCTCATAACTTCTTAAAGTAGGCCTGGGGGAGGGTGATTGGGACCATTTGGAATATGTATATAATCTTGGGGAGAATGTTTATTTTTACCACGTTTATTCTATCAATCCATGAAAGAGGTCTATGTCTCAGGGAGTTCAGCAGGTCCTTCACCTTATTTAACATTGGTATATAATAAGCCTTATACAGAGTCGCTAACGATGGAGTTCATTTAATGCCAAGGTATCCCAGTTCCTCTCTACACCATACAGAGGGGAATTTAGGCTGAATTGCCTGTTGTTCTCGCTTTGGTATTGTAATATTCAAGCTCTCCGATTTAGCTATGTTAACCTTAAAATTTGATAGCTTCCCATATCTCCCTAATTCCTCCAGCACTACTGAGAGCATTAGCCTGGAGTTAGAGATGAAGAATAGTACATTTATTTTTACTCTGTATTCCAAAGGCTATTTTTTTTAGAACATGTGACCAGCAGCAGAGGACTAGAAGCTCCTACTGCTTATGTTTCCTTGCAGATAAGCTAGGAAAGATCTGGGTCATGTGACAGCTGTATATCCATTAGGAAAACGGTACTTGGATGTTTTTTTTTTTTAATTAAAATAAATACAGTGCCATCATCCATATACAGAAATAAAAGGAACAATGTAAATTAAACAATGGGTGTTTAGTATCACTTAAAAAATAAAACAAAAGAAACAAAAAAAGAAAAACAAAAAAAAAATGGACAGACTCGATGGACTACTCAGTCTTTTTCTGCCTTCACTTTTCTATGCTTCTAAGTCAGGTGGAGTATGATGGGGCAAAAACAGAGATTGGAGCCCGTCTAAAGGATGTTGAAGTTTCAAGGATTGATTGAAGCACTCTTGAGTGCAGAGATACTTTATCTATATTCTGTAGCACAAAGACAATTTAGTGTCGAGGAAATAGACATTTGTTATTGAATAGTGGGTAGCACTTAGGCACTTTATTTTGTTATGAATTAGGCATGTTTAAAATTGGTCAGATTTTGAAGTAGATTTATTTATTTTTTTTTTTTTTTATTTAATCAATTATGCACTCTTTTGCCATTAAATATGAATGCATTTATTTACTGTTTGAATTAATTGTTATAGGAAACTATGTTATTAATTAAAAGAAAATATCATTAAAATTGCTGGCTAGCAAGTCTATACCTGGCCATTTCCCTAAATAAGGGCCTGGTATGGATTATAATGGAGCTGTACAAAATTAAAAAAAAAAAAGTCTGCTGCATCATAGTAACCAACGACACTGTGGAGGGTGGTCTCCAGTGATTAAGCAACCAATGATATCTTGATTGCAAGGATGCTAGTGACTGTTAGGTTTTCAGAAAAGAGCAAGCAAAAAAACAGAGTTCCTCCAAAAATCAATAGCATTCCCTTATCTAAGATGAGAGTCTAGTATTAGGGGGGGGGGGGGGGCGCCACACAGAAACAAGAGAAAAGCATGCCCCCCTCCCAAGATCCATACCAAATTCCCATCCGACATGCAGTATTGATGGCCAGGAAAGGGTGGCCCCCTCCTTAACCATACCAGACCAAGTCACATGCACTCAACTATGGGGAGGGAACCACCCCCACCCTCCCACTCTGGCAAAAAGCCTCATCCCCACATTGATGAGTACAGGGGCCTTTTCTCCTCAACCCTGGTCCTGTGTTTTTGAGGGTCTGTTGGGAACTTAACAATAAATGGGCCCACAGACACTGCCACCCATGTAAATAAGTAAGGGGAACGTAGTACTTTGGTTACCGTTTCTCAAAATATAAATAAATACACCATCACCATGAGAAAAACCTTTATTAAGAAAAAAAAAAAACGCAACAAAGTATTTTATTAAAGACATTTTTTTTTATTATCAATCAAGTTTTCCGGTGATGAAGATTTATGTCAATCAAGATGAACGATGCCTGCCAAGAAATCACCAGTACATCAGCTCTGGATGGCTGCTTGCCCCAAATGACAGCCCCAGGCTTCTTAGCTGAATGTAAACAAAAGTATGATCAAATATGGACATGAATATATTTGGAAAAATGATGTTGCCCTGGAACACCCAGGGCAACATTGCATGGCAATATGATTCACTTCATCAATGACAGCTCCCTGCTGAATGTACACAAAGGGGCTAGAAGCTCTCTGTTGATGCCTGCCAGCATCTTTAAAAGCTAGCCATCACCAGGAGAGGGTGAGTGGTTGCCAAAATGCATGTTAACAACCAATGACACTGTACAGTCTGCACAGAAGGAATATTAAAGCACTATTAAACCCAAAAGCAAGCATCTATTATATTGCAGCTTACCAATTCTTAGATGTGATGGCTACATTAATTTTATTTTTAGGCTTTCTTTATTCTATTTTTATCTGGTGATCCAGCCAGCAAGTCTGTTTATTAATAGCAATTATTTAACACTAGCAGGAGCGCTTTTAATGATTAGCTTTTATTCATGTAAAGCCTTTATCCCAAAATGAAAAAAGTATGTTACCAGGTGAAAACAGAAGGAAATTTGCAAAAAGGAAAAAAAAAAAAAATAAATGCAGCCACCACACCTAAGGAGTGGTAAGCTGCCATATAATTCATTTTTGGTTTTGAGGTTATTACCAATTAAATTTTTTGGCGGTAGTAACATCACAAATAAATGGATGATTTCTTGCTACAGAAGCATGAGAAGCTTGGGCTGGTGAACCAGAATTGTTCAGCCCGTCAATGATGAACATGCAAATCCAACCCTGCATTGAAGCAAATGCAAACCTCATCCCTAGTGTGTACTTGTGAAAAGTAAAATTTTTGGACATGGAATGTGCGCAAATGCCTGACCTGCATGTCGGTAAAGAGGGATTTAGATGGTAGTTTAAATCTTGTTTCTAATACAGGGAATGAAAGTAACACTTTCATTTTAGTTTCTTTGATAGCTTTAAAATGGAAAAGTGATTTAGGTTTCAATAATGTAATCATATCAGAGGTTAGACTGATTGGCAATTGTGGAGTCTTTATAAAGGATGTCAAAAGGGAAACCTTAGAAGTCAAGTGATATTTAAACTTCAATGGTTCAAGATCTCTTTAGTGGTATTGAGATCAAAGGTTTACTTTCCGGTATGTGAGCTGTGGTTGACACAATAAACTATCTGGGTAGACTGGGGCTAGCCGCAGGCTTTCTATCTCAGACCACTTTGTTTTAAGGGTTTAAAGAGAACCAAGAAGGCAAATATCTCAGCTGTGTCACAATAAAATACAGTATCTGACTATGCTTTGGAAGACCACCTCATTGCTTGAAAGCAAATATAAGATAGGGACTTTTAGCTGTAAGGTCTCAGACCAATATACCAGCTTCAAAAATACAGGCGGTTCCCGGGTTACAAACATCTGACTTACAAACAGAGAGAGGCAACAGGAAGTGAGGAGAAATCTACCCATAGGAAGGGAAATTCACTTCTGTAAGAGTTCTCATGGGAAAAATGTGTCTCCACTGAGGCCCCGTTCACACAGGGGCGATCCGACTTGGGGGGGTGACCTCCGAGGTTGCGGTGCGAGCAGCGCGCCGCGACCTCGGAGCGGCCTGCACGGACTTCATAACATTGAAGTCTATGATGGTCGCGCCGGGTCGCCCCAAAGAAGCTCCGGACCCTTTTTCTAAGTCGGAGCGACTTGTGTTGCTCCTATTAGAACGGGTCCGCAGCTTCCCTATGGAAGGAGACCTACGGCGACCTGTGAGGCGACCAGGTCGCCTCACAGGTCGCCTTAGTGTGAACGGGGGCTGAAGCTTTATCACTAATCTGGTTTCCAAAACAACCCAACATTTTCAAAATAAAGTTGTCATAGGGACAGAAAGTGAGGTGAAATCTTCTGAACAGGGATACAAACAGCAAAACAAATGGTATAGAGGTGCTAACCCTTCCCTATACCCTTCCCTATGCTATCAAAATTCTTCTTCTTCTTTTGGCTGGAGCTAAACCTAAAAAATATACCTGTTCCAACTTATAAACAAATTCGACTTAAGAACAAACCTACAGTCCCTATCTTGTTTGTAACCCGGGCACTGACTGTAATGTCATTTTAAAGTTGCAATACTCTTTATCCAGGACAGGTGCAATTGTTTCTATTGTCATATAAGCCATTTTAGAGTTTTGAAGATTTTAAAGTGAGGATGAATAGGAGCTGAGGCAAACACCAGTATATCTTGGTGTTTAGGAAGGTAGTATTGGTAATTATGGTTTGGTAGTGAGTAGTATGTTTTTTGGGAGAGCTTCAGACTTTCCAGTGTTTCATTTAACAGGGAGGCATGTAACGTTTATGTAGATTAGTTTATGTAGATTAGAAAGTGAGAATAAGGGTTTACGATAGCATTAGGGTAACATAATTGAGGTATAGAGCCAATTTAACTTGTTGGTGCTGTAGGAGTTTTCTGCTAACAACAGGTGATTTTCACATATGTGAAGCTAGGGGTTCCATAAAATAAAGAGTAATGGAGATAACAGGCACATCTGATGTTTTTTTTTAAATAATTTAAAAAGGAGTTGAAGTTAGATATTTCAACTTTATGGACACTAATGGAATAGAACTGAGATGGGTTATGCCCTGAAAAAAATTGGCCAGTTATACAAATGTGATATAGATTGCTAAAAAAAAAAAAGGACAGCTGTGGTGATCAAATACATTTTTGTACCAAACCAAAATCAGCATTTCTTCTCTGGTCTGTTTAAATTGACAATTCAATAGGTATTTGGAACAAGTATAAATCTGCACTAGGGAAAAAATATGTCCAAAGGGACAGCAGCTAGCACTATACTTTGATACAAAGTGCAAAGCATATACAAAAAACTAACGTGCAGTGCTGTATAGAAAAAGTACATTTAAATCAATAGTGAAAATATGTATGACAACCTCAAACACTTAGGCATTAATACAAATATCAAAGTAACATATGTGTTAGTGTGCAAATACCTGTACCAATTTTTTGAAACACACTCAAAAGACTTACACCCGGTGCATAAAAAAGTGCACACACGCAAACGTGGAAACACAAAAAGTGCACAGGGTGTGCAAAATGGTCTTCCCTCCGAAGAGGTAGGACCCTAACCTCGATCCCCCGGGGCGCAAGACTCCTGACAGGGATTTAAGGTACTTCCTATGGTCTGTCTGGCCGAAACCAGACAGACCCCGTTCTCCAGGGGGACTGCCGAAACAGCCCACCCCAAGTACTAGGTGGGGCTCCCCCGAAGAGAGACGGCGAACTAAGCCAGAAGGCCATATCCACCCCCTCCTAAGACTCAAGGCTGGGCCCGAGGACTCACACCCTCCAAGTCGTGCTGGAAAAAAGAGTGATAGTGAAGTGACACAACAACAAAAAACTTAAGGCGAGCTGCCCCTCACCAGTGAGAATTAAGGCACCCCTGGGCTGCCACCCCCCCACTTACCCCCACAGGCTTTTTCTATCTCAGCCCCCGGCCAGACCAAATGTAGCCTATCCCCACCAGCAGACATCGGAACCTGGACAGCTTAGGGAGAGCCTACCTACAACTGGGGACAGGCCTTTTGCAAGGCCAGATCAAAACCCAGGAGAGAAAGCCCCCCGTCACCATCCTTTTCCTCAGTCCATTACATCCAGGAGCAATTCCCCCGGCCACCCAGTCAGACCGGCTTTCTTGCTCCCTTCAAACTGGTTAGAACAGTTCAACCCATTCGAATCAGAAGGCGGCGGTCCCCACATGCTTTCCCAGATGACCTACTCCCCATACCCCGGTACCTCCAGGCGTATAACTTACCCAGATGACCTACTCCCCATACCCCGGTACCTTCCACTCTTATAACTTACATTTTGGGTTTGGTATTGGGTTTCCAGGGTGGTTCCAGGCAACGGTTTCCTTTTGTCTTTCCAGTTCCCTCTCTGCGAGGGAAGCGAGGAGAGACGCCAGTTCCCCGGCTTTTTCAAGCCCTTCGCGCATGCGCCGTAGGCGCTGCACTTACTGGGCTCGACATCAGTGACGTAGCTTCCCATACTGCGCACGCGTCGGAATGTTGCACGCGCATCTGGGAGCTGATCTGACGTTCCTTAGCGGCCGCAGACACGGATGGGAGGAACCAAGATCCCCTTGAGGGGAATCTTAAAGGGATATGGTGGTGTTCTCCCTAGTAGTCCCTGATGTAACAGGGGCTTGCCGTGCCAGGTGCGATTGGGGCAAATTGATCACTACATGACATAGCAATTAACATCATAAAGATATAATATCATATTAAACAAATATGATTGTATAATAGAAAATAGTAGCAAACTTTAAACGGACTGTATATATGTCAGTGAATATTCCAAAAACAGAGAGAAAAGTAGAAGACATCATAGAAATATGATATGGGAGATTTAGCCGCAAATTCAATAAAACTCCCACTAACGTTTTCAAAAACGTTATTTTCAGCCTTGTTTTTGGTTTGGAGCATGCTCACATGGGCTATCTGCCAGAAATTGACTCTGGAGCTATATTTGCATTTTACACTTTTATTAATATCTTTTTTTCTACTTAACATTTTCACACAGTTTAAAAGCAGTTTAGCTCAAAATCATATAACACATCTTTCCCACACATTTTTTATTTTTTTCCTGCCATATTTTGTGATTTTGAAAAAATTAGTCCACCTTTTAGCTGGACTGTTTTTAAGTCCAGTCCTGACATTAGTTGATCTTAATGAATCTCACAGTTGGCGTTATTTTCCGCCCGCCGTTCTTTGAATACCAATTTCAGACTTAAAAATTCGCCGGTTCGCAAAATCCCGCCGAAACGCCAATTCTCCGTACTATGAATCAGGCCCTTAGTGTGCCTAAATGGACAATGGAGATTAAGTGGGGATCCCCTTTGGGTAAATTTACCCTTTTATAGTTGTTTCTCAGGGGGTATGGTTTATTTCTTTTTGTGCAGTAAAAGAAGAGGGTAACTTCTGATTTTTCGAGAACAAGAGTTTGTATGATTGGATGAGGGATATTTTCAGAGTTCTCATTTTAGACTGGCCTTTGAGAAAAAGCCAAGTATGTAAGCCGAAGGATTTGATGAGAAGAGGCGGAAAGAGCAGTTTGGTTGAAAAGAGAGACATGTGTCCCTTGTACAAGATTTTTTGTGAATTTATGAGGATCAAACTTTCTTTTGTTTTGGTTGTAACATTATTATTCAATCCATTTTTTCCATGTAACCATGAATTTCTCTTCTTAGGGGTAGATTTCCTCTCACTCCCTGTTGTCTCCCTAATTTTGTAGGTATGAGTAATTTGTAAGTTGGATGTTTGTAACCTAGGGACCGCCTGTAGTATCAAACTGAGCCCTGCTCTGTTTATCTCCAACAACACTATCTCCAACAACACACTGCAAAAGGTTTTGGTGGGAAGAAACCTTATATAGTGTGTGGTGGGACTTTGACCACTGAGCCATGATTGGGCAAAGTCATCAGCATTTTATCCTGTCATGGCTCTGACAGTGCTCTGTGCACTAATTGGGAAAAGCCCTGCACCTGACCAGCAGTCAAGTGCAATGCTTCAACCAATCAGGACCCTAGAATGCACTTTGCTGCATTTAGTGCATTGTGGGGTGCTCAGCAGGCAAATATCCCCCTGAGCATTCCGCAAATTCAGGTGTTCGCCAAACAGGTGAACAGGTGATGTTTGGGCTAAACTTTTGCTTGGCCCAAACCGTTCGCCCAACTCTAGTAGGGAAGTAGAGTTTATTGCTACATCAGTTGGGAAGGTTGGGAAGCTTGTGTTTCCCGATATTTTTCTTGATGAGCTTTCCTAGGTCCAAACCACTGGTTCTGTGTATTATAAAAGAGACAGCGGTCTGTACCCAGAGAGCTGATTGGGCTTGAGGACTCTCACGCAGAAATAAAACGTTGATACTAGCGCTGGACGCCATCCTGTTCGCCTGTTGAATATACCGAGTTTGGGATGCATGCCTGCCCTCAGGACCCTGCTACAGTCTGAAGGAGCTGCTGGGATTTGCAGCCTGCCCTGAAGATGCTAATCCTGGATACTGCTTGTCAGGTCCTGGATTGAAACCTGGAACCTCTGTGTCAAGGAGTGTCTCTTCTTGCTGAGCTACCTGGAATGCTGGACAATTCCCTGGACAATTTCTTGAATGATCCTGTCTTGAACCTTGATTGTCTTAAACTTGTTTTGAACTCTTTTCTCTTCCCATGCACTTCCTGATTTAAAAAACAGTATCTCTCCTGCACTCAAGTGGTGTGCGGAAAGGTAAATTATCTAGGTGTTTTTTTATGCACAAATGGAGCGGTCTTGCTGCCCTCCTCAGGACCAAGGGTATCCAAAAAGCACTACAAGAAAATGACAAGAGAAGGGTGCACCGACCTTGTGCATTACCACTAAAAAAGTTTATTAAAATCAAAGAAGGTAATGTACAATATACTCACAAACATAGGATATGTACAAGCATGTAGGAAATAGGGACTACTCGCTTCCAGGACACTTCTCTACTGCTTATAACAGTGAAGAAATATCAGCGCAAAAAATGGTGCAACATATAAAATGTGTGCAAAATTATACCGTGTACAAATAAATATACCCAATTATATGCAAAAATAATATTGTATATACTGTGCCAAAGGATGGTATACTATACCAAAAGATTCAAGTGACCGACAGCATACACCGACTGTGTATCCAACACAATCCAAATCATAAATAAAATCAAACAGTATTGCGCCAGATACAGAAAGTGAAAAAAATATTTAAATAGTGAATAATGGTGTATATCCAGGTGAATAACAGAAAGTCCATTAATCCAATCAAATAAGGGCAATTTCCAGTGCTTAACACCACAGTAAATGTGTTCACCGACCCTCCACCAATAAAATGGCCTCTCGCCTCACTCTTAGACTCCCAAGTCACCAAGGGTCTAAGTCAGCTTGTTCCCTCAATTAGGGTATACACATGATAATAACACCATATAGGGAAGTGTAGACCTTCACTCCGGTCCAATGCGATCAGGTACACAGATGAAGAGATAATAAATAGGATCTAGTGCTCTCCGTATACTAAACAGGGTAAACGTTTATTTAGAAATGCACTTACATAGTCCGGTATTTTAAAAAGCATAACAAGTAGCGGTTCAGGACGCTCGTCTCGAGGGAATGTGATATCAGACATGCAGGCTCAGCCCCATATACATGTTACGTCAGCTCGTAGAGCATCGACTTCCATGGTAGGTGTGGAGACTGCACTTACTACGCCTCAGTTATAAGGCTGGGCCGGCCCATGGCACTTAAAAGTGATTGGTCCATGCTTCACAAAGCTCACCTCCCCTTCCTCTCAGCCTAGGACACTGGACGCAGCTCAATGAGGAGACTTACACTCCGTAACACTGAAACTAAAGTCAGGCTTAATGGGGTCACAAAAGATAATAATGGTGGCTATAAAGACAGAACATTAAACTTCAGAGTCAACATGCCCGGCATCACATATACCCCTCTTACATACTACACATTTACTTAAAAAATCAATTCAATATATCCATAATCTTTATTTTGCAATAATTTTTATTGAATTTTTCGTGAAAAATAGAACATCGAAGGTATAGAAAATAATACCGTTAACATAGGTACAACAGTCACAATTGTCCTACTGCAATTACAGAAGAAAAAAGTAGAAAATTTACATTCACAGCGTAGGCAGCCGCTATGCACCGCAGCCTGAGGAGAGTAGGAAGTCTCTGAACAGTTCCACATGAAACAGAACAATATCAAACGAGAACAAGCATTGGGAATGCAAACAACATAGTACAATGAGGAATAGGGGCAAAAAATGTGGGAAGTAATAAAAAAGGGGAGAACCCCCCCCCCCCCAACATCAGCCCCACAGACAGCCCACTGCCGTGTCCCAAGTCCAAGGCCGCCAATGTAATTACATGTAGGTTTCATATATGAGAATATGCAATTGGGCTAACGGTTCATACCCATGAGGTCAAAGAAATAGGAGCAAAGTAGAATAGCGAGAAAGGAAAAGAAGAAAAAAAGTAGGGAGAGAAAAAGAAAAAAAAAGGGAAAGGAAAAAAGGACCCCGCCCAGCGAACATCATCGCCCATAATCTTTAATAGGAACAAAGACCTTAAAAACTGTAAAAATTACTATAGAGCTAGTGCATTGAATAAATAAAGTGAAAGTGGAAAAAGAATAAACACACAAAAAAACTAAATAAAATAAAGGAAAACATTTAAATAAATAAATATTAACCAAAATAAATAAATAAAAATAAAACTAAATATAAAAAAAATAATAAAAATAAAAAAATAATAAAAGTAAAATAAAAAATAATAAAATAATAAAATAAAATAAAAAAATAATAAAAATCAAATAAAAACGACAAAAATGTACATAAAAATATCTCTATCGCTTACCTATACTTCAATAATCCACGCACCCCTCATTGAAAATATAAAATATATAAAAAAATGTATCAATCCCAGATACTAAAATAGATGGGCACTTGCAAGTCAGACGACACAAATCATAGGGTCATTATTTGTCACTAATGAAGCAGTTGAGGTCAAAATCTACATTCAGGCCTCTGGGCACTAAAACTTTTGCCTCAAATATCCAAAAGGATTCCCGCCTGCTAAGTTGGCGTATGTAGTTACCACCTCTCCAGTGCCTCTTCACATGTTCTATACCCCAAAATTTTAATGAGTCAGACTTTCTATCATACACTTCTCTAAAATGTTTTGACACATTATGTGAGACTTCACCTTTCTTAATATTCTTGATGTGTTCAGCCATTCTCACATTCACGGCTTTGGATGTGCGGCCTATATATTGGAGTCCGCACCCGCACTCCAACATATATACCACACTAACAGTAGAACACGTGATCAAGTCTTTAATCACATATTCCTTTCCTGTGCTGTTAGCAGTGAAAGTTTTCTTCTTGTTCTTGTTATTCTTTGTGTGGCGGCAAACGCCACATCTACCACAGGCATGGAAGCCTGATAGAAAGCTGAAAAGGGTTCTGGAAGATGTGGTCCAAGGACCCTATCCTGCTTTAAAATATTCCAATGTCGTTTGACAATGTGTTCCACCTGTTTATATTGAATCTTAAAATCAAAAACCATCCTAAAATCAACATTAGTGGATAAAGGTTTGGAAGTATCGGCCAGAAGCATATCTCTATCCATTGCTGTGACTGCCCGTTGATCTGCTAGGACTTTATTCATATCATATCCTTTGGCATGGAAACGTTCGACAAGGATATTTGTTTGCGAGATGTAATCAGTCTGATTAGAACAGTTCCTGCGTATCTGGATCAGCTGTCCCTTAGGAATGTTGAATAACCAATTCCTATGGTGGCAGCTGTCCATAGAAATTCCTGTCTGTATGTTTAAAGAAATTTTTGGTCAGAATCTGACCATGGCTTTTAAAGATTTCTAGATCCAGGAACTGTATATTATTGGTACTTACTTTCCATGTGAGCTGAATACCCCTATCGTTCTTATTCATTTTTTCCTGAAATGCGTTAAACGAGTTGATTTCCCCCTTCCAAACAATCAGTAGGTCATCAATAAATCTCTTGTAACAGGGTTCTGCAGGGCGGTTATTTAGAACCATATAATTTTCCCACTGGGCCATAAATAAATTTGCTACACTGGGGGCAAATCTTGCCCCCATAGCAACACTTCTTATTTGAAGGTAAAAGCCTCCTGCGTACCAAAAGTAGTTATGGCTTAAACAGAAATTTAAACACTCCAAAATACATTTAGAGTGTTCAGTCTCCAGCTCTGAATAACATCTCTACTGCTGGATAGCATGATGACGTCCTCACAACCTTGTATGGCTTACGTGTTTTCGAGGGAGGACCCTCTTCCTCAGAGCCAAAGTTGCCACTGACCCACCATAAACTCTCAGGAAGTTGTATAACCAGTATACACCGCCCACACCACCCTGCCATGCCCTGGGAGGGGCAAAGTTCAGGGGCAGGTGCATGTAATAGATGGTGTTCATGACATAACATAATATTATGTTATGTTATGTCATGATGAACACCATCTATTACATGCACCTGCTCATTGGGGCTTGCACCCCAGTTTGTTTTCTCCTACACCTGTCCCTGAACTTTGCCCCTCCCAGGGCGTGGCAGGGTGGTGTGGGCAGTGCATACTGGCTATATAACTTCCCGAGAGTGTATGGTGGGTCAGTGGCAACTTTGGCTCTGAGTAGGAGGGTCCTCCCTCGAAATGTGTAAACCATAAAAGGTTGTGAGGACGCCATCACGCTATCCAGCAGCAGAGAAGTGTACTGGAAGCGAGCAGTCCCTATTTCCTACATGCTCGTACACATCCTATGTTTGTGAGTATATTGTACATACCTTTGATTTTAAAAAACTTTTTTATTGGTAATGCGCAAGGTCGGTGCGCCCTTCTCTTGTCGTTTACTTCCTGATTTAAGCCATGTCTCTGCACTTCCTGTTTGCCAGATTATTGTGCTCTCTCAGCTGGTATCTTGCTCCTGCCTTCCCTGCTGCCATCCATATTGTGCTATCACACATTATAGACCCTTGGCTTGTTCCTCGACTATGCTTCTGCCTGATGCCAACCTGCAGCTGCTCATTACTGACCTTTTGGCTTGTTTACTGGCTACGCTTCTGTTTAATCCCTACCTGCTTATCTGGTATTGGACCCCTTGCTCACCTCCTGGTGGGGCAATCCTAAGGACCTGGGATGGTGGGGGAATCCTGACGTAATGGGATGTATCAGGGATGGGGAAGAGATTGAGTATAGGACTGTGGTGGAGAAATTTGTCACATGGTGTGAGGATAATCACCTGCATCTAAATGTGACAAAGGAGCTGGTTGTGGATTTGAGAAGGAGAAAGGCACCAGAGACCCCCATCTCCATCTGAGGATTGAATGTGGATTTAGAAGATAATTACAAGTATCTAGGTGTGCACATAGATAATAGGCTGGACTGGAGCAAGCACTGAGGTGCTCTACATGAAGAGCCAGAGCAGCCTCCATTTTTTGAGGAGGTCTTTTAACATCTGCCGGGTGATGCTGAAGATTTTTTTTTGAGTATGTGGTGACCAGTGCTCTCCTGTATGCATTGGCATGCTGGCAAGCTTATGGTGGCTGACACCAACAGACTCAACAAACTGATTCACAAGGCCTGTGATGTTGTTGAATTGAAGTTGGCCACTTTAACAACAGTGTTGGCGAGGAGAATGTTATTCAATGTACATCAGTCTTGGAGAACTTGTCCCAACCACTCCACAATATGCTGGTCAGTCTGCAGAGTACCATCAGTGATAGATTGTTACAACCACTATGTACCACAAAGCGAAACAGAAAATAATTTTTGCCAGTGGTCATCAGGTTATATAATTCTTCTCTGTGAGGGCTTGAGGTGAAGATTTAAATCTTCTTGGTTTATGATCAGGATTTTTATGTAGTTTTTATAGTGTGTTGGTATTATATTATATTATATTATATATTTTATAATATATATATATATATATATATATATATTATTTGAGGTAATGCATTTTGGTAGTTTGATTTTTTTTATTATTTTTAAACTGTGTTATTTATTCTATCTTGTATTTTAATCGTATGGATGGTTTATTAGAGTATAGTTTTTATTTGTTTTATGGGTGCTAGTTGCTGCTATTGGTAATTTTTTTGTGTCATTGTGTCTTGTTCTGTTCATTGTTGTGACCTTGTGTTGTCTTTGTCAGTGTAGCTGTGCCACAATAATTTCCCTTGGCATTAATAAAGTATTCTAAACATGATCATGGTGGTCAATCCCTATGGAGTTTGTAATTGATTTACCATGTTAAAGCCAATATGATATTTTACTGATTGAGTTTAGCTCTACATTGATACAACATATCAGCCACAAAGCCGATGCAAACGAAAACATGTATTTAACAAAAGTGGGAACTTTGATAGATCATTTATAGGAGTGCTCATATTAATCAGCAACACAAGCCTGTAGTATTCATAGCCATTTCCCCCTGTTCTTGTGTATTTCATTCTAGCAAATAAAGCCCATGTGTAATTATGATGTAATTAGTACATTAGACTACATTTTTCTCAAATGGGGACTGATATTGTGTTTCATAAAATGCTATATAATATGATAATTGCCTAAATATGGAAAATAAATAAATTATATTTATGATATTTGCTATGGAAAGAACTAATAAACTGACTTTTGGGATAAACTGAGTTAAGGGACAGCTGTAAGTAAGTTAATAGTATGGTTGGAATAAATGACCAAATAATTGCTGTCCCCACAGCAGTTTAAAAGGACGGAGCAGCTAAAATATGTTTCCCTCACTCTGTTTTCTGTATTCACATGCAATTGGTTTCAAATTCTCCTCAGATTTTGTCTAGCATTCACAATTTGAAGGAAGCGTTGTTTATTTGGCAGCTACACAATAACAGAATGGCAAGGATCAGCAGTAATTAGAAATGTAATTACATTTTAAAAAATGTCCTGTTGTTAATTAAAATAAAGCATATTGTTATCAGTGGAACTTCTCTTTAATTTGCCTGATCAGTTTTAGACACAATTTGCTAATGTTCTTTTCTTGGCTTTAAGAGAGTGCCTTGCTGCTGGTGACAAACAGCTGATATAACTGGAATAAGCTTCTTTTTAATGAGCCTATATTTATCTTTCCCTCAATACCACTGTTGTTTAACCAGTGAAATTACACTTTTTGGGGTTATTACCAGTACAAGTAGACCGCAAGTATTGATAAGAGGTGTCTATTATAGGTATGGGAAACTGTGTTCTATAAAGATGTGCTATCATGTTAAAGTTGAAAATAATCTGCCTTTAATATAGGCAAAGAAAATCTGAATTGCATTGCATAGTTATGCAAACTCCTTTCATTCTACCCTTGTATAAAATTCCATGTCAGAGACGTGTTGTTACAAAAAAAAAAGGATTTTTTTGTATTTGCTGTAAAATACTTTTCTTTGCATTAATTGGAGGTTACAGCTTCTGATTTAGATCAATGCTTATTAGGTACAATTCCACCTGCAGGAGTGGTACTCTACGCCCCTCTTCACATTGGTGCGATTTGACATGCGATTTGACAGGTCAAATTGCATGTCACATCGCAGTCTTTTGCAGGCAATGGGAGTGTCCCAATCGGTGTGACGCCAACCTTGCAATTTCCAAAAGTAGTTCCTGCACTACTTTTGGCGACTTCATTAGACATCTGTGCATGAACCCGCAGTCGGACTGAAATTTGGCTTTGAAATCATGCGAGTTCAGATGAAGTTGCACAATTTCAAAGCCACGTTCAGTGTAAACAAGGGCTTAGTGCATCCAATCAAAAAGCAGCACTCTGTCCTCAAGCACAGAGAAAAGGATTTTATGGTAAAAACAGATTGGACGTGCTGATGTCACCATGCTACAATGATCCCGGAAGAGTTCTACTGCCGACCAGCTTTTTATCAATGCGATTTTTATCTGTGACAATTTATGTGCAACAATTTGTATAGAATTAAAATTTAATATGTTGTACACTATAGAGTATCTCTTTAATTTCTATGAGGAGTGTTGCCTCTACAAGGCTCTGAAGTGGAACCACTGGCCTGACTACGCTGAGGATACCAAATTTGTTTATTTACTCCTCCCCTGGCTGGTTATAAGCCAAAAGCGCTGTTGACCAGTTGAGGTCTAACGCTGGATACACACTATACAATTTCCTTTACTTTTTTCTTTAGATTTACCAAAACCAATTAATATTAGGTCAAACTTAAACACTTTCAATTTTGTATGATATCAGGAAGGCACTTGCACTACATAGTTGAAGGTAAATCTAAAGGAAATCAAACAACAAAAGTTGTATAGTGTGTATCCAGCTTAACACTTCTGGTAAGGAGACAACCTTGTCCTAGTAGAGGATATACACTTGGTGGGACCTTTTTTACTGTCGTGGGGAAGATCCAATCCAAGGAGCTTGTTGGACATTTGTTAAACTCACCTAAATTTATCTATTTAAGCACTGGTGGAATCTTTTTCATCACTGAAAAGATTTAATTTTAGTATTGTGTTGAATATTTGTTTATTCACTTATTCAAATGTAGGTACTGTGTCTAATTTTCAAGGTGTATGGATGGTTTGTAAGAAATTGCATATTATTAATTTGTGCTAATCTCATGGGTTTTAGCGCAACCTCACTTTTTATATACTGCACAAGGAATGGCACATTTCTATTTGTGCTAATCTTATGGTTTACTTAGCGCAACTTCACTTTTATATAATATGCCCAGCAAAGCAGAGCCCATTGGCAGCTCCAGCACATTATTGAGAAACAGGCACTCTTTCATGCTCCAAGTTATACAGACTGGCACTAGTCATTACTACATTCATGCATAGTGGGATCAACTTTCCTGCGAGTAGCAAAGTAGAGAGAAGCCACCAAACTAAACCTAACTTCATCAAGTGACTTTACTGTAAATACTGGTGTTGAGGAAATTATTCTTCCCCTATGGCATTTGGAATATGATGATGCATGGTATGAGGGTATTTTTGATCATAGAAATTTCAAGTTTTTCCTTAGAATGGATGATTTGATCATTTATTTATTAATAGTCACCAGCAGACCTTCAAGTGACTATGCATATGCACATAATAATTTCTGAAACTACTATCTCTGGTGCTAACTAAATATGCATGATTGTTGGAGCTTTGTGGTGCTGAAAACAAATATTCAGCAGACAATTTAACTCCCAGAGTGAAACAGTAGATATTGCACACTATGGGTCACATTCAGTTAAAATCCTCTGGACTTGGTCTGTCCACTTAGGTCCAATTACCAAAAGGAGATCAATCATTTGGGAACATTGGCACTCCCCCTGACACTTGGATGGACCAATGTAATACTCTGCTATGGGGTCATACCCATGTTTATGAAGCTGCAAGCTCAGGGGTACAGTTTTCGCATGTGTATTAAATTGCATCCTTCAAACAGGGATTGAGCAGGATTCAGTGATTTTATTTGGGTAGGTGTGGTAGGTGAGGTTTTTACCACTTCAATACCATGGATGTCCTCCCAGAACATGCCTCCTGTGCACCCACTGGGGCTCTCATTAGGCATGCTAAAGGGTAGTGATAAAGGAACACTCACAGTGGTCCTTTACCATGTGATCAGCTGTGTCAAATCACAGCTGACCACATGTAAACAAACTTGCCGGTTATTGGCATACGTTTTGTCACGCGCTGTCACATGAGAAAAGGAGAGTTGTAACAGGTCAGAGTGACATAAGACATTTACACTGATAATCAGGGCACTTATCATCAGTGGCCTAATAAGTGAAGCCCCAACAGTGCCAATCAGTGCCCATCAGTGCAGCTTATCCGTGCCTCTTTTCAGAGCTCATCTGTGCCACCTAGCAGTGCCCATCAGTGCTTTCTATCAGTGCCACCTCATCAGTGCAGCCTCATCAGTGCCCCTTCATCAGTGCTGCCTCATCAGTGCCTAACAGTGTGCATCAGTGCCAGCTCATCAGTTCCTATCAGTGCAGCATCATCAGTGCAGCCTCACCAGTGCCCATCAATGTACCCTCAACAGTACCCATCAGTGCAGGCTCACCACTGCCATTCAGTGCAGCCTTATCAGTGCCACCTCATCAGGGCCCATTAGTGCTGCTTTATCATTAGACAACAGTGCAGCCTCATCAGTGCCCATAAATGCAGTCTCATCAGTGCACATTAGTGAAGAAGAAAAATTATTTATTTGCTAAATTTTATAACAGAAACAAGAAAAACTTTTTTTTTTCACAATTTCCAGTCTTTTTTGTTTTCAAAAGAAAACCCAGCGGTGATATTCATCCATATGGGTACAGTGTTTCATGGCTGCGCAATTGTCATTCAAAGTGCGACAGCACAAAGAAACTGGTCTGGGCAGGAAGGGGGTGAAAGTGCCCAGTATTGAAGTGGGTAATGGCGATAGGCATACTTATATGCTGTTATATTTTGTACAATAAATGGGGGAACATGGTTGATGGTAGTATATGTTTTAAGTTAATACTATGATAAAATATATTTTTTTACACATTCTATATAGCAAATGTCAATAGTAGTTTACTATCAGTAGTTGTTTGTGGATCCTAGTTAGCAGTAAGCTAACAAAAGTTTCTAACATTTCCTCATTCTATCCAAAACAAAAAAAATGTTTGCTTAAAGCAGAAGAATTTTTTTATCTTAATGTATTCTATGCATTAAGATAAAAAGCCTTCTGGGTGTAGCAGCCCCCCCCCCCCCCAGCACCCCTAATTCTGAGCTGCTCTGTGCAAGACCAACTGCACAGAGAAGGTAAGTATAACATGTTTGTTTTTTTTTAAACAAAACTTTACAATCCCTTTAAACAAAAGTCTTAAAACTTTATCACATTTTTAGCCAAGGAAGATTGTTGACCGATGATGCTTTCTACTTCTAATACATATATAACTTTTAAAGACGCTCCATATGGTCACCCCAGTTAAGATGAAAAAAAAATGTACTTCTATGTGTAACACATGAGAATGGTAAATCTTGTTTAACAAGCCTTAAGCTGGCCATACACTATACAATTTTCTTATTCAATTTCCTTTAGATTTACCTTAAGCTATGTAGTGCAAGGGCCTGACAGATTGCATACACATTGAAAGTGTTTAGGTTTGACCCTATATCACATGGTTTTGGTAAATCTAAAGCAAAGTTGAACAAGAAAATTGTATAGTGTATGGCCAGCCTTATGTATAAAACTGTTAAATTGGGTAGAGATTACAGGTAGACATCCCTATTAGCAAATATGAACAAGTGATTTGCCCAATGCCTTTAACAAAATCAACACAGTTATTTCTTATATCCCATATATTCATGCTAAATCAAAAGTGACCTTGCTGACTAGCCGAGGTGTGGGTATTACAACAATGACCGGTCAAATTACTAATATTTGGTGGGTAGAAATGTACACACAAAATGTAAAGTAAATGAACAGCAGAGAAATCTAAATCAAATCAATATTTGGTGTGATCACCTTTTGACTTCAAAACAGCATGAATTCTTCCAGATACACTTGCACACAATTTTAAAGGGATTCAGCAGGTAGGTTGTTCTAAACATCGGCTAACCACAGATCTTCCGTGGATGTAGGCTATATCAAATCCTTCTGTCTCTTCATGTAATCAAAGACAGACTTGTTGATGTTAAGATCAGGGCTCTGTGGGTGCCAAACCATTGCTTCCAGGACTCCTTGTTGTGTACATGATTTACACTGAAGATAATTCTTAATGACATTGGCTGTATGATTGGGGTCATTGTTTTGCTGCAAAAATACATTTGGGGCCAATTACACACCTCCCTGATGGTATGGCATGATGGATAAATATCTGCCTGTGTTTCTCAGCATTGAGAACACTATTGATTCTGATCAACTCTCCAACTCCATTTGCAGAAATACAGCCCCAAACTTGGGAACCTCCACCATACTTCACTGTGGCCTGCAGACACATATTATTGTACCGCTCTCCATCACTTCGGTGAGCAAACTGCCTCCTGTTACAACCAAATATTTCAAATTTTGACTCTTCAGTCCAGAGCACATACTGCCATTTTCTGCGCCCCATTTACTATGTTTTCATGCATTGTTGAGTCACGCATAGTTTCATGCATAGTTGAGTCACGCATAGTTTCATGCATAGTTGAGTCCACATCAGATGAGTCCAGGTATGGCTTTTTAGACCCAAATCTTCCATGAAGACCACTTCTGGCCAGACTTCTCCAGAGAATAGATGGGTGTACCAGTTCTGTGTTGATGGCACTGCTGGACATATTCTGATGTCAAAGGGAAGTAAGCCAGATGTGACTTTTATTTGCTGTGTTAGGTTTTCTTGGCTGACCACTTCATCTACGGTCCTCAGCATTGCCCATTTCTTTATGCTTCTTTAAAAGACCTTGAACAGCACATCTTGAATCCCTAGTCTGCTTTGACGTCTTTGCCTGGGAGAGACCTTGCTGATGCAGTATACTTCCCTTTTGTCTTGTTGCTGTGCTCAGTCTTGCCATGATAGATGGTATGACCTGTTACATGAAACTGCCTTACACAACCTCACCTTAGTAGAGTTTGATGGTTCCTCACCCAGTTTTAAGCCTCCTACACCACTGTTTCTGTTTGCGTTAATCACCGTGTATCAACCTGCATATGAAATTGATGATCAGCACCTGCTTGGTATAATTGGTTAAATATACACCCTACTCTAATTCTACACAATCCCTGACTTTGTGCAAGTGTAAGAATTGACACTAGTTTGAAGCCAAAGGGTAGTCACACGAATTATTGATTTTATTTAGATTTTTCTTCTGTTTGCTCACTTTTCATATTGTAAATTGATAAAAATAAGCAATGAAAAAATATTTATTTTTGAAAGCATTCATACTGCAGCACTACTCCCAAGGGAGCTCCTGATTATGGGTTCCCCTGGGTTACCATTAGCAACAGTAGAGCAATCTGGCATTTCTCCATGTGTTTTTACCTCAGACAAGAATCAGTCCAGTTTCTTTGGTTTTTACAGTCGGTTTTATTAGGAACTTGGATAGGAGAAGGGACGAGTGGGATACTCCAACTGAACAGAATTATGCACAATAGGCAGGGACGCCTTGAATAAATGCTGGTTAACGCTGAGTAACTCTGAGTAACACTGAAATTGAGCTAGTCACGGCTAGGCCACTGGTTTCAGTTTGTCACGAGCTGTGACGCAGAACTGAAGGAATTATCTGAGGTAATCTGTACTCTGAAGTAATCTTAACTGTACTGCTGAACAACCTCAGGGCCCTTCCTGGCCTCCCCTTTGCTCCTAATCTTCAGGGTTCACTACACGGCACCCCCTTTACTGTAACACTCTGAGTGAGCTGGCTCCTTGATCCCCTGACTTCTCTGGAGTGGTCCCCTCTCTTAGGCAGAAGCCTAGGCAGATCCCTCAGTACTTACAATACTGTTTTTCCCAAAGTCCTCTGCCCAACAGCTCCACTGGTAAGCACACTGGATCCTCTGCAGCCCAGCTCCACTCCTGGTCCCTATCCCGACCACCTGGACCACCTTCCTCACTCTGCAGGAGGAGAGACAGCCGTCCACCTCCTCCTGGGATTTGCTCCCGCCAAAAGAAACCCTGCCTCATGCGCTCCCCGTTTTTATCCCCAATCCCATCATGCACCTCTCCAGGTGCCAACCCACTGGGACAGTTACAAAAGCTTGTGTATCATTGGCCAGGTTACCTCCACTGTCCAACAGGCCTCCCTATTGGAGACAGTGGAGACACTCCCTCATACCAGATGAATACACACTGAGCACAGAGAGCAGGCCTAACTAAAGATCAAGCTCTCCTGATAAGCAGCAGGAAAATTAGATGCCTTTACCTAGCACCTGTGTAGGAGGGTTCTACAATACTTTACAGCATTTTACCACACCTGCCTAAAACTTTTTCTGATGTACTTGATGGATATTTAACTGCTTACCGACCACTCGCCGTAGTATTACTGCAGCAGATCGGTTCTGCCCTGCGAAATAACGTATCTGTACGTCGCTTTATGGAACAGCTAGTGGGGGCACGTAAGCATGCCTATTGACCACAGAGGGAGCCAATCAGGGGGTCTGGCGGCCATGATTTCCGCCAGGCACTCACGATCGCTCTCCATGAAGACGGAGCGGCGGTCTGCTGTTGTAAACACAGCAGACCGCTGTTTTGTCAGTTATGAACACAGGGATCCTGTGTTCCTCTTATTTAGGAACACAGGTCTCTGTGTTCATGCAGCAAGCCCCCCCCCCACAGTTAGAAAGCACCCCCTAGGGACACATTTCACTCTTTGATCGCACTGCCAGTGTCATTAGTACAGTAACAGTGCAAATTTTTAAAATTGATAATTGTAGTAATGTCACTGGTCCACCCAAAAGTGTCAAAAATGTCAGGTGTCCGATCTGTCCCCCACAATTTCACAGTCCCCCTAAAAATCGCTGATCGCCACCAATCCTAAAAAAAAAAAATTATATCTTTTCCCTAGTTTGTAAATGCGAACAAACCAATCAATATACACTTATTGGTCTTTTTTAGCAGAAAACAAATTGGCTTTAAATGATGAAAAAATTAGATTTTTAAATTTTTTGGGGGATGTTATATAGCAGAAAGTATAAAACATTTGTTTTTTTTTTTTTGTCAGAATTGTTGCTCTTTTTTTGTTTATAGCGTAAAAAATAAAAATAGCACAGGTGATCAAATATCATAAAAAAAAAGCTCTGTTTGTGGGGAAAAAAAGAACATTCATTTTATTTGGGTACAGCATTACATTACTGTGCAATTGTCAGTTAAAATAACGCAGTGCTGTATCGCAAAAGATGGTCTGGTCATTTGAGCAAATCCTTCTGGTGCAGAAGTGGTTAAAATACATGTTATTGTACCCCTATACGTGTATTTTTTTTCTGTTTTTTTATAAATAATTTTTTCTATTTTTGTAAACAATTTGATAAGGCAAAGCAAAGAGCAGTGTAGTTTTACTAAGTTCACTGACACCTTCCAACATCCTGATTAGTTGTTATAAGGTACTGCACTTTGCCATTTGCCCTGCTAAAAATATCTGACTGTTTTATTGTTAACATTCCGTCTGGAGCCATGTAAATGTAGCAAAAGTAGCAACCTTTGCATCAGGCTTTCACAGCTTATTGCATTAAGTAAATTCTTTCATTTCTGACATTTGCACCTCCATAATACATGCAGATCTATAAAACAGGTTATTTTCCTCCAGGTTATCCAGTCTCAATATGCTTTGCCTGACTGAATACAGTGTTATTATAAAAATGACTTATATTAGATTATTTCACCTCTTGTATGTTCATGGACTGTTTGGTATTTTGCTATGTTTACTTGTAGAAGACCTTTGTATTTTTCATCAGACCCATAAATTACTGCACTGACTGCTACACCTCAGCTTTGTTTCAGTGTTTTGTCAGTAAACCTAAGATGGATGGCTTCCTTTCCTCAAGCATTTTGAATATATGCATTACAAATCACACAGACTTGTGCTACAGAATACTAAATAGTAGTGCAGAGACAGAATACATCTTTGACAATATATGAGGACTGCAGACAAGACAGGCAGCAGTTAATATTTAAAGCCCAACTCCATCTTTTTTGCAATTTTCTTTTCTTTTACATTCCATACAAATAAAAAAAAAGGTTCCTGCTGCAATACTTTCCTCCTCTCTGCTGTCCCTCATAGGATCACTGCCCTCAGTCCTGGTTGTTGCTCCTTTTCTGGGTTAAATGACACCTAACATCATTCAACCCACTTCCTGTGAGCCCTGACTGTCATGGATATACCCCATGAAGCAATTACCATGTTGCCTGGGGCTTACCCCTGACCACAATGTCAAGATGTAAGGAATAACCATACCCACCAGAGGCTGTCCCAATAGTGTTACCAGACTGGCCCGAAGGCTGTAGAAAAAGGTGATTGGCAGGGAAGTGGTATACTCAAGAATGGAGTTTGGCTTTGTTGTATTGTTTAGTGTAGTTGGTAGTAGTACAACCCTACAGTAAATACACTTCCAGTGCTCTCATTGTGTATGGGAATCCAATATACCCACGTAACAAAAGGAGGATGTAATCTATATGCAGAATATCTATGTTTTTTAACTGATCTCGGGTATCAGATTATATTATTATAATAATAAAAACATGGGGATATTCTTTGCATGGATTTTGCTTGAATGGAATTTGGGATTGTTTGGAGATTTCAGAAATACTGATAAATTAAGATCTGCATGTTACATAGTTACATAGCATTTGAGGTTGAATAAAGACAATAGTCCATACAGTCCATACAAGACAATAGTCCATCCAGTTCAACTAGTGTAGGTGTGTGTGGACGTATTCATACCCCATACCCCTGAATGCTTTGATCATTGAGATGTACATCCAAGAGTCTTTTAAAAGTAGCCATACTCCCCGCAGTTACCACCATTTGTGGTAGAGAGTTCTACAATCTTATTGCCCTTACTGTAAAAAAAACCCTTGCGTAGCCTGAGGTTTAATCGCTTCTCCGCTAATCGCATTGTGTGGCCACGTGTCTTACATTCCTTGTGACTGAATAGTTTTTTTCTATGCTGAGATCACCATTGAGGTATTTGTAAATCGCTATCATGTCCCCTCTCAGGCCTCTCTTCTCCAGGGAGAATAAATCAAGCGAATTGTAAACGCTCCTCATAATTAAGGTCCTCCAATCCCCTAATTAGTTTAGTTGCCCTTCTCTGGACTATCCCCAGTTCCAGCACATCCTTTCTGAGGATTGGCGACCAGAACTGGACAGAGTACTCCAGATGTGGTCGGACCAGGGTTTTATAAAGTGGTAGGATTGTTTTATCAGGTTTTGAGCTGTTACAGGGAACTTAGTGATGAGACAGGTTAACTTTAAACTGCAATGCAACACTAAAGCAGGATCTTCTTGCAAAAAAAAGGTGGTTTCCTAGGGGAAATTTCAGATGAATGAACTGGGCAAAGTTCAACTCACTGGGCATTTGACAAACTTGGCAGGAGGTTATAAACCCTGAACATAGTGTCAAATACCTTTAACACTATGGGAGCTGAACTGCTTGCACCAACCCCTGGAACACATGACCCCTCCACTATGTATCCTAGACTACACTATCTCATCTGTGGGCCTGCATGGCAAGTGTCACCTCTATGTGTACTCTGTAATATTCTGTTTCTGCTGTCACTTTCCTTGGCAACTGTGGCGGGGGGGGGGGGGGGGAGTAAAAGGAGCACAGTCCATGCTTCATTCGCTTCAGTTATGTGCATAGAGAGATAAAAAAAAGGAGAGAAAAGTGCCACTTCTCAAGTGTAGAATTCATTTAAACATATTTATGAAATTAATAATAATAAATATTCACTCACATTTACAATGTATTAAAAAGTGTATTGGTAAGTCTTCAGCAGGTGGCAAACTTCCAGGTGGTCAATGGTGAAAAAGCCCCTCCAAATCGATGTGGTGAAAGGTGCTTGAAACCAGAAAGTTAACCATGAAAACACCAGGAAGAGCCAACAGAAGCAGCAGACTGTCTGTGTATATCCGATACAAACTGGAGAAAGATAGCAAAAAGAGGGGCGCACCGACCTAGTGCATTACCACTAAAAACATTTATTAAAAGAGTAAAATGCATAAAATATACTCAAAAGAATAGTGTGATAATACACACATATCAACAATTCCATGAATGCGTGAAAATGACTCAAAGGTGGTGCGGCACTGCGTGATGCTGAACCGCGTGCGATAAATCGCACAGAGCTGTTGTAGCTTTGGCTGACGTGTTTCAAGGGTGAAACCCCTTTGTCAGAGCCAAGAAATGCTGCTGTTGCACACTACACAGGCGGGGGGCTAAATGGAGGCTGGCTCCACCCACTCTGGACCTGCCCCATAGGGGGCAAAGGTTAACAGGCGGGAGATGATTGAAACCACTACCCATGCCAGCATAATATGCCCAACCCCCCAGCAGTAGTAGGCTGGGGCGGCTGCACTGATGCACTGCACTCCAGAGCTTCTAGACAGGGACCAGGGAGGGGGGGTATATGTATTGGAATAGCTGCCTCGCCCTCTCTCCCCCCTCCCCCCTGGTCCCTGTCTAGAAGCTCTGGAGCGAAGTGGATCCCACCCAAATCGCATCACAGCACCCAGATGACCTATCACCCACAGCAAAGGCTAGTACACTTCATGTATTTCATGTAGCTATTTTCAACATACCCACTGTCCCTTTTAAATTGGTCTGCAAGGTGATTACACTGTTTAAGTATTGTGTTATAAAATGTGTATACATGCATATATCATATTACATGTATGACCGTTAATTGCATTTACTGTATTTATGAATGTCACCATATTGACATCACCCGTTCAGGTTTATATTGTCCCGATGAGTGTTTTAGATGTTGTTTACTATAAGTGCAGCCACTCCAACCTACTACAGCTGGAGGGTTGGGCGGATTATGCTGGCGTGGGTAGTGGTTTCTATCATCCCCCGCCTGTTAACCTTTGCCCCCTATGGGGTGGGTCCGGAGTGGGTGGAGCCAGCCTCCATTTAGCCCCCCGCCTGTGTAGCATGCGGCAGAAACATTTCTTGGCTCTGAGGAAGGAGGTTCACCCTCGAAACGCGTCAGCCAAAGCCACAACAGCTCTGTGCGATTTATCGCACGAGGTTCAGCATCACGCAGTGCCGGACCACCTTTGAGTAATTTTCATGCATTCATGGAATTGTTGATATGTGTGTATTATCACACTATTCTTGTGAGTATACTTAATGCATTTTACTATTTTAATAAATGTTTTTAGTGGTAATGCACTAGGTCGGTGCGCCCCTCTTTTTGCTATCTTTCTCCAGTTTGTATTGGATTGGTCCCGAGGTGGCAGCAAGACCTTCAGTCATACCCATCCACTTTTATTGGAAACTTGCCTCTTCCTTCCCATTATTGCACTTGAGCACAGGAGATTTAAACTACATGTCTGTGTATATCACCTGGATGAGAACTACTGAGGACAGCAAGGAAGTGTTGAAGACCCACAAGTTGGCCATGATGTTGTCATGGGACATAAATGGGTATCACTGGTTAACTTCCTGATTTCAAGTACTTTATATTACATCCACTCGGAGGGGCTTGCTCACCATTGACCACCTGGAAGGTTGCCACCTGCTGGAGACTTATCTCTCTGCTTTTAAAAACCTTGTAAATGTGAGTGCATATTTATTGTTTTTTTCTCCTTCTGTTTATACAAAGTTTGCTGATGGGAGCCTCCCCAGATCCTGCTTGGAAGAGGGACTGCTGATGCTGCTATAATTTGAACTTCATGACACAGTGGTTTTATATGGACTTTTCTAAAGGACTAAAAATATTCTCTTTTTTATGTTGTTTATCATTTCATGCCTATTGCTATGTTCAGCAGTTGCCCCCTTTTTCTTGCACCAGGTGTTAGCCCCAGTTCACATTTGTGGGATTGCAGAGATCGCATGTAATTCGGAGTGCACTGCTCCTAAATTACATGCGATCTCATGTGCGGTGCGAATTTCAGCCATACACTTTGTGTATGGCTGAAATTTGCACCGCATTCCGCAATAAACTCGCACATGAGGCTTTTTTTTATCCACAGCAGAATCGGATCGCATAGTGGTTCACACTAGTGCGATCCGATTCTGTGCGAACTTGTAGATCGCACTGCGATATGCGATCGCAACTGGGGGTGTCGTTAACTTTTAATTGACACCCCCTGCGAATCGCATATGGCAGTGTATCACATATTCGCAGCGTTCCCACATCGCACAAATGTGAACCGGCATTTAATGCCATTTATAATTCCTTTTTTAGTCTAATGGACTCCTTAGGTCTCATTGACACTTCCATGCCTGGCCAATTCTGACACTCCACTCCTACATGTAAAAATCATCATTTGTTTGCTAGAAAATTACTCAGAACCCCCAAACATTATATATGCTTTTTTAGGAGAGACCCTAGGGAATAAAATATCGGTCATTTCAACTTTTTATGTCACAGTATTTGCGCAGCAATTTTTCAGACGCATTGTTTTTGGAAAAAAAACAGTTTCATGAATTTAAAAAACCGAAACACTAAAGTTAGCCAAAGTATTTTGTATAATGTGAAAGATTATGTTACACTGAGTAAATAGATACCTACCATGTCATACTTTGAAAACTGCGCACACTCGTGGAATGGTGCCAAACTTCGGTACTTAAAAATCTCCATAGGCAACGCTTTAACATTTCAACAGTTTACCTGTTTAGAGTTACAGGAGGTCTTGGGCTAGAGTTATTGCTCTCGCTCTAATGTTCACGGCAATACCTCACATGTGTGGATTGAATGCTGTTTGCATATGTAGGCGTAACGTACATATGCATTCATTTCTGCGTGCGAGCACACGGGGACGGGGGCACTTTAAATTTTTTTTATTGTTTATTTTATTTAATTTTTTTTTATTTTTACACTTTCCCTTAATTTTTTTATTTTTTTGATCACTTTTATTTCTATTACAAGGAATATAAACATTCCTTGTAATCGAAATAGTGCATGACAGGTCCTTTTTATGGAGAGATCTGGGGTCAATAAAACCTCAGATCTCTCCTGCAGGCTAAAAAGCCTGATTTAAAAAAAAAAAAAAAAACTATCTTGGCTGTCCAGCAGAGATTACGGCAGTATTTACAACTGCCAGGCCGGGCGTGATGTCATCTGGTCCTCAGTATTCTCTATGGTGTACTTCCGCTGTCGGCAGATTCCTTTTCCGGCTCGCTGATTGTACAGGCGAGCCAGTGGAAGCACCAGAAAAGTAGCTGCAGGCATCATTTAGATATCTCCACTCAAAGCCCATGACCTCATATGACGTCCAGTAGTATGGAAGTGGGTAAAGAGAACATGTTAATTGCCTGCATGTCTAGATAAGGATCTTTTACGCCAAGTGATGTGATTCCAAGTTGTAGATTCAACTCAGGATCTCCGACCTGTTTGCTTACAAAAACAAAGATCTGTCATTTGTTGGTAGTAAGAGCTCCTTCACACTTGCTCAAAATACTGATGCATATCAATGCACATTATCAGGTGCGGTTGATAAGCGCTTTTGGCTTTTTTTTGGCTATCGTGTCCTTAGCAACCTATGAGTCATCGGCTGTCAGCGGGATTCCCTGCTGACAGCTAAAAGAAAGAAAAATCTGGTAAAAAAAAGCTGCCATTCGCTCCCCCCCCCCCCCCCACCAAGTCAATACCAGCCTGATATGGATCTTGAAGGGGAACCATACGCCAACATTTTTTTTTTTTAAAAGGAGTGGAATCCCCCCCAAGACCATACTAGACTCTTTGGTCTGACATAGATTTTGAAGGAAAACCACACGCCAAATAAAAAAAATGGTGTGGGGTCCCCCAAAAGTCTGACTGTTAGGCTGACCATACATGAGTCAGTTTTTTAATTCAACCAGTTGGTTGAACAAAAAAACTGATCTGATTTCCTCATCCACTCCCATGCCATCAGAATACACTGATCAGCAGTGCAGCCTATTGCCTGCGGTGCTGGTTGAGCAGAAATATACCGACAGGGTAGTTTAACAGAAGTTGATCTTTAGATTGACTTCTCTCCAACCACAGTGCCCACATGTGTTCAAAATCAGCTGGTCCCTTCTGAATTGGACAAATTTCAATCCATGTATAGCCAGCTTTAAATGTCAGAATTGACTAGATTGCACCCTCTAACATTATCTCAGACTTATATCTAACAATAGCTGTTTGGTTCAGAAAGTTTGGCGTTTAAGGGATTCCTCTTACTAGCTAATTTATTGCAGTATTAAATCTAATAGTAAACATTTATATTTTTTATTCCTCTCATGATACTGCCAGTAAGTCTGTTGTTTTTCAACAGAACAAGCTGTCCTGCAGATTTATCAATTATGAGTGTTCAGACAAGCCATTTACCACTAACAGGGGTGCTCACAGTGATCAGCTTTTAATTATTTATGTAAAACCTTTATCCCAAAAGAAAGAAGAAAAAAGTGTTGCTGTAACTGGTTCGGTAACTGCAGTTTAGCTTCAATTTGTTAGTGTACTTAAATCTGCTAGCACCCCCTTCCTCCACCTAGATTAATAGTGTTGCTGTGTGCTGTGCTCCCTGTGCTCATTTATCCAGACTAGGAGCACTCTAATGCATTTTGCTGGGCACTCGCTGGGATGTTTGCCCGCAGAGTGCCCAACAATGCACTGCATGCTGCACAGTGCATTTTAGGACCCTAATTGGATGAAGCAATGCACCTGACCGCTCTGCATTCTAGGACCTAATTGGATGAAGCAACGTACCTGGCCACTGGGCAGGTGCAAGGCTTTGCCCAATCAGGGCACAGTGCACTGTCAGAACCCTGATTGGATAAAGTCATGATGACTTTGCCCAATCGTGGCTCACTGCTCATAGTCCCACCCCACACTATAAAAGTGTGTTGTTGAAGTGGAGATAAATAGAGCAGGGCTCAGTAATAGTTAGTGTTTTTGTGACTATGAGTGTAGAGTGTCAGTGTAGTGTCAGTGTAGTGTTAGTGTAGTGTAAGTTTAGTGTCAGTGTAGTGTGAGTATAATGTGAGTATAGTGTGTCAGTGTAGTGTGAGCATAGTGTGAATATAGTGTAGTGTGTCAGTATAGTGTGAGTATAGTGTGTCAGTGGGGTGTGAGCATAGTATAGTGGGAGTCTAGTGTGTCAGTGTAGTGTGAGTATTGTGTAGTGTCAGTGTAGTGTGAGTATAATGTGTCAGTGTGGTGTGAGCATAGTGTAGTGTGAGTATAGTGGGAGTCTAGTGTGTCAGTGTAGTGTGAGTATTGTGTAGTGTCAGTGTAGTGTGAGTATAGTGTGTCAGTGTGGTGTGAGCATAGTGTAGTGTGAGTATAGTGGGAGTCTAGTGTGTCAGTGTAGTGTGAGTATAATGTGAGTATAGTGTGTCAGTGTAGTGTGAGCATATTGTGAATATAGTCTAGTGTGTCAGTGTAGTGTGAGTATAATGTGAGTATAGTGTGTCAGTGTAGTGTGAGCATATTGTGAATATAGTGTAGTGTGTCAGTGTAGTGTGAGTATAGTGTGTCAGTGTGGTGTGAGCATAGTGTAGTGTGATTATAGTGGGAGTCTAGTGTGTCAGTGTAGTGTGAGCAGGGGAGTACTGGCAAGGGGGGCAGGGTGGCAATTGCACCCCGGGCCACTCTGAAAAGTGGTAAAAACTAGTAAATAGGCTGCACTCAGGGTTGGATTAATGTAGGGGCCAGACACTGTATACAGCTGTCAGTCCAAAACCAGGTGGGCATGGATAGTGAGCTGATTCCATGGTTCAATGGGCCACTTAAATGGACTTGCCCCCCAGGCCTAAGGCTGCCAGCCCTCCCCTGAGTGTGAGTATTGTGTAGTGTCACTGCAGTGTGAGTATAGTGTGTCAGTGTGGTGTGAGCATAGTGTAGTGTGAGTATAGTGGGAGTCTAGTGTGTCAGTGTAGTGTGAGTATTGTGTAGTGGCAGTGCAGTGTGAGTATAGTGTAGTACTACTGTAGTGCAGTGTTTAACAGCACTACATTACATTTAGTGCTGTATACAGTGCTGTATACCCCCTTTTTTTTTTCTTTTTATTAGTTGCTGCTTCTTTTTTTTTTTTAATCCCCTCCCTGCCCCCCTTTTTTAAATTGTCAGCTGTAGTCTTTCTTACTATGAAGCTAGTGGTCCTCCTTTTTATTTTATTGTTTTTTTTAAACATTTCTGTTAGGATTAGTCCTCAGTTTAAAGTGCATCAATCACCCATTTCCCAGTATCTATTAAATTTAAGTAATAAGCCCCCCCCCCCCCCCCCCCCCTCCCCACATCATTTCTGGGAGGCCTACAAGGAGAAGTGGATTCCAACAGCATCTGTGTCCACATGCAAAGGTCATGGTCCATTCTCAGGCAGGGCTTGTTTGTCTCTGTTTAGTGATGTTGCCTGTGCTATCCAGCCACAGCATGTAGAGGAGGTGATAGACTGGATTACTAAACCATCCCCATCCTCCTCATCCTCCATCACCCAAGCTGACACCAATTCGCAGCTGCCAGAGCGGCCTATCCTGCCTATTTGTCCACAGCTACTCCTGCCATAGCCCCAGCATCATGAACAGAGGAGTCAGATGAACTATTTGAAAGCAGTGTCACCCACTTGCTTCTTGAGGATGCACAGGCATCACTTGATTCTAATGTTGGTTCTGAGGTTGAGGAATTGAGTAACATGTGCCCACAGAGAGGGGAGATCACTGATAAACAACAAATTGGCAATCATGTTCCCCCAGCCGCAGTTCATTGCCAAGTTGGCTCCAGTGATAATGAGGACGGATGGGGTGATGATGATGAGGTCACTGACTGTCAGGATCAGTGTCATTACGTGGGTCACCTGCTGGTGGCACTGTTGTTCCTGGAACTGAGGGGCGCAGTTCCAGGGCCCACCAGCAGGTGTCTCCCAGCAGCTGGACTGTACTTTTAATTAAGCTGCACCTGAGGAGGACTGCTGAGGGAATATAAGCCCGCCCTTCACTGAGACTTAGTGCTTCAGTATTTTCTCTGCTAGCCGTGTCCCTGTCTGAGCCTGATCCTAAAACCTGCATCCTGAAACCTGTATTCTGATCCTGAGTCCTCTTCCCTGCATCCTGCTTCCTGTACCTGGCTCCCTGCTTTCCTTGTCTCCTGTCCCTGTCCTGTCCTGCTATTGTTTGCTTCATCCTTTTGTATATAGTTTGTTAGGTCACTATTGGGGTTTGCTGTTACATTTATATTTTGGTTACTTGTTTTTGTCCCCTGGTGTTGCTATTGGTATATGTCATTTGCTTATTAAATGTATTTGCACCTTATTCATTTGTGTCCTGATTCCTTAGTGCAGCCAATTGATCTGATCACCCTTGCTGGATGCCTGCATGTGGTATCCCTGACAGAATACTGAAGCTACTAACGATAAGATCGGTTGCACCTGGGACTTAAGCCCCGTACACACGCCACGAATATCGGCCGACCGATCATCCGACTTTTGTCCAGAGTTGTGTTGTGCTGGTTGGAATGTGCCTAGACTGCACACAAATTTTCTCGCCCAACAAAAATCTACTTCAGAAGTGATGTCATGTGTTGGTTAGCTTTCTTTGTGTTCTTTCTTCACTGAGCATGCCCAGACTTGCTCATTAGATTTTTCCCTGTCAAAATCTGTACTGACTGCACGATAATCGGCCATGTTTTGACGGCAGACAAAAATTTTATAGTCTGCACACCAGATTCTTTTCGGCTGAAAAGTCGGAGTCGGTTTTCGGAAGCATCATACTAACAAGCCGAAAATCGGCAGATCGGACGTTGACCGAAAATTCCCTGCCAATTTTCGATGCGTGTGTACGAGGCTATAGGAATTTTCTGTTTGTTGCAAGATGCAGTCAGAGGAGGTATTTTATGTTTCACTGCTTGCAACTGAGGACAGGGAATATTGCTGCCAAATTTTGAGTTCATATACTAGTGAGCAATTCTCAGAATGCATCCGTCTGGCTCATTCGCTTGTTGACCAAGGCAGCGTTTTGTTTTGTGAGATTCAGCCACTCATTCAACTCTGTGCAGATTTCATTTTTTCTAGTATCCCTAAGGGTGGTGATGATTTTTCTCCTCCTTTTAAGGCCCGTACACACGAGTGGAAATTCGGCCGGGAATTTTCGTCCAACGACCGATCTGCCAATTTTCGGCTTGTTAGTATGATGCTTCCGACAACCGACTCTGACTTTTCGGCCGAAAAATTCCTGGTGTGCAGGCTATATAATTTTTGTCGACCGTCAAAACACGTCCGATTTTCGTCTCATTAGTACAGATTTCGATGGGGAAAAATCTTATGAGCAAGACTAGGCATGCTCAGAGATGAAAGAACACATACAAAGCAATCCAACACATGACATCACTTCTGAAGTAGAATTCTGTCGTGCGGGAAAATTTGTGTGCAGCCTAGAGCACATTCCAACCAACAGACACCACTCTGGACAAAAGACGGACGACCGGTCTGCAGAAATTCGTTGCGTGTGTACGAGGCTTTAGTGTGTCTCAGGTGGAATCTCTTGTGTGGCTCCTTGAAGATGATAAACCCTATTTCATTAAACATTATTCTGTATTTTCTCCAGAGGATCTGCTGGATTGTATTAATGCTGTACACTCTCTAGTCAAGCAAGGGGATTGTAAATTGAGTTTTGTTCAGTCCTTACTCCAAACCTGGTTAGATCTCTCCCATCCTGAATCTGCTAACTCGCACCTAGACACTTCAGCCTCTAGACTTCAGTTAACTCAAAGTTGCCCCTCTCTGTTACCCATAGCAACCACAGCTGCAGTTAGGTATAGTTTGCTTTCTACTGCTTGTTCATATCCTGGCTTAACGAGTTGCACTTTTCCTGCATTTAACCTTGTGAAAACTTCCTCTACTACTCTGTTGCCCCTAGCAACCTCTCAAAAATTCTCCTCTGTAACTGTCTCTCCTTTTCCACCATCTCCCAATACTGCCATTTTGTTTCCATCTACTTCACAATCTATTCATACCCCTGCAATCACTAGCAAGATTCCTGTATCTAAACCTAAAAAGAAAAGGAGATTTTTCCTAACACATACAATTATACCTGCTACCCAGCCTGCTGATCCGGTGCCTCTTTCTCAGCCCGCTGTTCCGGTGCCCGCTGTTCTGATGCCTGCTGTTCCAGTGCCCGCTGATCTGGTGCCTCCTACTGAGCCTGCTGATCCAGTGCCCGCTGTTCTGGTGTCCGCTGATCCGGTGCCTCCTACTGAGCCTGCTGATCTAGTGCCTGCTGTTCCGGTGCCCGCTGATCCAGTGCCCATTGCTCCGGTGACCGCTACCCAGCCTGCTGATCCGGTGCCTGTTTCTCAGCCTGCTGTCCCAGTGCCCACTGTTCCGATGCCCGCTGTTCTGATGCCTGCTGTTCCAGTGCCCACTGAACTGGTGCCTCCTACTGAGCCTGCTGATCCAATGCCCACTGATCCAGTGCCTCCTACTGAGCCTTCTGATCCAGTGCCCACTGTTCTGATGCCTGCTGTTCCGGTGCTCGCTGATCTGGTGCCTCCTGAGCCTGCTGATCCAGTGCCCGCTGTTCTGGTGCTCGCTCATCCGGTGCCTCCTACTGAGCCTGCTGACCCAGTGCTTGCTGTTCCGGTGCCCGCTGATCCAGTGCCCGTTGTTCCGGTGACCACTACCCAGCCTGCTGATCCGGTGCCTGTTTCTCAGCCCGCTGTCCCGGTGCCCGCTGTTCCAGTGCCCGCTGTTCTGATACCTGCTGTTCCAGTGCCTGCTGATCTGGTGCCTCCTACTGAGCCTGCTGATCCAGTGCCTGCTGATCCGGTGCATCCTACTGAGCCTGCTGATCCAGTGCCCACTGTTCTTATGCCTGCTTTTCCAGTGCCCGCTGATCTGGTGCCTCCTACTGAGCCTGCTGTTCCAGTGCCTGCTGTTCCGGTGCCCGCTGATCCGGTGCCTCCTACTGAGCCTGCTGATCCAGTGCCCGCTGTTCTGGTGCCTGCAGTTACATTACTTGTTGATCCGGTGTCTCTTACTCAGCCCGCTGATCCAGTGCCAGCTGATCCAGTGCCTGCTGTTCCGGTGACCACTACCCAGTCTGCTGATCCTGTGCCTGCTGTTCCGGTGCCTGCTGACCCAGTGCCTGCTGTTCCGGTGCCTGCTGACCCAGTGCTTGCTGTTCCGGTGCCTGCTGACCCAGTGCTTGCTGTTCTGGTGCCTGCTGACCCAGTGCTTGCTGTTCCGGTGCCTGCTGAGCCACTGTCTGCCGCCCTGCTTGATGTGCCACGGTCTGCCACCCTGCTTGATGTGCCATGGTCTACCGCCCTGTTTGATGTGCCACTGTCTGTGGCCCAGCCTGGTGTGCCATTGCCGGATACCCTGCATGCTGCTGGCGCTCCCCTGCTTGATGTCCAGCTTGCCTTCAGTCCCAGTGTTGGGACATGTGCTGCAATGAGGGCAGGTGTATCCCTAATGTTACGCCTCTTCAGGAACTTGACCTGTGGGGTGCCTAGACGGCCTCCAGACCCTGGTGGTGGGGTGCATGATCAATCGCTGGACTCTGGTGGCACGCCTTCCGACAAGTTAAAGGACTTTGGCCTAGAGAGTGCTAGAAGACCCACAGACATGGAGGGGATACCTTTTTGGACTTTCGGGGTAGAACCACAATGGAGCATCTGGAGGCCGCTCCTCAAAGGGGGGGAACTGTCAGGATCAGTGTCATTATGTGTGTCACCTGCTGGTGGCACTGTTGTTCCTGGAACTGAGGGGCACAGTTCCAGGGCCCACCAGCGGGTGTCTCCCAGCAGCTGGACTGTACTTTTTTTGCACATGTGCATCTGATCACACTGTTGCAATTTGCAAACTCTGCCAAAAGCACATCTAGCGTGGCAAAAACACCAGCCATTCTGGTACCACATGCTTGCAAAGGCATTTAATCTCCCATCACTCAGCCTGTTGGCAAGAGCACCTGAAAGCCACACGAAAGGGACACCATTTTTCTCCTCCTCACTCCTCACCTTTCATCTTTACCCCCGCTATATCTCATGAACTCTCAGCAGCCTCCACTGACAGGGATGATGGTATAGCAAAAAGTGTCACAGGTCCTTGCAACACATCTGCCAGCAGCACATCACCAGCTGTAGAGTATAGCAGGCAATTTTTTCTTCCACAGCTGCTGCAGCGAAAAAAAAACAAAAAAACACTCCCTGCCACCCACATGCCCATCATCTAAAGTCCAGCTTGTCCAAATTGCTGGCTTTACAACTCCTGCCTTTTCATCTGGTGGATTCCGCCCTCTTCTGTGAATTTGCAGAATTTGCTGTACCCCAATGAGAGGTTTCCAGTTGCTATTTCTTTGAACGTATTCCAGCTCTGTACTATCACATGGAAGGCAATGTATTGGCATCATTGGGCAAGGCAGTCAGCAGCAAGGTCCACATTACTGCTGACACATGGTCCAGCAGTAGGGACATGACATGTATATTATAACATGGTTAGGGAGAATATACTGTATTTATTTCACAGCACACTGGGTAACTCTACTTGCAAATAGGAAGGATTCTGGACAGGGCTCAGCGCTGGAGCTTGTTGTACTGCCACTTCTCCATATAGCTAGTGGTGATGATGCAAGATCTGTCAGCTCAAACCCCTCATCCTCCTCCTCCTCCTCCATGCCCTCCGCTGCTGAATTGTCCAATGAACCACCAGAAACCCCTAAGTGTTCAAGGGGCTATTCAACGACTCAGGCTAAAAGATGCTGCTACACATTCAGTCTGTCAATACTTTACACAGGCCACCACTATTTACATGAACTTGTCATTCTAGCCATAAGAATCTGGTGGATGCAGCTAAATGGCATTGTGATGGAGGTGGTAACAACTCTACACTTGCAGTTGATTGGGTCACGTTTAGTAGACTTGTACGTCCTGCTGAATATATTCACCCTCCACTGCCTTTGCAGCATAAGGTGGAGCAGTTGGTAGGCAGTAAAAAAGCAGAGCCATATGTTTTTACCACCCCCAAAAACAAGTCTAAATGTGGCCTAAAGGAAATTATCTCACTGTGCTTATGTGATCATCATCGTTATCATCATTATGATTACACAATACAGGACCTATACTATGTGATCATCATGATGATAATGATGATGATCCCAAAAGCACTGTTTCATAAAGGGAGCCTACAGATTCAGATAAACCCCCTGCCCACAGACCCCTACAACCACCGGCCAAGGATGTGGGGAAGAGGCCCTTGTCCCCATCAAACATGGGGACAAGGTGCTTTGGGGTGGCTTCAAAACACCCCCCCCCCCATGTTGAGGGCATGTGGCCTGGTATGGTTCGGCAGGGTATGAGCACTCACTCGTCCCCTCACTTTTCTAACTTGCTGTGCTGCATGATCAGATAAGGGTCTGGCATGGATTTTGGGGGGACCCACACTATTTTTTTAAAAAAAATCCCCCTATGTCATTTTTTTTCCCTTTTTTTTTTTGCCCGCAATTCTTTTTTTCACATTCAGGCATCAGTGGGAATCCCCTGACAACTGATGAATCATCGGTTGGTAAGGATGCAGCGGCTGGCTTTCCTGCCTGCTCCTTAGCAACCAACTTATATACAGTGTTTTTACATTGTGTTTAAAGGGCAAAAAAAAAAACACAAAATACATGAAAACTGCGTGCAAAAACGCACCAAAAAAGAGAGTTTAAAAATGCAAAACGTGCCTGAAAAATGCATCAAATGCATCATACCTTGTAAACCAGCCAGAATGACAGTAAGGGTCCTTTCACATGGCATTCCACCTATTGGATTCTGCTTTGCTCAGCAGGGGGATCAATCCACTGATCCCCGCTGAGCAGGCAGGTGACAGGTCTGTCTCCACTCACTGTGCTGAAATGGACCTGTCAGAGCCCCACTCTCCTCTATGGGGAGATCAGATGAAAACGGACTGCCTATCCCTTTTCAGCCGATCCCATCCAAACCGATCCACCAGACGGACGGAAAATAGGACTACCATCCATCTGGATTTTGCGGACAGGATCAGATCGGAAAGCAGCGGGTGTCAGCAGACATGTCACTGCTGACATCCACTGCCCCATAGGGGTGAATGGAGCATCCGATCAGATCGGTCAGAAAAACTGACCAGCGGACCTGATCGGAAAGCCCATGTCAAAGGGGCCTAACAGTCGTAACTGCATTCCGAGTAGGTAGTAACACCTGTTAAATATTTCCCCCATGGTTGCCATTCTTCTAGAAAAAATATTTACCAGTGGGTTAACCACTTCTGGACCAGGCCTTTTTCTGACACGTGTTGTTTACAAAGTAAAATCTTTTTTTTTTTTTGCTAGAAAATTACTTAGAACCCCCAAACATTATATATTTTTTATTTTTAGCAGAGACTCTAGAGAATAAAATGGAGATCGTTGCAATATTTTTTATTGCATCGTATTTGCACATCGGTCTTACAAACGCAATTTTTTTTGGAAAAAATTAATTTTTTGGAATTGAAAAATTTGAAAAATTAAGAAAACAGTAAATTTAGCCCAATTTGTTTCTATAATGGGAAAGATAATGTTACGCCGAGTAAATAGATACCCAACATGTCATGCTTAAAAATTGCGCACGCTCGTGGGATGTCAACAAACATTGGTACTTAAAAATCCCCATATGCAAAATTTTAAAAATGTCTAATGGTTACTAGCTTAGAGTGTGGTCGCGACTTACATATGTGTTCGCTTCTGCGTGCGAACTAACAGGGACAGGACGCTTTACATTTTTTTTCCTACTTATTTTATCTTTTATTTTTACACTGTTTTCTTTTTTAAAATGTTAGTTTACTTTTATTCCTATTACAAGGAATGTAATAAGCATCCCTTGTAATAGAAATAAGCATGACAGGACCTCTTTAATGTGAGATCTGGGGTCAAAAAGACCTCAGATCTCACATCTACACTAAAAAAGAAAAAAAAAAGTATTTTTTTTTCATGATGAAAAAAAAATGGGCACTTTAAATCCGTTGCTAGGGAGCAATGTATGACGTTGCTCCGGTCCTCCAATGCCATAGAGTCGAGTGAGGGCCATTTTGCTGCCCTCACTCAACTTCCTGCCTGAGAGGAGAACAGACCGGATAATTTGCCCGCTGCCGGCGGGGAAAATGACCCGGAAGCGGCGGGAGGGGGGCACCTCTCCCAGCGCCCATAAGGGGGATCCCGTGGTTAATCTGCTGCTGGGACCACCCTTATATTAACCACTTTAGCTTCGGAAGATTTTGCTGCTCAATGACCAGGCCACTTTTTTCAACTTGGCACTGCATGAATTTAACTGACAATTGCGCGGTCATGCAATGCTGTACCCAAACAAAATTGATGTCCTTTTTTTTCCCACGAACAGAGCTTTCTTTTGGTGGTATTTGATCACCTCTGTGCTTTTTTTTTTTTGCGATATTAATAAAAAAGAGAGAAACTTGTGCGAAAAATTTACATTTTCTACTTTAACTGTTAAAAAATATCCAATATATTCAATTTTTGTCATATATTTAGGCCAAAATGTATTTAGCTACACGTCTTTGACAAAAAAATTCTCAATGAGCGTTTTTTTAGCCACTTTAAGACCGGAAGATTTTACCCCCTTCCTGACCAGGCCATATTTTGCAATTCGGCACTGCGTTACTTTAACAGACAAGAAATTTACGTCATTTTTTTCCCCACAAATAGAGCTTTCTTTTGGGGGTATTTTATCACCTATGTGATTTTCAATTTTTGCGCTATAAACAAAAAAAATAGCGACAATTTTGAAAAATAATTAAAAAAAAAAATAACATTTCCAAAAAAAAAACATGTAAAAATCTTTTTTTTTTTAACATTTTAGGCCAATGTGTTTTCTGCTACATATTTTTGGTAAAAAAAAAAATCACAATAAGTGTATTTTGATTGGTTTGCGCAAAAGCTATCACGTTTACTAACTACGGGAATGATTTATGTCATTTTTATTGTTTTTTTTTTTTTTTACTAGTAATTTTTTTTGCGGGACTGCGACATTTCGGCGAACAGATCGGACCCTTAACTGAAATTTTTGATACTTTTGGGGGTACCAGTGACATCACTACAGTAATCAGAGCTAAAAATATGCACTGTTACTGTAATAATGACACTGGCAGGGAAGGGGTTAACACTGTTGGTGATCAAGGGGTTAAATGTATGCCTCATGCTTACTGACGTGTGTGGGGAGAGGGGTTCTGTGAAACAAACAGAGATCGCAGATTCTACTATGCTGAATCTTGTGATCTCTCCCTGTCTGTCACAGATAAGTTTCGCCTGCTTTATTTACACAAGCAGGCGGATCTTCTCACACTTTCCCTGACGATCGGGGAAGAGAGGCGGCAATCTCGCACGCGTGCGCTCCTGAGATCACTAGGAGTCCAGCGATGTAGGTTTATGTCACTGGAAGCAGGGGAGCCGACCTGCCGCAGTAGTATTACTGTGAGCGGTCGGCAAGTTATCAGTATACAGTATCTGACAAAGGTGAGTATATTCCTCACATTTTTGAAAATATTTTATTATATCTTTTCATGTGACAACACTGAAGAAATTACACTTTGCTACAATGTAAAGTAGTGAGTGTACAGCTTGTATAACAGTGTAAATTTGCTGTCCCCTCAAAATAACCAAACACACAGCCATTAATGTCTAAACCGCTGGAAACAAAAGTGAGTACACCCCTAAGTGAAAATGTCCAAATTGGGCCCAATTAGCCATTTTCCTTCCCCGGTGTCATGTGACTCATCAGTTTCTGAGATGTGAATGGGGAGCAGGTGTGGTAAATTTTGTGTTATTGCTCTCACTCTCTCATACTGGTCACTGGAAGTTCAACATGGCACCTAATGGCAAAGAACTCTCTGAGGATCTGAAAAAAAGAATTATGCGCTACATAAAGATGGCCTAGTCTATAAGAAGATTGCCAAGACCCTGAAACTAAGCTTCAGCATGGTGGCCAAGACCATACAGTGGTTTACCAGGAAAGGTTCCATTCAGAACAGGCCTCACCATGGTTGACCAAAGAAGTTGAGTGCACGTGCTCCGCGTCATATCCAAAGGTTGTCTTTAGGTAATAGAGGTATGAGTGCTACCAGCATTGCTGCAGAGGTTGAAGGGGTGGGGGTCAGCCTGTCAGTGCTCAGACCATACGTCGCACACTGCATCAAATTGGTCTGCATGGCTGTCGTCCCAGAAGGAAGCCTCTTCTAAAGACGATGCACAAGAAAGCCCGCAAACAGTTTGCTGAAGAAAAGCAGACTAAGGACATTGATTACTGGAACCATGTCCTGTGGTCTGATGAGACCAAGATAAATTTATTTGGTTCAGATGGTGTCAAGCGTGTGTCGCGGCAACCAGATGAGGAGTACAAAGACAAGTGTGTCTTTCCTACAGTCAAGCATGATGGTTGAAGTGTCATGGTTTGGGGCTGCATGAGTGCTGCCAGCATTGGGGAACTACAGTTCATTGAGGGAACCATGAATGTCAACATGCATGATCCCCTCCCTTGGCCGCAGGGTAGTATTCCAACATGATAATGACCTCAAACACACCTCCAAGACGACCACTGCCTTGCTAAAGAAGCTAAAGAAGCTGAGGGTAAAGATGATTGACTGGCCAAGCATATCTCCATACCTAAACCCTACTGAGCATCTGTAGAGCATCCTCAAATGGAAGGTGGAGGAGGGCAAGGTCTCTAACAACCATCAGCTCCGTGATGGTGGTGGTGAAAGAGGACTCCAGTGGCAACCTGTGAAGCTCTGGTGAACTCCATACCCAAGAGGGTTAAGGCAGTGCTGGAAAATAATGGTGGCCACACAAAATATTGACACTTTGGGCTCAATTTGGACATTTTCACCTGGGGTTGTACTAACTTTTGTTGCCAGCGGTTTAGACATGAATGGCTGTATGTTGAGTTATTTTGAGGGGACAGCAAATTTACAGTGTTATACAAGCTGTACACTCACTACTTTACATTGCAGCAAAGCGTAATTTCTTTAGTGTTGTCACATGAAAAGATAGAATAAAATATTTACAAAAATGTGAGGAAGTGTACTCACATTTGTGAGATACTGTGTGTATGTATGTGTGTATATATATATATATATATATATATATATATATATATATATATATATACACTGTGGCAGGGCACATGGATCCGTGGTCGACGGAAGATACGTGTCACCGAGGTTCCTGGCCTCGGTGAGATAAGAGCCGGTAATTCTGTGTCAGCAGCAGCTAGTGCTGCTTGACAATTTTTATTTTTAGTATGGCTGCAAAGCCGAATCCAGGCCGGCTCTTATTGGGAGCAGTTAAGGTATGGGTGGGTGGCTGCTCCCCACGCTCCAGGCCAGGTCTTGCCTGGGGTTTATAAGGCAGACAGCCTAACAGGTGATTGAGAATTATCTCCATGCACCAGAAGGCTGTGGAAGTGAGTGCTGAGGCTGGAAAGGTTTCAAGCAGGTGAACTGATCCGTTGCTGTGTGTGAACAGCACCAAAGAGACACAGGTGAATGGACTTGTTGCTGTGTTTCAACCTGCCTTAAAAGACTGTCGTTTTTCCTTTTTGTTGAGTGTGAGTTAACACCAAAAAAGACTGTTACTTTTGTGTTCCTGAAGTGTAAATAAAACACTCCTGATTTACTTGAAGAATCATCTGTTTTGCCTCTATACTGCACCTGCAAAATCCTACCTACAAGAGCAAATCCCCACAACACATACACACACACATATATATATATATATATATATATATATGTATATATATATATATATATATATACATACACACATACACACACACACACACACACACACACACACACACACACACACACACACACACATATATATATATATATATATATATATATATATATATATATATATATATATATATATATACATACAGTATACAACAGACATATATCCGCTGACATCCGTTGCTCCATAGAGAGTTATGTATGGTCCAACCTGGTCTGCCTGTAAAAAAGGCCCTAATGTGTTGTTGTGCAAGGTAACAGGTCAACTTCCATTTCTGTATATTGGCATAGGGTCTTGTTCCTCATTTTGAAATTACAGTACAGGAAGAAAAAAACATAGGAGGAAGTTACTACAATGATATTTATTACATGAAAAAAAAACAAGACTTGCTCAATCCCATAACAGTACTTCAAAACACTAATTAAATCTAAATTAATCTGATGCAGGTGGCCGAAATACAGTATGTAATTATACCATTTATCATTAGTAACTTGTGTATCCAATTACGGTTTTTATAAATCAATATTTAGGTTTTTAGTGACACAAGCCTTTTTTTAAGGCTTGTGACCTTTTATACTCCAAGACCTATGGTACTGGTCACACGGATTGTGACATAAAGTATACAGTATGTTTTAATGTTTCATTTCATGATCATCAATCATGTTTTTTAATTCTGTGGTATGGATGGTTTTAATAAGATGTCACATTTGTTCAGGTTACCTATGAAATCCCTTCAGAACATAATGCAGGTTATACAGGACCAGTTCTAATCTCTCTATTATTCAATAAGGCAATCAATTAGCGCTCAGTCAAGGGACATGACTACGATTATAATAAATCCGACATCTTCCTGCTGCACAGTTATTGTGACTAATAAGATCAGAGAGGAAAACAAGAGGATAAAAGCATTTGTTAGATCTGTTAAACTGTTGCTAGCAAAATCTAATCCCCTAATTGTATCTCTTATGTGGCCTTTCCACCTGAGCATGCCTGATTGCATGTCATTGTTAAGGTTGTCAACCTTCTTTAGGAGTGACTTTTTATGTCTTTAAGATACTCATAGGAGCTTAATTTTACAGGTTGATAATGCTGCTTTGGATTATTCTTATTGTTTATTGCTATCTATTAGTAATAATCTGGCAGGTGGAGGCAGTAATCACTCAAGTAATTGATTCAACTCAGATGTATAACATTCAGAACAAACATATAGAAAGTGGCGCAAGCAGGTTTGCATTATGGGGCTATTCCAAAGTCCATGATAAAAGTCTCTAGAACTGATAGTTCAATCTCTGATAAAATAGGGACAGTCTTGTAACTCAGGGCCATCCTGGAGGGGAGCAGAATCGGACTCCAAACATGCAAAACAGAAGAGAGACAGGCGTCTCTGAGTGTAGACTGTTATACTTTATTAACAACACAATAAGGTAAAAAACTCACATGTGGTTAGAGGTGAATAGGCAAAATATATAACCGCATTGACCCAGAGCTGCACCATCCATCCAAGGAACTGTCCTGGGAACAGAGATCTGCTGTGTGTAGGGCTGTCCTGGCCAGCAGGAAGTGGAAGTGTCAGCTGTGATGGTGCACAGGACCTAGAGCTGAACCTCAGGCTGGAACACAGGGTGGACCAAAGCGTGGTCTGTGGTGACATCCCTGGTGTGCTCACGATGCGTTTCGGAGCATGCGCACTAGGGGGCAGTACCAAAGCGTACTCCTTCTTCAAGTGCTTCAGAGCTTGAAGAAGGAGCCCTACACATGGCGGATCTCTGTTGCCAGGATGGTTCCTTGGATGGACGGCACAGCTTCGGGTCACTGGTGTTATATATTTTGCCTATTAACCTCTAATCACATGTGAGTCTTTTACCTTATTGTTGTTATTAAAGTGTAACAGTAACAGTCTACACTCAGAGGCGCCTAGCTCTCTTCTGTATAACATTTGGAGCCTGCAGAGATGACACCCAAATCAATCAACATAATATACCATCCTAGACCAAAAGATTAGGGCCTGATGCATATAACATTGGATAAGAAAATACACCCAGTCACTATGGCAACAGAAATGCAACTCTTCCCACTGTTACATTCTCTTCAGCATGGGGAGCATCAGTAGAAGTTATTTCAATTTAAAAATACAATTATTTTTCACCACTTCTGCCACAGTAATCATGTTATGTAAAAGGTACACTGATTGCCCTTGGCATTTAGTTACCGTCGGTGCAAGGATTTTTGCATACAAATAAAATTTAGAGAAGAATGCCTCACAAGTCCTCACTCATAACCACCACTCTTAGGCTAATGGTACATGTGTAATTTTGTCATAAAAATTCAGTTTTTTATTGCTAAGTAAATTCTTATAAAGGAAATTACAGCTATTTTCTATGAAGTCACTAACTTACTAAATTTATAATAATTTGTAGCCTAATTGCTCAGCGATTGAGCTTTAGCAAAGTTTCATGTCAGCAACAAGTTTGCCAGTGACAATCGTTCTTCATTTACTCCTATGGTTTAGTTACAAATTACTGAAGGAGAGCGATTTGTAGCAGTGATAGAAAATATAATATTGTGGTATGTGTTTGATATGCAGCTGCTATAATGATTACAAGACTAAATACAAATAGCTGGCATTAGTGACTTGTAGCAATAGGGAAGGTAAGTGTTTTTCTAACTTTTCTTCACTGGTCTTTTTTTTTACAGCTATAATGTGGTATCTTGCCATAGAAGGGCTTGAAGTAATAAGCACACCATAGGATACCCATGTGGGAAAGGGTGGCTGACGGCCATAACAAATCGTGCTGAAGATGCTGGGTGCCAGCTAAGGCATGGAAAAATTTGACTTTTGTTCCTTCAGTATTTAGCCATTTTTAGAATTTCATTATTAAAAGGGTGTTACGCTATGGAAAGTGTTTGATTTCTTTTTTGGAGTACTATATTGATACCCAGTCAAGCAGTAGAGGAGAGGGAGTTCACTTGGGTGCAAGCTGACCCACCAAACATTGGGTCCTTACAGTACATCTGGTGAGTGGTAGGGTGTGCAGTGGTGGAGAGAATCACGATTCATAGCACCTATCACCTTTTATGCATGAACGGAGCACAATTAATGTATATAGTGTGCTCAAAAAGAATTGAAGAAGATTTGAAGAACGATCCTTGTATCACCCGTGAGTAATTAATACAATGAACTGCTTACCAGACCCATTAAGGTCTTCAGGCATATGGACAATCACAGACAGGCAGATATCATAGGTAAAGGATTCATCAGGAATACACTTCTCATATGTAGGGACCAGGCTCCAATGATGGTATAATGGAGAGTTATCATGAGAATATAGCTCATATATGGGCCAAGAAGAAAAGAAAGGGGCACATAGCGTGATACCGTTTAAAAATATGACACTGTTTATTTAAAAATTGCACTTACTAGATAAAAAGGACATGTCAGCGTGTACCAGCATATAGCATAGGCAGAGACAAGGCTGCGGCGTCCCGAAGATACAATAGAGGCTCGGACCGAATGTTGAGGGCGTGGCTTCGTCACGTCTGGAACCACCCGACTAGTTTCGTCATAGGTTGACTTCTTCAGGGGCGTGGAAACTTACAACGAAACTAAAACTTCACTTTTTAGTGAATCTAAAGCGTAAAGGTAATGATTTGAAGCATTTGTTTTTTAACAAAGTAAGCGCTTACGTAAACTGATGATTTTGGTTATATTTTAAAGAAATAAACACATAGATCACTTGTGATGCTAGTGTCATTGAGTGGTGTGGGTTATCAAAAAAGAAAGAACAGCAGTTTACTTTTAGGCTGTTTAATGAAAACTTCTTATGGCTGTCTGATCAGAACAGAAGGAAGGAAAAAGGGGGATTAACTACACTGACTTCAGTTTGAGCTTTTGAGCTCTGTAAACAAAAAACATATTAATGTAATATGTCATATTTTTCTGAATAATAAAAAAATATAATAATTTTAGTCTTGCACATAATAATTAATAAAGAAAAAAGACAGTATTAGGCCAAAAACCAACCTACCACTGATCTCCTTAAAGTTTAATCTCAGTGTAGCACCCTACAGGTAGGTGCTAGGTAAACGTATAGTGGGCCTTGTCTGCCTAACAGCAGGGCTGTGATTTGTTTAGTCAGGGTGTCATGGTTTCCAGGTGTGCCTGCTGAAGGGGGAGTCTCCCCACTGGCCCCTGTGAGAGGCTTCTCATAGGGCAGTGGAGAAAACCCAATCAGGGGACACATCCAGGCTTGTAACTACCCCAGAAGGCAGATTATGCTGCAAAGGATTCTGGGATTGGGTATAAGTTTGGGGGTGGCGCATGACACAATGTCTTTGGCAGGAGCAGAGTCCCAGGAGGGAGAGAACAGCTGTCTCTCCTCCTGTCTGAGGAAGAGGATCTCGGGGTGTTACCTGCTGATCCAGAGAGTGCTGAGCTAAGCTGAGGGGAACCGGTGTGCCGAGAACCTACGGAGAGTCAGAGGTGTCCAGTCCCAGGAAAGCCTAAACAGGTCGGGAGTACTGAGGATTGCCCCTGGGGGCCTGCCTGAAGTTAGAGGGGACCACTCCGGTGGAGGTTTCGGGGATTCAGTGCCAGCTAGCGGTGAAAGGGGCTACCTAGGTTGAGGACCCTGAAGTGACAGAAGGGGTACATAGTCAGTGGACCCAGAAGAGTCAAGGTTAAAGGGGGCACCTGCAGTTGGGCCCTGAATTGTAAAGAGCGTGCCAGTTGGAAGTTGCAGCTTTACAGAATTCTACAACATACTATCTCAAGCTAGTGCAAGGTGGAAGGGAAGTATTCCGTGAATTTGCAGTACAGCAGTGTCAGCAGTTCTACAATTCACAGTCCTGGATCTTCTGGACTTCAAGTCGAGGATTCAGCACTTCTATTGAGTGACAAAGTGCTCTCAGAGTTAGTGAGCATTGTCTTGCGCCGGCTGGCGTCAAGGAAGTGCCAACTGACATTTTTTCAGGAACAAAGTCCCAAGTGTATATAGTTGAAGCCTAAAGGAGTATCCCACTCTTTCCCTTCTCCTATCCCCTTTAAATCAAATAAAACAACAAACAAAGATTCTGGAGTTGTCGATGTCTCAGTGCTCACTACTTCATCATTAATGTAACTGCCAGAATTGTTTATGTTGTACCAATATGTTTCCCCTCTACGAATGGGATGTCATATCGTTATGTTTTTTGTGTTTTTTCTTTTGACGCTTTCATATAGACTATTCAATATAATGTTATATTTTTAAGTATCTAGTGCCTCCAAAGTCCACGTTTCTTTTTCTTTAGTTTTCCAGGTGTGAGTTGTAACACAAATCACAATAAAGGATAACACAGGTTCAGAATATGTTCTTGAAGTAGCTATTTAGTATAGGTAATATCAGGGTTTTTTTTCAGCTGGAACTTGGTGGAACTAAGTTCCACCACCTCTGGATCAGGACCTCTGCTCCCTGCTCACCACTATCACTTGTAAACACAGAAGTCTGGCTTCTGTGTTTATCAGGGACAGTTTGTCTCCCAATGGCTCCCATGGATCTGATCTCCTGAGTGGCACCCACTGAGTGCATGATGGGGACAATGGAGATGCAGGTGTCCGGGGTGCAGTGCACACTGGATGATCTCCTCACAAGTGAGAGAGGCAAAGCTAACTACAGTGTGGGGGGAGGTACTAGAGCCGACTCGGTGCTTTAGCTTAATACAGCAACAAAAGTAAAACACGTGGAAGATGGTGGAGCTTTTAAGGAGGTGGGGAGAAGCTTGGGGCAGTAGAGGGAGGGAGGGGTTGCATGCAGAGGTCACAGCTGAAGAGGTTTGAAAGTGAGATGTGGATGGGGTAGGCAGAGGTAAGCAGCTGTGGAAAAAGGCTGAACTCTGCACTCTGTATGCAGCTCATCACTATATCCTGCATTATGTACAAACTCTGCGCTCTGTGTGTAAGCCCCCTATTTCTGAACTCTGCACTCCTGGTATTTAATGCCCCTTTAAGACCCTCCCAGTGTCAGTGAAATTTGACCACACCCACTATTTGATGCTGTTCGGAGTTGATAAAATTTGGGGGGTCGTGGGAGAGATCCTGTACCTATTTTCTGAGGAAAAAAGCCCTTAGTAATATTAATAATAATAATAAAAGAATATCTGACCAAAATTATTTTCCAGTCATGCAGATAAAATTATTTTTTCTTTCTCTTTTTAAGGCTCTCATATTCTCGTGAGTGTTTTTATAAATTCTGGCGAAAGACCAAGAATTAAGGATCAAAGCAAAGAAGCACATCAACCTGAATCTACAGCTTGTATCATCGACAGATATGTATGTGTGCATATGCTCAAATATAAATTACACGTGACATATAATACATCTGTAACAAGTTAAATTAGCTAATCTTATCCAAAGATTCATAAAAAAGATTTACTTTTATTAGTTCCTAAAGGCACAGGAGAAGAATACAGAGTGCACAATAGTAACAATATAAATCCACAAAATAATATTGAACTTTTAGAGACACGGTACAATAATCTTGCACTTTGCTTTCCAACAATATGAAGTTTATATATATTACTGTCATTGTTATACGGTTTTCTGAAGCCAATCTTTTTCTACCAACACCTCTTATATTTCCCAGTGGACACACAAGGTTAAAAGTGCTGGGAATCTTCCTCCATTCACATATTGGAGGTCTTCAAAATTAAATTAACTGTGTTCAAGGTCGCTGCAATTTGTATGTAAATATGTCCAGAAAATAAATAATAAAAATAAATTATTACACTGGATAAAAATCATTTTCAGGTACCCATTACACATAAAACTTAGATCCATAGGAGAATTACAATTTATTAGCATGCCAATAAATAGGGATGCAATACATCACTGCATTTTGTATATTGATGTGTGTATATGTTATAATTTAATTACTAAGAATATAACAAGAATACCTTAACTGCCTGCACCATTGGTTATAAATATTTATTAGGAATTAATAAACTGACAGACATAAAGATACATCTCTTTCAAATATTAAAATGCTACATTTAAAGTGACCCAAGGGACCCAACCAAGGGACCCAACCAATCTACTATACTGGCTCTCATTTTCATCCTGAGATTCATCTTGGGTAGCTGTCAATCTTTTGCTAAAATCTATTGCTGCTGGCATCCTGTTTTTCTGAACAGTCCAGAATCTAAAAACTTTCAAAAATGCAAAGCGGTGTGTTTCCAGTGCAGACTTTTTTTTGAAAGCCCAAAACCCATATGTGTTTAAAAAATTAATCTTTTCTTTTTGGTGTGCTCCATTCAATGAGATTAATCTACTCCCTGATGTTGCAGTAACTTTTGTATTGCTGTGTGATGGGGAAGTAAACCTTTAGCTATATTTTTTTCAAAACAAAAGTTCATGTTACATAGTTACATAGTAGGTAAGGTTGAATAAAGACAATAGTCCATCCAGTTCAACCTGTGTAGTGTATGTGTAGTCAGTGTCGATAATAATTTCTCATATCCAAAAATTTTTAAAAAATATCAATACTCTCTGCTGACAACACCAATTGTGGAAGAGAGTTCCACATCCTTATTGCCCTGACAGTGAAAAACTGCCCACGCAGCTTAAGGTTAAACCAATTTTCCTCCAAACTTATTGTGTAGCCCTGTGCCTTCTTACACTTCCTGAGACTGAATAGTTTTTTCCTACGCTGGGATCACCATTGAGGTGTTTGTAAATCGCTATCAAGTCCCCTCTCAAGCATATCTTCTTCAGCGAGAACAAGTTTAGTGCTCGTAGTCATTCCTTGTAATTGAAGTCCTCCAGTCCCCTTTTTAATTTTGTTGCCCTTCTCTGGACACTCTCCAATTCCAGCACATCCCTTCTGAGGACTGGTGACCAGAACTGGACTCCAGATGTGGTCTGACCAGAGTTTTATAAAGTGGCAGGATTATACTTTTATCTCTGAAGTATATCACCTTTTTTATGCATGCTTATATTCTGCCAGCTCTAGTAGCCACAGCTTGACATTGCATGCTATTGCTCAGTCTGTCTTCTACTAAGACCACTAGATCTTTCTCCATCCTTGATTCCCCAGGAGGTTCTCCCCCCTAGTGAGTAGTTTAGGTTTATTTTTAGCCCCCAAGTGCATTCATTTTACATTTCTCCACATTTAACCTCATTCGCCATGTAGTTGCCTTTCACAATATTTTGTAAAATGTTTAGATCCTGATGTGAAATTATTGCCCTGCTTATTTTTGTATCGTCCGCAAAAACTCAGATTGAAATATTTATCTTATCCTCTATATCATTTATGAGTAAATTAAACAGAACTGGCCCAAAGACAGAGCCTTCGGGTACCCCACTTACCAATCCAGACCAGTGTGAGTACACGTTATTTATGACACCCCCAAAACCAGTTTTCTATCCAAGAACAAATTCTGTGGTCCATGCCTACAGATCTCAGTTTGTAGATTAAGCATTTATGGGGAACTGTATCAAATGCTTTTGCAAAATTCAGATACACTACATCCGCAGGCCTCCCTCTATCTAGATGACAGCTCACTTCCTCGTGGAATGTTGTCAGATTGGACTGGCAGAAATGACCCTTTGTAAACACATGCTGATTTCTACTAATGATACTATTTTCATTAGCAAATTTTTGGATATAGTCACTTATCATCCCCTTCATATAGATAGATTCATAATATGTTCATGAATTAAAGTGTAAAACCTTGTTCATGATATACAGTAGTACATTCAATTTTTTTCTCAAAAACACTGATGTGTAATAAGATCAGAGCAATTTCTACAGATTCCACACTAAAATGATGCAACAAAATGATGATGATAATGATGATGGGGTGTGTGTTGTAGGTTTGTGAGCTTATCATAAAGAGCACCTGTACCCAGATCATGGACAGTATTACCCCTCCTCAACAAACAGTAAAAGAGCTTTAAAAGAACCCTCTGCTGACTGCTATAGCTGCAGACACTATGGAAAAATGAATCTTCAAATATAACAAAAGAGTCACTGGAATCTCAGCCTCCCCCCTCTTGCTTCCTCAGACAGTAGGGTCTTGGCAGCCTGCCAAATGTCTAATATATACAGACAGCAGATGCTGTAAGTTGTTAGAAACTGACTGGACCCAAGCTACAGAGTGAAGAAGAAAATGTAAAAAAAAAAAAGAAGCTAATTTGCATAAAACACAGTTACAATGCCTTGAGTAAATTTCCATCCCCAGACCTCATGCATTAAAAGTAAAGGATCGTGTCTGATTTTAGAAATTAAATTAATGGTAACATGTTTACTGCAAAATCAGCAGGATGTCTTGATCAAGTTATCTGCAAAATAGTCTTTATGCTGGTTTATACTCACTATAATTAAAATATACATTTCTTAGAACAGGTTTTTCAGCAAGGCAAAACTCCCAGAAAATATATGTTCTATGAAAAAATAACATTTAAAACCTTAATATTGGCTGACTTGGACCTTTTCATTGTGACTAGCAGCTAAAACCCCAAAGAATGGGTCTACCAGTATCTGCCTACCACGTGGACAAAATCATAGTAATTTTTATTTTTTCATAAAAAAGCACTATTAACCACTTAACCACATTAACCACAGCTCTGGAGGATTTTATCCCCTTCATGACTAGGACATTCTATTGCTATTCGGCAATGCGCTACTTTTACTGGTAATTGCCGGTCATGCAACACTGTACCCAAAATACATTTTATCTATTTTCACACAAATAGAGCTTCCTTTTTGTAGTATTTCATCATCACTGGGTTTTTTATAAACTAAAAAAGGCCGAAAAAAAATTTGGGAAAAAAAATGTTTTTTATGTTCTGTTATAAATCACTAGACATTAAGCCCGTTAAATTAACGGGTGCTATAACATATGTGGTCAAACATTTGTAAAAACAGACTTCTTCCAGTTAAGCGAGAGCCTCTGTCAGCTCTGTGTCCCTGTTGCCCTAGCAACATCGGGGACATGCGCAGAGCTGACTGAGCTGCTCTCGGTTATCTCGTTCTTTTTTTCGCTCGCCCGCCGCCACTTGTAACGGCCGCTGCCGCTTAGCAGTAAGTCCACGTGAGCGCGCACCCGCCGCGTCCCCGTGAACACCTGCCGATTCAACAGTTTCGCTGGCCGCTCAAAGTCTCTGCGCTCCAAGTCCCAACGGCTGTCCGTGGGGCACATGCGCAGTAGCACAATCCCACGGACACAGAGACTGGACGCAGAGACACTTGGACTTTATTATATTAGATATCCAATGAAGACATTAAAAAATCTAATATCTTCAAAATATTCTAGCCAAAATGTATTCTGCTACATGTTTTTAATAAAAATGAGAAAAAAATACGTGTATATTGATAGATTTATGTGAAAGTTATAGTACCTACAAACTATGGTATATATATATATATATATATATATATATATATATTGGAATTTTTTTTTTTATACTACTAATACAGATGAATTGATTCAGCTTGATGCTGCTCGGCATGTGGGTGCTAGCCCTGGCTCACTCTCGAGTAACAGGATTTAGGAAAACAAATAACTGCACACCATGCCGGAGCCTCAGTCCATTAATTGAAATAACAAAGTGACACACATCAGGCAATAGCAGTGACAGATGGTTGACGCGTTTCACACAACAATACAGTGCTTATTGATAATCATTGATATTAATACAGTTTTCAGTGATAATACTATACTCTGTCACTGTACTAATGACACTGGCAGGGAAGGTGTTAATATCTAAAGTGATCAAGGGATAATCTATGCCTAATTGTGTGTAATGTGTGTAAAGTGTGCTGCTTTTTACTAAAGATTTCTCAGTTTCTCATCCCTGCTTTTTAGGGATGAGAAAATGACAGATCGCTCCCTCTGTACAGAGTACAATCACAGTGGGTGCCAGATGCGGGGTGCACATGTGCGCGCCCTAAACCCAGGAATAGGCAGCGATGTACAGGTATGCTGCTTTGCCTACAGAGGCTGCTCGCCAGCAGTACATTCACCAAGTAGCCAAGTGATTAAGTGACAATTAGTGATATGGGAATTGGGTAATACAGTATCTCAGAAAAGTGAGTACACCCCTCACATTTTTGTAATTATTTTATTATATCTTTCAATGTGACAACACTGAAGAAATAAAACTTTTCTACAATGGTAGTGTACAGCTTGTATAACAGTGTAAATTTGCTGTCCCCTCAAAATAACTCAACACACAGCCATTATTGTCTAAACCGCTGGTAACAAAAGTGAGTACACCCCTAAGTGAAAAAGTCCAAATTGGGCCCAATTAGCTATTTTCCCTTCCCAGTGTCATGAGACTCATTAGTGTTACAATGTCTATGGTGTGAATGGGGAGCAAGTGTGTTAAATTTGGTGTTATCGCTCTCACTCTCTACTACTGGTCACTGTAAGTTTAACATGGCACCTCATGGCAAGGAACTCTGAGGATCTGTAAAAAAGACTTGTTGCTCTACATAAAGATGGCCTAGGCTATATGAAGATTGCCAAGACCCTGAAACTGAGCTGCAGCATTGTGGCCAAGACCATACAGTGGTTTAACAGGACAGGTTCCACTCAGAACAGACCTCCTCATGGTCAGCCAAAGAAGTTAAGTGCACATGCTCAGCATCATATTCAGAGGTTGTCTTTGGGAAATAGATGTATGAATGCTGCCAGCATTGCTGCAGAGGTTGAAGTGGTGGGAGGTCAGCCTGTCAGTGCTCAGACCACAAGCTGCACACTGCATCAAATTGGTCTGCATGGCTGTCCTCCCAGAAGGAAGCCTCTTCTAAAGATGATGCATAAAAAAGCCTGCAAATTGTTTGCTGAAGAGAAGCAGTCTAAAGACATGGATTACTGGAACCATGGCCTGTGGTCTGATGAGACCAAGATAAACTTATTTGGTTCAAATGGTGTCAAGCGTGTGTGGCAGCAACCAGGTGAGGAGTACAAAGACAAGTGTATCTTGTCTAAAGTCATGCATGGTGGTGGGAGTATTATATGAATAGGAGAGAGAAGCCGCTCGGGTGAGGCTAAGTAGACCGATGCTGGTCAAATCCGCCATCCAACACTAGCATAAACCAAAGAAGTTGGACCGCACTTGGAAATATATGAAATCAAAAATGTATTTTATTCCTCATAAGCGAATCCATACAGACAGTGCATCAAGGGACATGCCAGGTTGAGGCGTTTCAATACACAGATGATCGCTTACTCCTAACCACACAGTGTGGTTAGGAGTAAGCGATCATCTGTGTCGTGAAACGCGTCAACCTGGCATGTCCCTTGATGCACTGTCTGTATGGATTTGTTTATGAGGAATAAAAGACATCTTTGATTTCATATATTTCTGAGTGTGGTCCAACTTCTTTGGTTAGTGATGGTGGTGGGAGTGTCATGGTGTGGGGCTGCATGAGTGCTGCCAACACTGGGGAGCTACAGTTCATTGAGGGAACCATGAATGCCAACATGTACTGTGACATACTGAAGCAGAGCATGATCTCCTCCCTTCGGAGACTGGGCCGCAGGGCAGTATTCCAACATGATAACGACCCCAAAGACACCTTCAAGATGACCACTGCCTTGCTAAAGAAGCTGAGGGTAAAGATGATGGACTGGCCAAGCATGTCTCCAGACCACAACCCTATTGAGCATCTGTGGGGCATCCTCAAATGGAAAGCGGAGGAGTGCAAGGACTCTAATATCCACCAGCTCCATAATGTTGTCATGGAAGAGTAAAAGAAGACTCCATTGGCAACCTGTGAAGCTCTAGTGAACTCCAAGCCCAAGAGGGTTAAGGCAGTGCTGGAAAATAATGGTGGCCATACAAAATATTGACACGTTGGGCCCAATTTGGACATTTCCACCTAGGGGTGTACTCACTTTTGTTGCCAGCGGTTTATACATTAATGGCTGTGTGTTGAGTTATTTTGAGGGGACAGCAAATTTACACTGTTATACAAGCTCTACACTTACTACTTTACATTGTAGCAAAGTGTAATTTCTTCAGTGTCGTCACATGAAAACGTATAATATAATATTTACAAAAATGTGAGGGGTGTACTCACTTTCGTGAGATACTGTACCCTCCCTAAGAGTCATAAAAATGTGCAGTTCCCACCAGCCCATCCTATTGTAAATGGAATAGCATCATGGACAGCAAGGCTTGGGGAGTACCTAGATAAATTCCTCCATCCAAGTGTTAAAGCCACAAAAGCATTTTTACTACTTCAGCTCTGGAAGGTTTACCCCCCCCCCCCCTTCATGACCATGCCATTTCTTGTGATACGGCACTGCGTTACTTTAACTGATAAGTGCGCGGTCGTGTGAGGCTGTACCCAAATAAAAACAGAGATCCTTTTTTCCCCACTAATAGAGCTTTCTTTTGGTGGTAATTTAACACCTCTACAGTTTTTATTTTTTTGCCTATAAACAAAAAAAGACCAACAATTTTGAAGAAAAAAAAACAATATTTTTTACCTTCTGCTATAAAACATACCCAATAAAAGTATTTAAAAAATCTAATTTCTTCATCAGTTTAGGCCAATATGTATTCTGCTACATGTTTTTGGTAAAAAATAATCCCAATAAGCATATATTGATTGATTTGCGCAAAAGATATACAAACTACATTCTACAAACTATGGGAAAGATTTATGAAGTTTTATTCTTTAACAGTAATGGTGGTGATCAGCAATTTTTAGCAGGACTGCGACATTGCGGCAGACGAATCTGATGCTAAGTGACACTTTTTGGGGACCAGTGACACCAATACAGTGGTCAGTGCTTAACCACTTAACGACCGCCCAACGACTATTTACGTCGGCAGTTTAAACCTAAATACCGGTGTTATGGCAGCAAATAGCTGCCATAACCCTGGTATTTTTTTAAACTGCGGGCGGTCGGCTTTCCGAGATGGGTGGTCCCAGCAGCGGATTCACCACAGGATCACCCTTCCGGGGCGGCGGAAGAGGTGCCCCCCCACCTCCCGCCTCATCCTGGGACTTTTCCCCGCTTACCGGACCCGCCGGCAGCGGGGAAAACGATCAGGTCCCGGATCCTCACAGACAGGATGTCGAATGAGGGCAAGCTTGCGTCACAGCTTTAACGTGACTTTATCAAGGGATAAAGTCTTGATAAAGTCACGTTTAAAGCTGTGATGCAACGCGTCGGAAGAAGCGTCTGACGTCACTTCTGGTCTTCGGTTGAGACCGGAAGTCCCTGGATCTCATTGCCTGACCGCTGCCACGCTACTTTGATACTACAGATATGCTGTTTTACCACTGACTAAATGTGAGTGTATTACTTTTTATGCTACCTAATAAATGTTTGAAAAGTTACTACACTATGAAGTGCTCCCTTTAATTTGTGGTTTGAGTCTCAAGCCCTACCCAGGTTATTTCCCCTTGATGCTTGTAACTGGTATTCCAAAGGATCCAAAAGAGCTTGCCTTAAAGGAACCATCACTGGACCTCTATTGAAGACCCTGTTACCCACTTATTGGTACAAACGCTCATTAAGAGTGTTTTGGAGGTGAGCGGCCATTTCACTCATTTATGGATTTATGCTCACCACCACAGTGCTATTAGTTTCCCGCACCATAGGAGTTTCCCGCACATCCGGCAATAACTCGTCACCAGCACTTTTTCTTATGAACTCTTGATGAACTTATGAACATTTTTTTAACGTTTTTTTATCTCCATTCATTTTTATCTCCATTTTGCCTGCTTTTTGACCATCTTTACCCGAAAATATTCTTTGTGCCCTTTTTTGCGTGTATTTATTTTTAGTCATTTTGAGCACGGTTTATCACTGATTATATTTATACTGTGCACTATTATCACTGGTACTGTGATCAGACCATTTTTTATTGGATCTGTGTTTTCTTTTTAGCATGTTGCACTTTTTAGTCTATTTTCACTATTTATTTCCTCCTAAGTGATTTTTTATCACCATTACCATTTGTGATGGATAGATAAATCCCAAGGGGAAATTGGGATTCAATAGTGCTTGCTAGTAGGAAATGGGAATATTATATGGACAATACATATTCAAATAGACTAAAATAACACTAAAATATAATTAAAAATTACATTAAAATTCATAAATAGTATACCCAATAAATAACATAAAATATTAAATCAAATAGGTGTCATAAAAGTGCATAATAGTGCCATAAAATTAGTCCGATAAAGTTCATATGTGAATTGGTGAAAACAGATTGCACTTCAGTGCAAAATAAACTGCAAAATGCTCAGTGCTGGATCTTCCAAAGGTCCGTTAATCAGTTGAGTGAAGTGACTTTTAGGGTAAATAAGATGTAAGCTTACCAGAAGTAAAGGGTCTAAGTTACCTTACGGTAAAAAGACCAATCATGCTTAGTGGCCCTCCTGGCCTCAGATCCGGTATCTGCTGGGCTATGTGCATTTCAAACCCAAATCCAAAAAAGTTGTGACACTGTACAAATTGTGAGTAAAAAAGGAATGGACTAATTTACAAATCTCATAATCTTATATTTTATTCACAATATAATATACATAACATATCAAATGTTGAAAGTGAGACATTTTGAAATGTCATGCCAAATATTGGCTCATTTTGGATTTCACGAGAGCTACACATTCCAAAAAAGTTGGGATAGGTAGCAATAAGAGGCCGGAAAAGTTAAATGTACATATAAGGAACAGCTAGAGGACCAATTTGCAACTTTTTGGGTCAATTGGCAACATGATTGGGTATAAAAAGAGCCTCTCAGGGTGGCAGTGTCTCTCAGAAGTCAAGATGGGCAGAGGATCACCAATTCCCCCAATGCTGCGGTAAATTCCTGTTAAATGTCAGATAAGCCAGCACTGGCATTGTACGAATGGCGGAAATGGCCACAGACTTTTCTGGCCTTCCTCAGGAGATCTTGGAAGCCCGGGTATCTGCTCAAGAAACGCTGCACCACAAGATTCAGGACCTATGCCAAGCATGGAACGTGTGTCAAGCGTCCCTGTCAGAGGGCGGAGAGAAGGTTGGTGCCATTGTCGCATACAACTATTCCTGGCTCAAGCTGTCATAGCATCAACCATCTCTGAGCCTGCCCCTGCAGAGCTGACAGGATCTCTGCCCCGGTGTGACTTGTATCCCCTAGACCATGGGTGTCCAATGTTTTGGCTTCTCTGGGCCAAATTGAGTGTAGAGAAATTTTCTCGGGCCGCATATAAAATATATACTATAGTTAAGGTACAAACCTGATTCCAAAAAAGTTGGGACACTGTACAAATTGTGAGTAAAAACAGAATGCAATGATGTGGAAGTTTCAAATTTCAATATTTTATTCAAAATATAACATAGATGACATATCAAATGTTTGAACTGAGAAAATGTATAATTTTAAGGGAAAAATAAGTTGATTTTAAATTTCATGGCATCAACGCATCTCAAAAAAGTAGGGACAATGCCATGTTTACCACTGTGTGGCATCCCCTCTTCTTTTTATAACAGTCTGCAAACGTCTGGGGACTGAGGAGACACGTAGCTCAAGTTTAGGAATAGGAATGTTGTCCCATTCTTGTCTAATATAGGCTTCTAGTTGCTTAACTGTCTTAGGTCGTCTTTGTCCCATCTTCCTCTTTATGATGCGCCAAATGTTTTCTATGGGTGAAAGATCTGGACTGCAGGCTGGCCATTTAAGTACCCGGATCCTTCTTCCACGTAGCCATGATGTTGTAATTGATGCAGTATGTGGTCTGGCATTGTCATGTTGGAAAATGCAAGGTCTTCCCTGAAAGAGACAAAGTATATGTTGTTCTAGAACTTGGATATACCTTTTAGCATTGATGGTGCCTTTCCAGATGTGTAAGCTGCCCATGCCGCACGCACTCATGCAATCCCATACAATCAGAGATGCATGCTTCTAAATAGAGGGCTGATAACAACTTGGGTTGTCCTTGTCCTCTTTAGTCCGGATGACATGGCATCCCAGTTTTCCAAAAATAACTTCACATTTTGATTCGTCTGACCACAGAACAGTTTTCCACTTTGTCACAGTCCATCTTAAATGAGCCTTGGCCTAGAGAAAATGCCTGCGCTTCTGGATCATGTTTAGATTTGGCTTCTTTTTTGGCCTATAGAGTTTTAGCTGGCAACGGCAAATGGCACGGTGGATTGTGTTCACCGACAATGTTTTCTGAAAGTATTCCTGAGCCCACGTTGAGATTTCCATTACAGTAGCATTCCTGTATAAGATGCAGTGCCTTCTAAGGGCCCGAAGATCATGGGCATCCAATATGGTTTTTCGACCTAGACCCTCACGCACAGAGATTGTTCCAGATTCTCTGAATCTTTGGATGATATTATGCATTGTAGATGATGATAACTTCAAACTCTTTGCAATTTTTCTCTGAGAAACCCCTTTCTGATATTGCTTCACTATTTTTTGCCGCAGCATTGGGGGAATTGGTGATCCTCTGCCCCCCTTGACTTCTGATGGACACTGCCACGCTGAGAGGCTCTTTTTATACCCAATCTTGTTGCCAACTGACCGAATAAGTTGTAAATTTGTCCTCCAGCTGTTCCTTATATGTACATTTAACTTTCCCGGCCTCTTATTGCTACCTGTCCCAACTTTTTTGGAATGTGTAGCTCTCCTGAAATCCAAAATGAGCCAATATTTGGCATGACATTTCAAAATGTCTCACTTTTAACATTTGATATGTTATCTATATTATATTGTGAATAAAATATAAGTTTATGAGATTTGTAAATTAGTCCATATCTTTTTTTACTCACAATTTGTATAGTGTCTCAACTTTTTTGGAATTGGGTTTGTACATGCAATTTCAAATTTGTATGGAATTCTTACCAGCAGGTACCGTTCCTGCACACAGCAAGAGTAATTGTGAGAGGTTATGGTATTCAGGCACCACCAACACAGGTGCATACAATTTTAATGTCGTATGTCATTTTTAACAGCAGACCCTGTCTCTGTGCCCTGTGCCCAGCAAGAGTAACTGTGGGGGGGTTACAATGTTCTGGCACCACCAAGACCAAAGGCCCAGTTTTTGGCACCTGTATGACAGGTACATGCAATTTCAAATTTGTATGGAATTCTTACCAGCAGGTCCCATTCCTACACCCAGCAAGAGTAATTGTGAGGGGTTAGTAACGGTGATCAGGCACTACCAAAATCCAAAGGCCCAATTTTTGGCACCTGTATGATAAGTACATGCGATTTCACATTTGTATGGAATTCTTACCAGCAGGTCCCATTCCTGCACACAGCAAGAATAACTGTGAGGGGTTGGTTACGGTGTTCAGGCACCACGAACACCAAAGGCCCAATTTTTGGCACCTGTTAGACAAGTACATGTGATTTCAAAATGTTATGCAATTCTTACCAGCAGGTCCCATTCCTGCACCCAGCAAGAGTAACTATGAGGGGTTGGTTATGGTGTTCAGGCACCACCAACACCGAAGACCCAATTTTTGGCACCTGTATGACAGTTTCATGCGATTTCAAATTTGTATGAAATTTTTACCAGCAGAGCCAGTTCCTGCTCACAGCAAGAGTAACTGTGAGGGGTTGGTTACGGTGTCAGGCACCACCAACACCAAAGGCCCAATTTTTTGCACCTGTATGGCAAGTACATGTGATTTCATATTTGTATGGATTTTTTTTACCAGCAGGGCCAGTTCCTGCGCACAGAAAGAGTAACTGTGAGGGTTGGTTACGGTGTTCAGGCACCACCAACACCAAAGGCCCAATTTTTGGCACCTGTAAGATAAGTACATGCGATTTCAAATTTGTATGGAATTCTTACCAGCAGGTCCCATTCCTGCGCCAAGCAAGAGTAACTGTAAGGAGTTGGTTATGGTGTTCAGGCACCACCAACACCAAAGGCCCAATTTTTGGCACCTGTATGACAAGTACATGCGATTTCAAATTTGTATGGGATTTTTACCAGCAGGGCCTGTTCCTGTGCCCAGCAAGAGTAACTGCGGGGGTTGGGGTGTTCAGGCACCAGCAACACCAAAGGCCCAATTTTTGGCACCTGTACATGCGATTTCAAACCTGTATGTATATTTGTATATGACATTTTTTCTTTTAGAAATGTCAGTATTGCTGCAGCAGGCTACATACATCGTACAGATGCGCTACTTTACAGGCACATTAAGGGGACCCCCCAGGCATGATATTTAAAGAAATTTTTCATTTTTATAGTTTCACTTTCACCACTTGCCGACCGCCGCACGGCTATTTACTGCGGCAGTCAGCCCCTTACCGCCTACGAGCCTCTAGGGGGAAAGCTCCCGCCCCCGCTCATTCACCAACAGCCCCGCGTGAGTGACCGGTGGCTCAGATGTCCACCGGTCACTCACGATCTCCCGCTGGAGAGGGAGAAAGGCAGGCGGCTAATGTAAACAAAGCCGCCTGTCATTCTCCCTGGTGTAACTGCAGAGATCATACGATCCTGCTATGTAGGATTGTATGTCTCTGTGGTTACATCTCAAGCCACGCCCCCCCCCACAGTTAGAATCACGCCCCTGGGGATACATTTAACCCCTTGATCACTAATAAAGTTAACCCCTTCCCTGACAGTGTCATTTTTACAGTAACAGTGTATATTTATAACACTGATTACTGTAGTAATGTCACTGGTACCCCCAAAAGTGTAAAAAATGTCAGTCAAGGGTCCGATCTGTCCGCCGCAATGTTGCAGCCCCGCAAAAAAAATTGCAGATCGCCGCCATTACTAGTAAAAAAAAAACAATAAAAATTACATAAATCTTTCCCGTATTTAGTAGGCGCAATAACTTTTGCGCAAACCAATCAAAATAAGCTTATTGCGATTTTTTTTTTACCAAACATTTGTAGTAGAAAACAAATTGGCCTAAAATGTTAAAAAAAATTTGATTTTTACATTTTATTTTTTGGGAATTTCATATAAAAAAAATGAAAAATATTGTTATTTTTTCAAAATTGTCGCTCTTTTTTTGTTTATAGTGCAAAAAGTAAAAATCGCACTGGTGATCAAATACCACCAAAAGAAAGCTCTGTTTGTGGGAAAAAAGGGACCTCAATTTAATTTAGGTACAGCGCCGCACGACCGTGCAATTGTCTGTTAAAATCACGCAGTGCCGAATTACAAAATAGGCCCTGGTCTTTGAGCAGCCAAATCCCCTGGGGCTTAAGTGGTTAAGCCTCATTAAAGTCAGTAAATCACTGCTCCTTTAAAAACAATTGTTTTTAAAAACTTTTTTTTCATTGCTACATGTTCCCCAGGTCAGTACCCGGACCCCTATACACTTTTTTTGGGGCAATCATTTTCATTTAAGCCTTCAAAATGAGGCCGTTTGATTTTCAGGGTTCGAGTCCTATAGACTTCAATGGAGTTAGTTTGTTCAAACTAACTTTTCCTCTGTTTGCGGTGGGTTGTTTGGCTCATCACTAGTTACGTAACATAGCACGAGGACAAATTATGCATATTAAGAGGAATTGTACAGTATGTTTGATCAAGATTTTATAGAACAATCTGATATTATCAATACCACGAGACCAGTGTTTATTAAAGAAAGGGAAGATATTTTAGATATTAAACTGAGTTTTATTTCAGACTTTCATTGCCAGTATAAAGAAATGAGGCTTAAAGCTGAGTTCCAGCCACAAAATCGACATAGTCGATTTTGGGCCATCCGCTTGCTATAGCTCACCTGAAAAAGAAACGGGTAGTTACGATTGTTTTTTTTTTTTACTTACCTTGTAATTGCAGAAAAACATACTCACCTTTCATCCACTTCCTCCCTCGGCGGCCACGGCACACGCCGTCACTTCCGCTTTGCAATGATTCCTGGGAGCTGAACGTCATCGCTCCCAGAAATCAATGCGCCTGCACCGGCCCCGACGTCAGTTCCGGTGCAGGCGCATCATACCTTGCTAAACAGCTTCTGGGCATGCCCAGAAGCTGTGCAGGGATGATGCTTCAGACACGGAAGTGACGGCGGGGCCGCGCAGTGCATCGTGGGACCGAAGAGGACGGAAGAGGACGCAGAAGAGGCTCGCGCTGGCTTTAAGCTGCCCACACCTGAGATGGCAGCGCTGGAGAAGAAATTTTAAAAGTAAGTATTTCTTCTAAAAGGAAAGTGCGAACCGGGACAGATCAGAGGCTAGCCATTGTGGAATGTACTAGCCCTGACTGTCCCGGGGGTATGTATGTTGAATGGTAAAAAGTGCAAGTGATGTTGGGACCGGCGCTACCACATAAATATTGTGTCTGTGCAATTCCATACACTGTATAATTCATATAAAACATATAAAAGTGCATATAGTGCTTAAACCAAAGTGCTGCGTGCTGTAAACCTTTTATATATTCGCATGGGCTGTGCTCAGTGTACCATATAAACACATGTATACATATAAAGTGCTGAGTGCTATTGATAACCACGTGTGTGATTGCGTGCTAAACAAAGTTTGGCGCCAGTGGGTGTACCACCAATTGCACCGTTGCTTACCGCACTCTTAGGATGGTGGCTCAGCACTCCCTGGTCACTAGAACAGAAAACAAGCCTCCATTGCGTAGTATATCCTTGTTAGGGTAAAACAACGTAGCATCCACTCACATTTAGGGAGTTCACTATCAGCTTGAGGTGTTCGCCGGGTCGCTTCCGCGTTCCACCAGCTCAAACCACCGTTCCCAGAAGTGACGTACTGACGTACGCAAACCTCGCCCTACGCGTTTCGTCATACGACGTCATCTGGAGCGTGCCATCTATCGCTACTCCCGGTCTTTTTATAGGCTGGGTCGGCGCCATCTTAGTGTACTGATTTGAGGCCGGACACGGCGGCCATCTTGGTGCACCCATACCGCAGCCTAAACAGCTTAATTCATCATGTGAACTCCCTATTTGTTACGTGTGCCGTATATATAAACATACATTTTATTTAAAACTTAGAATACGACTCCACATATTAAAACCCTGTAATATAATACATTATGTTCTGTGATATAATTGTGCGAACCAGTGATGTGTCTGATTTGATCGGGTTGAGCCGATAATCAGTGCTGCCGATAAAAAACATAAATTATGTGAATCAATAGTAAAAGTGATTCAGTGATGATGTTGACTTTTTTATATTTAATATTTAATAGTGGGCCCAAGTGACTGTGCGATTAATAGACTATAAAAAATAAAAAATTATAAAAAGTGCCCATACATGTAACAATAGTGTCGGTGAGATAAAAATCGTACAAAAAATTTTTTAATTTATTACTAAAAATATATATATAAAAACTTTATAAGAAGAAGTTCTCCATACAAATCCATCCATAGATATAAGTCCATGTTGCTTGTAACTTTGTATTTTCTGGGTTAAAACCCATAATTTATGGGTAAAAATAATAATAATGCAGTTCCAGGCGAAAAAATATTAAAAGACTGAAAGATGATACCCAATAGGATGAAAACAGGATGACGTAATAGATTGGTGAAACTGAAGGTGATAGGATACTTGCAGTTGGTTATTCCCATGAGGAAATCTTTCTTGAAATGAGGAATTTTCAGCGAAAAGTTAAAGATATAAATATTTTATATGGTAAAAAAGCTTCACTTCATAAAAAGTCTTGGAAGATGATGAAGTTAGATGCGTTAAAACCTGCATTAAATGCATTAAAACCGCATCTAAAATTGCAAAATTACAAAAAATTCAAAAAATCCGACAATGAAACAGGAGTGTGTTGATACTAAAAATATTTCTAAAACATTCCAAAAATATTTTAAAAAATATTTTAAAAATATATCAAAATTATTTGTATTAAGGAGATCTAAAAAGGTCAAAGGAGGCTCCTAAAAATTAAGGATCCCTTAAAAGCTTGTTAAAAACTCTCAAAAAGGCCTTTAAAACTGTACCCTAGAAAAAGCTTCTTAAGGAAGGTGGGTCGGAGAGGTTTCCTTAAAAATCGGTGATGAAACAGTTTAAGTCAATATCGATGTTTAGGCCTTTAGGCTGAAGGGTCTGCATCAGGTATATCCACTTCGTTTCGTTTTTAGATACATCTATTCTCTTGTTACTTCCTCTCCAGTTATTCTTTATTTTGTCTATGGCATAAAAAACCATTCCCGTGGGGTTCTTTGAATGGTGAGTCTTGAAATGTCGTGACAAGCTGTGTTTATCAAACCCCTTACGGATATTTTTAACATGTTCCCTTATGCGGACAAAAAGGGGTCTGGTGGTGCGGCCTACATATTGTAACCTACATGGACATTCCACCACGTAGGTTACATGCGTGCTTGTGCACGTTATGGTATCTTTGATCTCATAGACTTTTCCTGTACTTTGTGCCGTAAAAGATGTTGTTTTTCTTTTCTTTTCTCTTGATGTTCTACACGGTAAGCATTTTCCGCATCTAAAGAAACCTTTCAGACTGGTTGGAAGATGTATTTTCTTTGGAGGGTCAATGACATTGTGCACTAACCGATTTCTCAGGTTCGGTGCTTTTCTATAGATGAAAGTGGGTTTTGTGGGGAGGATATCTCTTAAAGTAGTGTCTGCTTTCAATATAGGCCAATGTTTCCTTATAATTTTCTCTAGGGCCTTATGTTGGGTGTTGTATCCTGTTAAAAAAGCAAACTCGGTGTTCTTATTTCCATTTGCTCTATTTGGCGTATCCTTTATCAGATTTTCCCTATCCATTTTTTCCACTATCTTCTTGATATTGATGAGTTCACTGCGTTTGTATCCTTTCTCGACAAACCTATCAATCAATATCTCAGCTTGCGTCTCAAAATCCGTTGGGTCACTGCAATTTCTCCTGATCCTCATCAGTTGCCCTTTGGGGATGTTGCCTAACCACTTGGGGTGGTGGCAGCTATTTTTAGGAATATACCCGTTCCTGTCGGTTTTCTTAAAAAATGTTTTGCTGGTGAGTCTGCCATCTTTTTTGATTAGTTCTAAGTCCAGAAACGCAATATGTTCACGATGAAAATTTCCTGAAAAAGTGATCCCATATATATTAGTGTTGATTTCGTCAAAAAATTCTTGCAAGGAATCCTCGTTTCCCTTCCAAACGATAATGATATCGTCAATGTATCGACGGTAGTATTTCAGCTCATTCCTGGGTATACTGAACACCTGTTCCTCCTCCCACTTTTGCATGAAAACGTTTGCCACACTGGGGGCATACTTAGCCCCCATGGCTACGCCTTTCTTCTGTACAAAATAACTTCCCTTATACCAAAAATAATTGGATTCCATTGCTGTTTTTAATCCTTCTAATATGAATCCAATCTGTGCTTCCTTCATATTCGTGTGGGTGTGAAGGGCCCAATCCACTGCCTGTAGGCCATCTTGTTGCTTGATGTTTGTATAGAGGGAGTTGACATCTATTGTCACCAAGATGTCACTCTCCTCTATTTCCAAATCTTTGATCTCGGCAAGCAATTGCTTGCTGTCCCTTAGGTAGGATTTACCCACTGGGACTAAAGGCTGCAGGAATTGGTCAAGGTATTCCCCTAACCTTGAATGTACAGAATTAATTCCGCTTACAATGGGGCGGCCTGGTGGCTTCTTATCATTTTTGTGTATCTTTGGAATGTAGTAGATGACTGGGGTCTTTGGTTTCTCTAGGCAAATGTACTTGGCTTCCTTATTGTTTAAAATCCCCAGCTCGTTCCCCTTCTTCACGTATTCATGTAGAGTTTTCTCAAATGCTTGTTTTGGATTTCCCTTCAGCTTAATGTAGGTGTCTTTTGTATTAAGAAGATTCTCCATTTCCTCCTCATAGTCCTTTTTGTTTAGAATCACCAGTCCTCCTCCTTTGTCCGCTGGCCTTATTACCACTCCTTTTCTTTTTTCCAGTTTTTTGATAGTATCCCATATGTTTTTTTCTTTTCTGTTCTGAATTTTTAATGCTCTAATATCTGCTTCCACCATCCGTTTAAAGACCTCCAGATTCTCATTGTGAGGATTTTTGGGGTTAAACGTGGAGCGATTTCTCAAAGTCGTGTGTTTATATTCACTGTGCGTGGATCTTTGTGTTTGCTTTTGTTTTAATGTGAAATGTTTTTTGATGTTTAACTTTCTAACATATTTATTGAGGTCTATGTAGGCCTCAAATTTGTCTAGATTCTTCCCTGGGGCATATTTGAGCCCCAGATCTAGTATTTTCAACTCCTCCTCATCAAATTGTGTGTCACTTAGATTAAAAATACCTTTGCCTATTGATTTCTTCTCCTTTTTCTGTCGTTTCTTCCCTCCTCGGGTTCCTCGTGGTTTTCGTTTCTGTCTCTTTCTTGATACCGTATTGTATCCTCTCTGTTCCCACGGTGATCCCCTTGTGGTCGTTGTTCTGTCCAATGATCCCCTCGTGGTGGTGCCCGATGCCAATTCTGCTGCCAGTGTCCCCATGGTCTGCGTGGGCCTCCTCTTCCTCGTGGGGGTCTTCCTCTGTTGCCTTGTTGAAAAAAACCCCTCCTAGGTGGGGGTGGTGGCGGTCCTCGATTGTCGTATGAAGGTTCTGTGTAATGTTCTAATGGGGCATATCTGTTGTATGTCTCATACCCATAATTGTTAATGGGTGTTCTATTGCCATATCCATTATAGTTGTTGATCGGTGTCCTATTTTGTGCATTCTGATAGCCATTCCTGGGTGTTCTAAACCCTTGGTTGTATGTATTAGGCCTGGGGGCACCCCTTGGTGGTCTGACCTCTACCTGTCCATGGGTGTTTGCCCTTGGTGTATCATTTTGGGTCCCGACCTCCATCCAGGTATCATCCTCATCTCGATCTTCCGAAGTCTCTCTTGAAGGGGTACTCACTGGGTCCACTTGTACTGTTTGTACCCCATAAACTTCATCTGCCTGCCATCTGTAAACTTCATTATTTTTATAGTCTAAAACATCTCTTTTGTATTTTTTCTGTTTTTTCCCTTGGATCATTTTGTCATATTTCTCTATTCCTTCCTGTAGTGTTTTCTCCTTATCCTTATATTCTCTTGTGTCTGCGAATGGTGCTAGTTGTTCCTTGAGTGCCACAATAATGATGAATTAAGCTGTTTAGGCTGCGGTATGGGTGCACCAAGATGGCCGCCGTGTCCGGCCTCAAATCAGTACACTAAGATGGCGCCGACCCAGCCTATAAAAAGACCGGGAGTAGCGATAGATGGCACGCTCCAGATGACGTCGTATGACGAAACGCGTAGGGCGTGGTTTGCGTACGTCAGTACGTCACTTCCGGGAACGGTGGTTTGAGCTGGTGGAACGCGGAAGCGACCCGGCGAACACCTCAAGCTGATAGTGAACTCCCTAAATGTGAGTGGATGCTACATTGTTTTACCCTAACAAGGATATACTACGCAATGGAGGCTTGTTTTCTGTTCTAGTGACCAGGGAGTGCTGAGCCACCATCCTAAGAGTGCGGTAAGCAACGGTGCAATTGGTGGTACACCCACTGGCGCCAAACTTTGTTTAGCACGCAATCACACACGTGGTTATCAATAGCACTCAGCACTTTATATGTATACATGTGTTTATATGGTACACTGAGCACAGCCCATGCGAATATATAAAAGGTTTACAGCACGCAGCACTTTGGTTTAAGCACTATATGCACTTTTATATGTTTTATATGAATTATACAGTGTATGGAATTGCACAGACACAATATTTATGTGGTAGCGCCGGTCCCAACATCACTTGCACTTTTTACCATTCTACTACCTCAGTGGTAGGTTGGGGGCAGCTTACACCACCATTTTTTAGTCCAAAAAGTACTGAAAACTCCATAGCGCTGGTATTTAAACCCTTTTCATGTATGTTGAATAGTTGACAATGAATATGAGGCACTGATAGATGGCACTTATTCACAGCACTGGTGGGCATTGATAAGTGGAACTGGTGGGCACTGCTGGGCACTGATAAGTGGCACTGGTGGGCACTGATAGGTGGCACTAGTTGGCAATGATTAGCAGCACTGGAGGGCACAGTTTTGAACCAATGTCTCTGTTACAGAAGACGATTACTGGCTTTCTTTTATTCTCCTCACGCTAATCGTGAGAAAAAAACGATAACCAGCTTCTGTTTACTTCTGTAATCACCTGTTATTGGCTGACAGGTGATCATGTGGTAAAGAACCACTGTGATTGACCCTTTATTCTGTTCTGTGATCAGCCGAGTCTGAAGAATTTGAGGATCACAGAGCACGCCGCCTGGGTGCCCCAGCGGGTGTGGGAGCAATGAGATCACGGGAGGATGTCTACTGACGTCCTCCCAGCACTGGAAGCCCACACTGTAGCCATCTTTCGGCTATAGCGCAGGAGGAAAGTGGTGACAATAAAGCATTCAGCCTATAAAATGATCATGTTTTCTGTCCCTTACTTCTGATCTATGTATCACTTTAATAAGTCACCAGCATTTACATAGCTAGTAACTAATTTATCAGAGCTTCTGTATTACCAAAAACAAATTACTATGTTACCCTTTAGCAGCCAATCTACATGAAAACAGGAACAAATCTCATTGTTAAATGGGTGTAGACTGTACTCTTTTTAAACAAATGTATGACGCCACATCCATGCAAAATGTATGCTTACTGAATAATGTTTAAAAAAAAAAATACTTGCAATACTTCTGTATTGCTTCTGTGCAGCAGACCCTCTATCTGGCATAGTCTTCTCAGTACATAGTGCTCAAGTTTAGAGAGATGAAGTGAATGCCTAAGGATACAAGATAATGGAACTGAACCTAAAGCTTCCCTGCCTTCATCTCATCTTCTTGTTCTCTTAATCAAACATAAAAAATGTTTTAGGCAACATCTATAACAACCAGAAAAGATATAAGATAAATACTGTGCACCACCAAACAATGATTTTCTTCTTCTTAAGTCAACACCCAAAAATAAACACACTATATAAAAACACAGAATTCATTTACATTGCTTGTTGTGGTGATAATTTACAAAAAAAAAAAAAATATATATATATTATGAATTTTATTCTTCATATCCAAAAGAAATGAAAAAAATAAAACATAAATATATAATTTCTTTCATTCACTTATCCATACTCATTTTAAAACATAAAGGGTTATTTATTCTGAATAAGTATTTTTCCCAACCAAGGTTGGATGTTTGGATAATTTCTAGACGGTCGCTTTGTTAATTGCACTCATACATCTGTAAATAAATACATATCTGAATTTTTCTCTCTAATTTTTCAATTTTTTTTTTACTAGTGAGGCTGGTGTTTGAGAGGAAATAGGGCTGCTTTGGGCTAGTTTCATATGTTGTTTTTCATTATATACTGCACATATCTTATTCCCTGGACCCTAAAAAGATATTCCTTCTCACATTATAGTATTTCAGCAAATCATTTATTTTAAAGACTAATAACTAGTGTGCAAGAAAGGAGATTTTTTTTCCTTCGTTCTTTGCTACTTTTTACTAACATGGTATTAGAAAGGGTTTGAACCAGTTTACCTGATGCTTTTGTCTGACTGGCCTATTTCCCCGCATAAATACTTATCCCACATACTTGATTGATTGGGTGTTTAAAAAATTTCAGGAAGGATATTTTTTTATTCTACTTCCTCCAAACAACACAATGCTATAGTTGCTAAATCTCTGTACAGATAAAAGAAAACTGTAATGCTAGCTGTCCCCCCTGGTTCCCCCAAAGGTTGCTAGGTGTTACAATATTGGAAATTACTTTTTAATATACATGTTAAAGCTCATGACAGAGTATAATTATTCACCACTTGCCGACCAGCCACCGTAGTTTTACTGTGGCAGCTTGGCTCTATTACGCGAAACGACGTACCTGTACATCGCTTCGAATAATAGATAATAGGGGCACACACACGCGCCGATTGGACAGAGGGGAACCAATCGGTGGTCTGTCTATGTAAACAAGGTAGACCGCTGTTCTGTCAGAGATGAACGCAGGGATCCTGTGTTCCTCCTATTTGGTAACACAGGTCTCTGTGTACATCCAGTGAGTCGATCCCCCATACAGTTAGAAAGCACTCCCTAGGAGTACACTTAACCTTTTGATCGCCCCTGGTGTTAACCCCTTCCCTGCCAGTGTCATTAGTGCAGTAATAGTGCATATTTTTAGCACTGATTACTGTAGTAACATCACTGGTCCCCTAAAGTGTCAGTTAGGTGTCTAATTTGTTCGCTGCAATGTTGCAGTCCTGCTAAAAATTGCTGATCGCCTCCATTACTAGTGAAAATAAATTTTTTAAATGACATAAATCTATCCCCTATTTTGTAGATGTGATAACTTTTGCGCAAACTAATCAGTATACACTTATTGGGATTTTTTTTTTAATAAAAAATATGTGGCAGAACACATATTGGCCTAATTTGATGATGAAATTTTATTTATTTTTTATTTTTTTTATTGGGAATGTTATATAGCAGAAAGTAAAAAATATTGTTTTTTTTTTTTTTTTTCAGCATTGTCGCTCTTTTTTTGTTTTTAGTGCAAAAACAAAAAAATGCAGAGGTGACAAATACCACCAAAAGAAAGCTCTATTTGTGGGAAAAAGGACAGCAATTTTATTTGGGTACAGCGTCGCACGACCGTGTAATTGTCAGTTAAAATAATGCAGTGCCTGATTGCAAAAATGGCCTGGTCATTAGGGGGAAAACCTTCCAGTCCAGAAGTGGTTAAATAGATAACTTTGGATCTGCATATGAACCTTTTTCATTTTTTATCTGGGTGAGAGGAGAAGTGCTTTTACTTACTTGATCCTTTGCTCCCCCAGCAGGTGGTACACCTCCACATTCTGGTGGTGGACTGTCCCTTTATGATAACACATCCACTGCAGGACTATGAAACCACAGTGGTCTTGATGATGTCAGGACCTTACAATACAGGCGCATGGGAGGAAGACACTGCAGAGACTGGACTAGTATTGTGGGGGATGAGGTAACTAAATATTCTTTCCTGTGTGCCCTAGACCAAAATGAGTGCTGGGATAATGGGTGGGTTTTAACATCCACATACTGCACATATGCATCATTGGGCTCACTGCACACTTCCAGCACAGAGACTAAACTGTCAAAGAAATACAGAATCTCTGTTCCCACTAATGATCAGTAACCCGGCGAGAGTGGCTCCTAGTCATGTGACAAATGTGACAGTCAATCACAGTGGTCACATGGTCATTTATTTTTTCCACCTCCCAGGAATCGAGGACCTTTTAACCACTTCAGCCCCGGAAGATTTTACCCCCTTCCTGACCAAGCCCTATTTTGCCATTACTTTAACGGACAATTGCATGGTCATGAGAGACTGTATCCAAACAAAATTTACGTCCTTTTTTTCCCCACAAATAGAGCTTTCTTTTGGTGGTATTTGATCATCTGTGCAATTTTCTATTTTTTGTGCTATAAACAAAAAAAGGGCGACAATTTTGAAAAAAAAAAAAAACAATATTTTTCACATTCTGCCAAATGACATTCCCCAAAAAAATGTAAAAATCAAAATGTTTTAACCTATTTCGGCCAATTTGTTTTGTGCTACATATTTTTGGTTAAAAAAAAAATTGCAATAAGCGTATTTTGATTGGTTTACGCAAAAGTTATCACGTCTACTAACTACGGGAAAGATTTATGTCCTTTTTATTGTTTTTTTTTCTACTAGTAATGGTGGCGATCTGCATTTTTTTTTTGCGGGACTGCGACATTGCGGTGGACAGATCGGACCAACTGACATTTTTGACACTTTTTGGGGTACCAGTGACATTACTACAGTAATCAGTGCTATAAATATGCACTGTTACTGTAAAAATGCCATTGGCAGGGAAGGGGTTAACCCTGTGGGTGATCAAGGGGTTAAATGTGAGCCTAGGGGAGTGATTTTAACTGTGGGGGGGCATGGCTTCTGAGATGACCATAGAGATATGTGATCCTATATAGCAGGATCACATGAGCTCTGTGATCATCCCAGGGAGAAGGATGGTCAGCTGTGTTTACAACAGCCAACCGTCCTTCTCTCTCAGCGGGGAACGATCGCGGGTGTCAGGCAGCAATCGGAGCCGCCTGACACACGCATCGGCTTCCCTGCTGATGAGCAGGGGCAAAGCGCACTCACCCCCTAGACTCCCGAGAGCGAGCGCCGTACAGTTACGGTGATCTGCCTGGGAGCGGCTGCCTGCCGCAGTACATCTTTGTTGTCTGTTAAAGTCACGCAGTGCTGAATCGCAAAATAGGTTCTGGTCTGGAAGGGGGTAAAATCTTCCGGGGCTTAAGTGGTTAAGGTTTACTGTTTATGAAGGAGGAAAAAATCAACAGGAATCATAAAGACTGTGTGGAGGGAACACAGATTAGAGAGAGAGAAAAGAAAAGCAAGAGTGGTGAAAAAACACACTGATCTTATCTCCCTGATATTCTCTCTTTTCTCCCATATCAACAGTCTGTGAATTTCAGCTCTGTAAAGCTACTGTCAGCCTTCCTCTCTAATGGAACACAGACATACAATCAAGGCTGGATATGTACATTTTTAGGATAATAACCGGTGTATATCACCAAATCCTCAAATACTAGAAATACAAATTCCTTAATGAAACCTGGGGAACCACAGAAAGAACAGCACTTTAACCACTTGCCAACCATCCCCCTTACACATAACATGGGGAGGCAGCTCCCACAGGCAAAATCACATACCTGTATGCGATTGCTTCCACCGGGTTTGCGTTGCGCAGGCACACTGCCGTTGACCATCTCCTGCTTTGATTTGACACAGTGGGGACCAATCAGTAGGTCCAGTGGACCCGATGTCCGCCGGGACCCACCGATCATTCACAAGAGAGGCAGAACAGAGCTCTACCTATGTAAACAAGGCAGACTGCCATTCTGTTAGTAGGGGAGACAGAGATCCTGTGTTTCTTGCCTAGCAGGTACACTCCCTAGGAGTACATTTAACCCTTTGATTGCCCCTGATGTTAACCCCTTCCCTGTGAAATAGTACAGTGACAGTGCATTTTTTTTAGCACTGATCACTGTATTGGTGTCTCCAGTCCCCGAAAAGTGTCACTTAGTGTCAGATTTGCCCGCCGCAATATCTCAGTCCCACTAAAAATTTCTGATCGCCACTGTTAATAGTAAAAAAAAATAAAAAAAAATAAAATTCCATAAAAATATCCCATAGTGTGTAGACACTATAACCTTTGTACAAACTAATTAATATAAGATTATTGGGATTTTTTTTTCACCAAAAACATGTAGCAGAATACATATTGGCCTAAACTAAAGGAGAAATTAGATTGTTTACATTTGTTATTGGGTATGCTTTTATAGCAGAAAGTTTTTTATTTTTAAAATATTGTTGTTTTTTTTTTTCAAATTGTTGCCCTTTTTTGGTTTACAGCACAAAAAATAAAATTGCAGAGGTAATAAAATACCACCAAAAGAAAGCTGTATTTGTGGGAAAAAAGGACAACCATTTTATTTGGGTACAGTGCCGTATGACTGCACAATTGTCAGTTAAGAAACGCAGTGAGGTATCGCAAAAAATGGCCTGGTCATGAAGGGGGGTAAACCTTCCAGAGCTGAAGCAGTTAAAGGTAGTTGGTCTCTCGAAAAACCACAAATACACACATGGTAAAATCAACAGCTTTATTTCATAAGCGCACAAAATAGGATAAATATATTACCTAATACTAAAATGCATAAATAGCCTGGTAGGCCAAGTTTTAGTAATCACTGAACATAATCCCCAAAAATACTTATAACTAGACATAAAGTATCCAAAACATGCATATAAAGGAGCCAGCATAACACTGTCTCAATTTGGTCCAGTAAGGTGTTGGTAAATAGTGTGCAGAGCTAGTCCTATATAATCCCATACTGGAGCGGGTGGAGCGCAACATGAAACACAGTGTCAGGGACTGTCAGGAGCAGGATAACCCAGACAAGGTTCGGGACCAGAATGCAACGCACTTCAGCGCATGCGCTGTACCACGTCGGGGCATGCACATTCCCTTCCCAAGCATTGCTCCAGGAAGGACATCATCTGGCTTCCTCCTTGTCACGGGGACTCCTTATATTTGAAACCCGGCAGTACCAGCAGCTCCTGCGGCCCATTTCACCTGGTGTTCCAGACCCACACTTTTAGATGTGCCTGTTTTTACTTGCATTGTGAGTAGCCCTACATGGGGGTTCATTAAAGTATTTAGTCATACTGCACGTAGAGACGCTTCTCTGCTTTTGTTTTTGTCTGTATGTATCCAGAATCTGCTATAACTCTACAAGAAGCTTGCCCTAGTGCTTTGGGCACCTGTGGACTTGATATGGACTCATGAAGAAAGAGAAAACAACTGGGAGTTATGTTTTTCCTCTTGAATTTTATTGTACATTTTGGGATGTAATAGGTGAGTGGGTATATAGAGTATGTGTGGAAGTCTTGAAAGTTTGCAGTTTTTCAAAGTCTATGCAAAAGAGTATAGATCTATTGTTGTTTCAAAAGGGGAATAAGTTGGATTTGAAAAATTGGAGGCCGATTTCTTTATTGAATGTGGACTGTAAGTTGATTGAGAAGTCGTTTGGTGATTGGGTGAAGTGATTGGTAAGATGTTTGGATTAGAGCAAGTATGTGCTGTGCTGGGTAGAATAATTGCTGAAAATGTGATTGCTTTAAGGTATGTGTTGTGGTATTGTAAGGAAAGGAAGCAAGCGGTTGTGGTTCTGGCAGTAGATTTTGAGAAAGCGTATGATAGGGTGTAGCATGATTTCATGTTTAAGGTGATAAGGAGAATGGGTGTGCATGAGGGGATGGTTAATTGGATTAAATGTTTGTATAGTGGGATGGTAAGCAAAGTCCAAGTTAATGAGTGGATGACAGAGGAAGTGTGTATAGGTGCAGGTGTAAGGCAGGGGTGTCCTCTGTCCCCTGTATTGTTTGTATGTGTGATTGAACCTTTGTTGCTAAAATATACATTTGTAAGGGGGGTGGAAGTGCCTGGTAGTGGAGGGAGGTATCTTAGTGTAATTGGGTATATGGATGATGTGACTGTAGTTTGTAAAAGTATAGCTGGTTTGAGAAGGGTGAAATTGTTAATCAATATTTTTTGTTTGGCAAGTGGTTTTGGGATTAATTTGGATAAAACATTTTTTGGTGAATGGAGGGATATTGATGAGAGATGGTGGAAAATATGTAGAGGTGGTATAGAAATATTGGGGGTAAGGTTCAATAATTAATTATACGTGTTGGGAGGAGGTACGTGGAAAAGAAACAACATTTTCTTGTGGTCCTTGCGGACTCTAACTCTGGAGGGGAAGACCTTGGTGATTGAGCAAGTGCTTCTGCCTCTATGTGTATTTTGTGTTTCCAGCTCCAGATCGCGTGTTGAAGAAAGTAATAAGAGTATGTTTTTTGTTTTTTTTTAGTTCGTCAAGAATGGAGAAATTGAAAGGAGAAAAGGTGATAAAAGAAAGAATAAACGGTGGGAGAGGTATTGTGAATGATTTTTTGTTATAAAGTATGTGAGGATGTGTGTAAAAAAAATAGTGGGAAAGAGAGTTTGGTGAGTTGTATGTTAAGATATGCAAGTGGACACATTTTAAGGAAATACAATTTGTGTGAGATGGATCTGAGAAAGCCAGTAGGTTTTTGTGTGCCTTGGTTTTATGTGAGGATTGAGAGGTGTATGAGAAGGTTTGGAGTACAAAGGGAGACGAAAGAAGTATGGTGTGATACTAAGGTAATGGGTGTGTTGGAAGGGAGGGAAGGTTTGGAGGTGATCGGTGAACTGAATGAACTACAAAGTAAGAGAGTATGGAGGAATGTGCGTAACAGAGAGTTAATGAATAGGCAAAAATATGTGGTGTAGATGGCGGTGTATAAGTGTTTACCAACAAGAGTGTTTCAGAGGAGAAGAAGATAGGTTGATAGTATAATATGTCTGAGGAATGGATGTAGGAGAGTGGAGAGTGTGAAGCATGTCTTATGGGAGTGTGAGTATGCAAAGGGTATATGGAGGAGTTTGAGGAAAATGGTTATAGAGACTTGTCTGGCATAGAAAGAAAGACGTTTGGGAAAATGATGTTTAGGTTATGTAAAATTGGAAAAAATGAAGAAAGAGTAATATGGATGTTGGTTAATTGTGTAAAAGAGAGTTTGTGGGATGTTTGTAACATTTAAATTTTTAGGAAGGAAGAAGTAAGTATTAAAGATTGTGTATCCATGATCTGTGGAAGGCTTTACCTATATGCGTATTGTGACTGTATGAAGTATGGTTTCGAAGCAAGCCTAAACATGTGGAGATTGAGTGAATGGAGGGAGTGGAATAGATAATGATGTGTAATATGTAAATTGTGTGGATGTAGGGAGGTAGGGAGGTTTTGGCATGTTTCTCAGGGTTGGAGGGTAAGGGGAGGTGAAAGGAATAATGTTAATAAGTAGTTACGATGGGGATAGTATGGGTACTTTTGTGCAGTACTATAATATGGTATGTAGAAAATTTACCACGCTAACACCAATAATCAGCAGCCAGCAAAAACAAATGACAATTTGTAAACAACAAGATAGATATACTGTAAATATTGCAGCGCTGGTAATACAGGTTTAAACATATACAGTATAGTGCAAAATAATGCATATAAATCAAAACATGTACTTTCTGGTGAAGAAAGTATAAATATATGTGCAAAAATAAGCAAAAAAATTTGCAAATGCGTATAAAGTGCATAAGTGACCAAAATTATTAATCATGAAAGTCCATATACACTATAAAATTATTAAATAAATAAATAAAAATAGTCCACCAATTTTTTTAAAAATAATAAAAAAATTCTTGATAAGTGCACCAAAAAGTGCAAAGTGCAGATAAATCCACTTTAGAATAAAAGGACCATGATCTTAGGCGTATGACCACCACCGGTAAATCAAGTGAATCAAAGGCTTACAAGATATCCAGGACCCAATAAAGTGTATACTCTTTGGTTCATTCGCGCTTAAGAAAAATATAGCTGTATTGCTGATTCCAGGAATCCTTCAAGGAGGACGCTACCTCCAACCCAGGCACATCATACGCAAGGTTGGGAGGACAACTTGTGGTGACTACACCTGGAAAATCTACCACAAGGAGCTCAATAGAATAGAAAACTCATAGTGTGTACCCATGTAAAACTGTTTAATAATAAAAGTAAGAACACTTACAGAGAAGTTGATAAATGTACATGGAATCAAATAATCGCAACACTTGTAGTTAGACCCTATTTATAATTTTTTATAAATTTGATGGACTATTTTTATTTATTTATTTAATAATTGCATAGTGTATATGGACTTTCATGAAAAATAATTTCTTATAATAATAATAATACTTTCTTCACCTAAAAGTACATGTATTGATTTATATGCATTATTTTGCACTATATATGCTTAAATCTGTATTACCAGTACTAAATATTGTTTTGTGGGTGGAGGTAGGAGTTTTTGTTGGTGTTGGATATATTTGCATAATTGCTGTGATATTAATATGTTCTTTCTTTCATTTTTTTTAGGGTGAGTGCAGTGCGATGGTGAAGGGACAGAGGTGGAGGGAGAGCAAAGTTGTGTGATGTTTAAGTGTAGGGAAATAGTTAAGGGAAAGATGTGGTGAAGGGATGGTGTGGGTATTTGTGTATTACCATTATTATTGATTATGATAATGTTGATGATGATTCGTTATGTTGTCATTGAGTGATTATTGGTATTTTGAATTTTTTTGTTATGCAAAGTTTGTTTTTTAATCTTTTAAGACATTTTAAATAAAAGAATACAAAAAAAAAAATATATATATATATATATATATATATATATGTATGTGTGTGTGTGTATCAGCAAAGCTGCTATTAATCTCCGTTTATTGAAATCTCTCCATCTGGTAAGGTATATATGAGCATTCACTTTGAGAGCACTCATCGTTTAAATTGATTCACAGTTCAATATTATCTACTTTGGGACTTTATTTCACATATATAGACTTTTTATTGATCTTTGATTGTTTTTATTGGTAATTATCTTCATATTTTTGCACTTATTTATTTAATAATACATTGATGTTATCTACATTCATATGAAGAGCACTTTAAAATGACAGCGCACCTAAGAGAACTAATAATGATATTGCCAAAAGTTTACTGGCCCTGTCATGATGTCAAGCTAAGCTCAAAAGCTCATCATGGCTAATTTAGTATAACATAAAAAAGGTGCTGTTTTTTTTTTTTTTTAGAATATTTTCAATTAACTCTCCTGCTTTTCTCTCTCTTTCCAACTTAATTTTCCTGGTTCACTGCAAGTTTCCTGCATTTACACCATATCTCACCCTATTGAATGTTATAACTTATTTCTGTGTGACAAAATTTAATTAAAGTCCTGGAAAAATAATTAGTAAAAATATCTGTAATGGCAGTCAGGGAAAAAAAAAATCAATGTGTTACTGAGGAGACAATAGAGTTAAAACTGTCATGAAAGATCATCAGGAACGTAAGTGAAAATTTAAAAAGGCAGCCTCAATGTAATGAAGAAGGGTACTGAAACAGCTGTGGTTTGCTGCCTCTTGGGTCCCATCTACAAATTGATTTGACATGGAAAATTTCCCAGTAGTTGCTTAAAAATTGTGAAATTCCATTAATTACATAGCAAAGAATGCACTTTCTATAATTTATAATCCATTAGCAAACTTTTTGTACTTGCTTGCCTTTACTCTGTGCACATTTTAATTTTGTACGCTAAATTTGCAAGAGCAAATTATTTTATTCTACATATTAAATAAACCCTCACAGTCATCATTGTATGTCTGATAGCAGGACAAGAAAAAAAAAAAAAAAACTGAACTTTGAACTAACAAATCCTGTAACTAGAAAGATCTGTTTCTGTGCAATTTTTTTTCAGTAGAACTATGCATGACCGTATCAGAGTGTCTATTAAAGATTTGACTTACCTCCCACACAAAACTAGATATTTATATATGTGACTAATTACAGCGTTGCTTGAGATAGCCATATGTGATGATTTTGTTGAAGACATGAGGGTGTTTTACTAAAATATGTTCAATCTAAAAAAGCGGATGTTTACTTTATTAATAAACAAGGTGAAGCTATGTAAGTTTCTGTTCACACTGAATCCGACTTTGAAATTTCAAAGCCGCAGGTCAGTGTGACTTCAGGTGCGACTTGGCAGACATCTGTGTGATTCATGCACACATCTATGCATGTCACATCTGAAATCGCAAAAAAATAGTGCAGGAACCTTTTTTTCAAATCGATTTGAACAGTTTCATTGCCAACAATAGGGTGTCACTTCTCATGCGATTTAGGCCTGTCAAATCGCATGACAAGTTGCAACAATGTGATGCTAAATGCAAAATACCCAATTGTCTGCAAAAAATGTAAAAACAATTGCACATAATTGTATGAGATTAATTCATGAGATGAATACACCATACGTTATTCACTAAGAAGTGAACATTCACTTGCAAAGTGAGCATTATCTTTACCTTTAGTAAATTAACCCCAATGTGTATGCAGTTGCTATTAGACAAGAGAACACTCCCTTTTGGGCATGTGTTGATGGGCTCTGCAGTATGCTTTTCCCCCATTTGTGTTGATGAATTCTATTTACATTTGAAATCAGTTTCAAACACTTCTGAGATCATACAAAATTCACTGACAGATGCAATTGACTTTTTAGTTGACCTCCTTGTGACCGGCATTCAGAGCGGCTATCAGAAATTTTGGGGCCCTTAAACAGCGTTAGGCCTGCCCCCCCCCCCCCAGGGCCTGACTATCAACATTCCCCAGGGCCCTCCCACTCTGGCCGTATCACCGAGTCCCATCCCATGTCCTCCCCTTCCAGTTTAATCTCCCTGATCCCATTTCCGCCTCCTCCAGTCCCATCTCCTCCATCGTATGTCATCTTTCTCCAGTCCAATCTCCTCCATTCCATGTACTCCTCCTCCATCCCATGTCCTTTTCCTCCTCTGTCCCATGTCCTTATCCCCATCCAGTCCCATCTTCTCCATCCCATGTCCTCAACCTCCTCCTCCAGTTCCATCTCCTCCATCCCATATCCTCCTCCTCTTCCATTCCATCTCCTCCATCCAATGTCCTCCTCCTCCTCCAGTTCCATCTCCTCCATCCCATATCCTCCTCCTCTTCCATTCCATCTCCTCCATCCAATGTCCTCCTCCTTCTCCAGTCCCATCTCCTCCATCTTTTGTCCTTTTCCTCCTCCAGTCCCATCTCCTCCATTCCATGTCCTCTTTCTCCATACCATCTTCTCCACCCCATGTCCTCCTTTATCCTATGTCCGCCTCCTCCAGTCCCATCTTCTCCATCCCATGCCCTCCACCTCCTCCATCCCATGTACCCCTACTTTTCTATCTTATCTCCTCCATCCCACATCCTCCTCCTCTACCCCCATATTCTCCATCCCATGTCCTCCTCCTCCAGTCCCATCTCCTCCATCCCATGTCCTCCTCTTCAAGTCCAATTTCCTTCATCCCATGTCCTCCCTTTCCTCCAGTGCCATCTCCTCTATCCCATATCCTCTATCCCATGTCCTCCTCCTCCAGTCCCATCTCCTCCATCCCATGTCCTCCTTCATCCCATTGAACTTATTTTCTCTTGAGAGGGGATATGATATCAATGTACAAATACTGTACTGATGACCCTAGCGTAGGGAACAAATTTTTCAGTGAAAGGGAATTTAAAAAGACACATGGCCATTCACTAAAATCAGAAGAGAAGCAGTTTACCCTAAACTGGGTAAAGGGTTCTTTACCGTCAGAGCAGTAAGGATGTGGAATTCTCTTCCACAAGCAGTGGTATCAGCAGGGAGCATCGATAGTTTAAAAAAACTATTAGATGGGCATCTTAACGACCACCACATACATGCGTATATGATGTACTATTAACAGCAAACACATACACTCAAAATAGGTTGATTTGATGGACTGGTGTCTTTTTTCAACCTCACTAACTATGTAACTATGTAACATATTCTGGCGTATATGGAAAGCCTCCTCACTGCTAAATAATTTTTTGTGGACAGATGTGCGCAGATGATTCCTGGGACAGATTTGTCAGATGTGTGACAGATGTTGATCATTGGAATGTGGCAGATGTTCACTTGGACAGATGTGGTAGATGTTCACTAACTATGCGCATTTGGCTTTTCCATTAGTTTAGAAGCCAACATCATCTGGTAAGAAGCCATTTGTCTCTTTGCTTAACTGGGGGCTTCTATTTGTTTTCTCTGCCGTGAGAGGAGTGCCGTCTCCACCTGCATGCTGGGACTTGTGGTTCTTCTATACAGCACAACATTTTTTTACCATTGGATTTTCTCCTGTTCATGCACTTTTCATATGGACTTCTCACTTTCAAAAATGTTTCTGGATTTATGTGCACATATATTTAAGAATTTTGTTTGATACTCATTACTATTTAGTGCTACATGTTTTTTATACAATATTATGTGATCAGGAGAGCCAATCGCAGAGCCCTCCTGGTGAGCGGTGTTGCACTGTGTCTGGGGAACACAGCCACACCAGGATTGCGCAGCTGCATGGGCATGCGGCCGCACAATCTCGCGCCTTATGAAGGACTTTCAGAAACGCCCACTCAGAAGGAGGAAATACCTACCCGGCCGTATGTATGCAGTGGCCGGGTGGGAGGAGGTTAATACACATTTCTGTACACAATCTTCTAAGTGCCTCTTTGTAAGTATCCTGGTGCCCTTTGAAAGTATTTATACTTCAAATAGGGGAGAAAGCCCTAGAGGTTGATTTACTTAAGGCAAATAGACTGTGCACTTTGCAAAGTGCAAATATATTCTGCAAGTGCAGTTGCTCCAGAGCTTAGTACATGAGATAAAGCTTCACTTTGCAAAGAATACCCAGTCACATGCAAGGAAAATAAAAAAAATGCATTTTTGCTTGCACATTATTTGGATGATAGAAGTCAGCAGAGTGTCTGCTCATTTACTAAGCTCTGGAGCAACTGCTCTTGCAGAGTGCAACTAAACTTTGCAAAGTGCACAGTCTGTTTGCCCCCCTAGTGTCTATTGAGCAGTGGCAAACGTCCATATCTCTGAAACCCTGACTGGGCTCCCACAGGGGGCGGTCGAGTGCAATAGTTCACATTTGTAGCAGCATCTTGTTCCTTTAAGTGGGGAGATCTGGAACCAAACCTTTGGCCGACTTACCTACTGTGGCACCCCCAAAGAGGTGGTCCCCCCTCTTTTTTTTAATGCTTGCTCTGATAGAGGCTGGTGCTTCCCCAAAAAGTGCAGGAAAACCTGACCAGCAATGTTAACCCTTATCTCCCAGAAAGTACCAAATTACCAGACAAACATGTGTTGGCAATAAACATATTGTCAGGACCAGGGTCACCTGCTGGTGGAACTGTGCTTCCCAGAGCGGGAAGTTTTAGTTCCAGTGCCCACCAGCAGGTGTTTTTCAGCAGTCAGCAGTTTCTAGTAATTAGTCTCCACTTGATGCTGGTTGATCCCCGTCCTGGTCTTCCCTCCCTTCCTTGCATCTCTGGCATTTCCCATGACCTGTTCCTCATCTTGTATATATTGTATTATAGTTAGAAGGTTAGGTATTTTGTAATTCAGTTAATTGTTTACTTACATCTTTATGTTAGCTATCTGCTGGTGTTTTTGGGATTCACTTTAACCACTTGCCGACCGCGTGCGGTAATACTACTGCGGCAGGGCGGCACGATCCCGTCCAGCCACGTAGTATTAACGTCATGCGCGTCTCGGCTCCCAGAGCGCGCTCCCGCGCGCCGCGGGTCCCGATGGCATTCGGTAGGGAACCGATCAATCATCAGATACTGACCAATGATTTTTGGTCAGTGTCTGTAGATCGGTCCCCACCAATGGCAATCTGTCCCCTGTCTGTGTAATGTAAACACAGACAGGGGAAGTGATGTCACTGTCCCTTCTGGAGTCCTTTCGGTTCCAGGAGAGAGACAGAGACACAGTAAAAACGTGAGTTCCACCAATACTACACTGACACACCTCACATAGGTACATTTAACCCCTTCATCACCTCTAATCACCCCCAAAACCCCTCACAGTGAACACTATATACAGTGGTATACAGATATTTTACTGATCACTGTATAAGTGTCACTTGTGAGCGTAGTTTGCGCCTGCGTTAGGCCCAAATAGGGTTAGGGTACCCGCCACCTATCCCCTAATAAAGTTTTTACCCCTTGATCAGCCCCAGTTAACCCCTTCACTACCTATTACTCTGTGCACTAAATACAGTATATAGGTAAATACTGATCACTGTATTTAGTGTCACTAGCGACCCTAATTTGCGCTTGCGCTAAGCCCAGACAGGGTTAGGGCACCCGCCACCTATCCCCTAAAAAACTTTTAACCCCTTGATCTTCCCCAGTTAACCCCTTCACTCCATATAAAACAGTGCACTAATATATACAGTATATCAGATAACTACTGATCACTGTATTTAGTGTCACTTGTGACCCTAATTTGCGCTTGCGCTAGGCCCGAATAGGTTTAGGCCACCCGCCATCTATCCTCTATAAAGGTTTAACCCCTTGATCTCCCCCAGTTTAACCCCTTCACTTCCCTGTCACAGTGTTCACTATATACAGTGATTACCGATCACTGTATTAGCGTCACGGGTGACACAACTTAGGCTAGCTAGTTAGCGTCAGGGTCCCACTACACCACCGTTACTTAGCGTCAGTTAGAGTCAAGTACACTAACACACACACACCACCATTACTAGTATAGTGTTTGAACAGATCAATATCTGATCTGATCAGAAATATACTAGCGTCCTCATAATTTAGTGTTCCCCAAACGCAGTGTTTGCACAATCAGCACTGATTCCTGCTAGCACCTGCGTTTAGCCCCCTTGCCCAGACCACCTTACCCAGGCAAGTGTAGTAATCAATAGATTACTGACACTTCCAAAAAACACATCACACAAAACCGCTGCGTTAGCAGAGTCAGGCCTGATCTCTGTTAGCACTAGCAGTTTTTCTTTGTAGCGACCAAATAGTCCTCGACAACCAGGTGCTTTTATTACCTAGTAGTCGCATCACTGTACGAGTAAATTTAGCTACCAAAATGACAAAACGTTCGTTCAGTGATGATGCTATATACAGTATAATGACCATGTCAAGTGAGAGCGATGGGGAAGCCTCACCGGCAGAATCAGGGTCAATATACGAACCAGATGACAGCAGCGGCTCCCTGACAGATAGCTCCGACAGAGGGGTCCCTGCTAGGGTCAGGCGTACCCGACCCCATTCTGGAGTTGTTGACTTGCAAGAACTGGGGGTTTCTCGTATGCAGCAGAGTGCCAGTACTAGTGCCGCTCACACTTCTCGTGAACTGGCAAGCACGAGCGGCCTAGTACATCCTGGACCTTCAACCAGCGCTGCAGTATCACCTGGTGACGTGGCGAGTCACCTGAGTGCAGTTGAAGCTGGTGCGGTGGCTAGCACGAGTAGTGGCCCGCAGCCACCGCGTATCCGAAGACAGGCCCGTAGAGCCCATAGTGTCCTCCCTGAAGCGCTGGCATATCCTAATTGGCAGCCCACAGATTCCACAGCGCCAGTACTTCCCCCATTCACCGCCCAACCCGGAATCCAAGTGGAAACAGCTGGTTTTAATCCCATAAACTTTTTTGAGCTGTTTTTCACTGAAGATCTTTTCAGATCTATTGTGGACCAATCAAATTTGTACGCTCAACAATTCATCGCCGCCAACCCAAATTCACCCCTTGCCAGACCATTCGCCTGGAATCCTATTACGATTCAGGAGTTTAAAACCTATCTGGGCCTTTCCTTCAACACGGGCATTACAAGAAAGAATGAATTGCGGTTATATTGGTCCACTGACGCAATTCATCAAATGTACGTGTTCTCTGCTGCTATGTCCAGGACTCGATACGAACAAATATTTCGGTTCATGCATTTCAACGACAATGAACTCTGTCGTTCTCGGGGAGACCCTGAATATGATCGGCTCCACAAAATTCGGCCCCTCATAGACCACTTCAATCAGCGGTTCGCAGCCTTGTTTACCCCCCAACAAGATGTCTGCGTTGACGAGTCCCTGATTAAGTTTACTGGTCGCCTTGCTATCAAACAGTACCTCCCCAGCAAGCGTGCCAGATATGGGGTCAAGTTGTATAAGCTTTGTGACAGGGCCACAGGCTATACAGTTAATTTCCGTGTCTATGAGGGAAAAGATAGCACTGTGGAGCCCCCCGACTGCCCAGGCTACATAGGGAGCAGCAGCAAGATAGTTTGGGACTTGGTGTCACCCTTATTCGGAAAGGGGTACCACTTGTACGTGGACAATTTCTATTCAAGCGTGCCACTTTTTAGACACCTCTATCAATTGCAAATTGGCGCTTGTGGCACCGTGCGATCTAATCGCCGGGGCTTCCCCCAACGGCTAGTGAATGCCCCACTGAGCTCGGGGGAGAGAGCCTGCTTGAGGTGCGATGAATTGCTTGCAGTGAAGTGGAGGGACAAAAGAAACGTTTACGTGCTGTCCTCCATTCACCCAGACACGGCAGTCCAAATTACTACGGTCACCGGTGTTGTTGTTGAGAAACCCCTCTGTGTCCACGACTATAACCGTAAAATGGGAGGGGTGGACTTCAACGACCAGATGATGGGACCGTACTTAATTGCCCGTAAGGCCAGACGCTGGTACAAAAAAGTGTCTGTATACCTATTTCAATTGGCTGTTTACAACGCTTTTGTCTTATACAAAGCGTCTGCTGGAACATTATCCTTCTTTCAATTCCAAGAAGAGATAATCAGAGCCCTTCTGTATTCAGCTGGTGCTCCTGCCCAACTTCCCCAACCAGATGCAGTGAGGCGGCTGCATGAGAGGCATTTTCCGCAATACCTCCCGAGTACCCCTACCAAACGATACCCCCAAAAAAGATGCCGTGTCTGCAGCAAGCGCGGATTTAGGCGTGATACCCGGAATTATTGTCCCGACTGTCCTGACCGACCTGGTCTTTGCCACGGTGACTGTTTCCGTCGCTACCACACACTAGTTTGGATTATTAGCGTAGGGTACAGCACGGCACAGTTTAGGGCACATTTACACAGGGTCTCAAAAGATGTTCGATGGCTATCGTCATTTTGAGAGACCCGAACCTGGAACCTGGAACTCGACGTTTGAAGAAAAAAAAAAAAAAACATAAAAGCCAAAAATAGTTGTCGTCTCAGTCATTTTTTATGTTCTTCTGCACTTCCTATGTACTTTTAATGTCCTTTGTATGTTTTTCATTCTTTTGTGACCTGTTTCTCTTGCAGGTACTTGTCGGCTACCACGCATTGATTTTATATATTCTGACACAAACAGTGTTTGCGCTCAGCATATATGGATACCTTTGCTGATAGCAGCTGTGGTGATTTTCTGATTTCAGCACTGCAGTTAAAATCTTATTTTGGTATACGTGGATAGCGCCGTGTATACCCATCATTAAATTCAGTGGGTGGTTGTTTGGGCGGTTAATGATGAGAATCCAAAAATTTTTGTTGTGTCAGTCATTTTATATGTCCTACTCTTCCTAATGTACTTTTTTTAATGTACTTTTTTTTTTCATTCTTTTGTGACCTGTTTCTCTTGCAGGTACTCGTCGGCTACCACGCATTGATTTTATATATTCTGACACAAACAGCGTTTGCGCTCAGCATATATGGATACCTTTGCTGATAGCAGCTGTGGTGATTTTCTGATTTCAGCACTGCAGTTAAAATCCTATTTTGGTATACGTGGATAGTGTCGTGTATACCCATCATTAAATTGGTTGTTTGGGCGGTTAATGATGAGTAATACTACGCATTATTCCTGTGCTGATTTCTGATAGGTTCTCTTTTTTTTCGTTCAGCCCACAGGCTGCATGAAAAAAAACAAAACCTATATGCCAAACAAAGACCAGCAATGTACTGGTACGTTGCTGGACTTTGAGTGGTTATACCAGGAAGATGCCTGCAGATTTAGGCATCATCTTGGTATCGTTTTTTACAGCAAGCGGTGGGCTTACATGTAAAAGCAATCCTAGCGGATAATTGGCCGCTAGACTGCTTTTACATGCAGTGGGAGGGGACTCCCCCCCCCCTCCTGCCGCCTTCCGTTGCCTTCCACGGTTTTTCTCGGGCTCTCCTGTCCCACCGGTTAACCCGAGAGTGCAGCTGGTGGTTCAATTATCTAACCATAGAGCTGATTGGAGATGAGAATGGCTCCAATCATCTCTATGGCCTAAGATGCCGGAGGCTACAAGCATTTCATGACTTCTGTTTCACCAGAAATAAACAGCGCCATTGGGAAATTGGGAAAGTATTTTATCACACCAATTTTGGTATGGTCAGATGCGTTAAGGTCAGAGGAAAGATCTAGAGTCTAAAAGACCCCAATTTTTTTTAAAAAGAGTACCTGTCACTACAGATTGCTATCATAGAGGAAATTTAAATTCACCGTGATAACAATAAAAATGATTAAAGAAAAAAAAAATGAAAGAAAAGGTGTCAAAATAACATAAGAAAGCAAATTAAAAAAAAAAAAGAAAAAAAAAAAAAATCAAGCCCCCCTGTCCCCCCGTGCTTGCGCGCAAATGCGAGCACAAGCGTTGGTCTACTGTCATATGTAAACCGCAATTTCAGCATGCATGTGAGGTATCGCCGCGAACACCAGGTCGAGGGCAGTAATTCTTGCGGTAGACCTCCTCTGTAAGTCCAAAGTGGTAACCTGTAAAGACTTTTAAAGGCTTTTAAAACCGTACGTAGTTTGTTGCCGCGGCACGGGCGTGCGCAATTTTTAAAGTATGTCATGTTAGGTGTCTATGAACTCGGCATAAGATCATCTTTTAAATTTTACCAAACAATTTGGAATTATATAGTGTATTTTTGCATTAAATATAAAAAAAATGTTTTTTTACGCAAAAATTGTGTTTGAAAAATGTGTGCGCAAATACCGTGTAACAAAAAAAATTGCAACATCCACCATTTTGTTCTGTAGGGCCTCTGCTTTAAAAAAATATATAATGTTTGGGGGTTCAAAGTAATTTTCTTGTGAAGAAAAAATATTTTTTCATGTAAACAAAAACTCACAGAAAAGGCTTGGTTTTCAAGTGGTTAGAAGAGTGGGTGATGTGTTGCTAAAATTGAGCATAAAATGCCAGGACTGTTCAAACACCCCCCAAATGACCCCTTTTTGGAAAGTAGACACCCAAAGCTATTTGCTGAGAGGCATATTGAGTCCATGGAGTATTTTATATTTTGCCCTAAGTTTTAGGAAAATGACAATTTGTTTTTTTTTTTTTGTTTTTTTACACAAAGTTGTCACTAAATAATATATTGCTCACGCATGCCATAGGTATATGTGAAATGACACCCCAAAATACATTCTGCTGCTTCTCCTGAGTACAGGGATACCCCATGTGTGAGACTTTTTGTCAGTCTAGCCGCATACAGGACCCGGAAAACCAATCCGCACCTTCTGGCTTTCTAAAGGCGTAAATTGTTGATCTCACTCCTTACTACCTATCACACTTTTGAAGGCCATGAAATGCCAAAATGGCACAAAACCCCCCCAAATGACCCCATTTTGCAAAGTAGACACTCCAAGCTATTAGATGAGAGGCATGATGAGTCCATGGAATATTTTATATTTTGCCACAAGTTTCAGGAAAATTATTATTTTTATTTTTTTTTTTTTTTTTTTTTTACACAAAGTTGTCAGTAAATGATATAATGCTCACACATGCCATGGGTATATGTGACATGACACCCCAAAATACATTCTGCTGCTTCTCCTGAGTAGGGATGATCGAACTTTTGAAAAGTTCGGTTCGACCAGAACACCCGAACTTCACGAAAGTTCGGCCCTGATTTCAGAACCCCATTGAAATCAATGGGACCCGAACTTCTGTAATCAAAAAACACCATTTTTAAGCCCTAAAACCCAATAAATGCCCCTAAAAAGTGCCTAGGGTTCTGGGTCATGCCCCATTAACTATTAATCACACAAAAAAAAGTTCTTAAAAATTGTCATTATTGATAAAAAAGCCAATTATTGAAAAATTAAAAAAAAAAAAAAAAAAAAAGAGATTTTTTTGATTTTTACTTTGGATTTAGTATCTGGGGGGTCTAAAAGGTGTGCATGTGAAGTTTCAGCTCTGTAGCATGTCCAGAACCATGAAAAAAAAAAAGATAATTTTTCAGTAGAACAGGGATGTGGGTCGGGACCCTCCTTTAACTTTAACACCTATATGATCTTTTTTTCTGGTTCTGGACATGCTACAGAGCTGAAACTTCACAGGTACACCTTTTAGACCCCCCAGACACAAAATCACACAAAAAAAAAGTTCTTAAAAATTGTCATTTTTGATAAAAAAGCCAATTATTGAAAAATTAAAAAAAAGAAAAAAAGAGATTTTTTTGATTTTTACTTTGGATTTAGTATCTGGGGGGTCTAAAAAGTGTGCATGTGAAGTTTCAGCTCTGTAGCATGTCCAGAACCAGAAAAAAAAAGATCGTTTGTATTAGAAAACTTTAAGCACAGGAATATGGCTTCTCTGCTGTAACACCTTGCCGGTTTAATAGCAGGCATTTTTTTGGGTTCTTTGCAGTCAGGAAAAACATCTGAACTTGTGTATAGTGGTACTGTGCACAAGTTCTGATGTTTTGCCTGCCTCCAAAACCCTCCAAAAAATGCCAGCAAAAACACACCTGGGCATTTTTTTTTTGACGCTAGCGTTTTTTTGGCATTTTTTGGGGTTCTTTTGAGGCAGGCAAAACATCTGAACATGTGTATAGGGGGGATATATAGACATATATGTCTGAATATATACCCCTAGACATATATAGGTGTGATAGTAGCAGAAATAAATGCTTGCGCTAATGAATAGTGTTGAGCGAACACGGACTGTATTATTCGTGTTCGTACCGAATAATTGGATTTTTTTTACCCGAACACGGACACGGACACTTTACTGTATGTTCGGGTAAAAATCCGTGTTCGGTCGTTTTATTTCCGGGTTTTGCATGCTTTGGCGCTCTTTTCATGGCGGGCTTTCAACAGCCAATCAACAATCGTTTAACTGGTGTGCCTTAAGCCATCCCAGCCATGCCTGCAAATGTCTTAGTAGCTGTGATTGGCCGTCTGAAGCATGTGACCAAGTCTTTATAAGTTCGAGGCAGCCGCCGCAGCAGCGTCATTCTGCTGCTTAGCTAAGGGACAGAGCACACATCAATGTGCTGGCTGCTGATTAGGGAAAGATAGGCAGGAAAAAACCATTTGTGTCCGGATAGAATTGAGGGACAGGTCGGAGTGTTTAGGCAGGGCGAGTTGTAGGCATTTTAGGGATAGAGTCTGCTGAATTATAGGGTCAGTGTCTTCTACAAACTACAATCGATATTGCTGTGTGGGGGGTGGGGTGAATCTGCACTCAATCCTGATCTACGATCTCTTCTCAATCCTGTTAGGGACAGAGTCTGCTGAATTTTAGGGAAACTGTGTTCTACAAACTACAATCGATATTGCTGTGTGGTGTGGGATTGGAGATAGGCAGGTGTCAGTGATCCACATCCATTTTTCTGTGTGTGAGCTGCAGTGAACACAATCTTTTTGGGCTGCAGTGAACACAATCTTTTTGGGCTGCAGTGAACACAATCTTTTTGGGCTGCAGTGAACAAAATCTTTTTGGGGTGCAGTGAACAAAATCTTTTTGGGGTGCAGTGAACACAATCCTTTTTGGTGTGCAGTGAACACAATCTTTGTGGGGTGCAGTGAACAAAATCCTTTGTGGGGTGCAGTGAACACAATCTTTTTGGGGTGCAGTGAACAAAATCCTTTTTGGGGTGCAGTGAACAACATCCTTTTTGGGGTGCAGTGAACACAATCTTTTTGGGGTGCAGTGAACAAAATCCTTTGTGGGGTGCAGTGAACACAATCTTTTTGGGGTGCAGTGAACACAATCTTTTTGGGGTGGAGTGAACAACATCCTTTTTGGGGTGCAGTGAACAAAATCCTTTTTGGGGTGCAGTGAACAAAATCATTTTTGGGGTGCAGTGAACACAATCTTTTTGGGGTGCAGTGAACACAATCTTTGTGGGGTGCAGTGAACACAATCTTTTTGGGGTGGAGTGAACAACATCCTTTTTGGGGTGCAGTGAACAACATCCTTTTTGGGGTGCAGTGAACACAATCTTTTTGGGGTGCAGTGAACACAATCTTTGTGGGGTACAGTGAACAGAATCTTTGTGGGGTGCAGTGAACACAATCTTTGGGGGGTACAGTGAACACAATCTTTTTGGGGTGCAGTGAACACAATCTTTGTGGGGTGCAGTGAACACAATCTTTTTGGGGTGGAGTGAACAAAATCATTTTTGGGGTGCAGTGAACAACATCCTTTTTGGGGTGCAGTGATCAAAATCCTTTTTGGGGTGCAGTGAACACAATCTTTTTGGGGTGCAGTGAACAAAATCCTTTGTGGGGTGCAGTGAACAGAATCTTTGTGGGGTGCAGTGAACACAATCTTTGGGGGGGTACAGTGAACACAATCTTTTTGGGGTGCAGTGAACACAATCTTTGTGGGGTACAGTGAACAGAATCTTTGTGGGGTGCAGTGAACACAATCTTTGGGGGGTACAGTGAACACAATCTTTTTGGGGTGCAGTGAACACAATCTTTGGGGGGTACAGTGAACACAATCTTTTTGGGGTGCAGTGAACACAATCTTTGTGGGGTGCAGTGAACACAATCTTTGGGGGGGTACAGTGAACACAATCTTTTTGGGGTGCAGTGAACAACATCCCTTTAGGGTGCAGTGAACACAATCTTTGTGGGGTGCAGTGAACAACATCCTTTTAGGGTGCAGTGAACACAATCTTTGTGGGGTACAGTGAACAGAATCTTTGTGGGGTGCAGTGAACACAATCTTTGGGGGGTACAGTGAACACAATCTTTGTGAGGTGCAGTGAACACAATCTTTGTGGGGTGCAGTGAACACAATCATTGTGGGGTGCAGTGAACTCAATCTTTGTGGGGTACAGTGAACACAATCTCATACTTCTGAAGATTTGAGGGTGCTGCCTGTTCCATACTCCCCCTACTCCTCATCTAGCCTTTTAGGGGTACAAACAATAGTAATTGGGGCCTAGTGTGGTTGTGTACGTGTGATATACATACACTTTTTTTGGATCATATTTTCTATTCCGCTATTTAATCAAAAACCTTTGGGGATCAGTTAAATTGGGGGATAGTCTGTGTTGGTACGTGTGAGAGAGATCCACCTTTCCAAGTTGTTGGGGTTCATCTCATACTTCTGAAGGTTTGAGGGTGCTGCCTGTTCCATACTCCCCCTACTCCTAGCCTTTTAGGGGTACAAACAATAGTAATTGGGGCCTAGTGTGGTTGTGTACGTGTGATATACATACACTTTTTTTGGATCATATTTTCTATTCCGCTATTTAATCAAAAACCTTTGGGGATCAGTTAAATTGGGGGATAGTCTGTGTTGGTACGTGTGAGAGAGATCCACCTTTCCAAGTTGTTGGGGTTCATCTCATACTTCTGAAGGTTTGAGGGTGCTGCCTGTTCCATACTCCCCCTACTCCTCATCTAGCCTTTTAGGGGTACAAACAATAGTAATTGGGGCCCAGTGTGGTTGTGTACGTGTGATATACATACACTTTTTTTGGATCATATTTTCTATTCCGCTATTTAATCAAAAACCTTTGGGGATCAGTTAAATTGGGGGATAGTCTGTGTTGGTACGTGTGAGAGAGATCCACCTTTCCAAGTTGTTGGGGTTCATCTCATACTTCTGAAGGTTTGAGGGTGCTGCCTGTTCCATACTCCCCCTACTCCTCATCTAGCCTTTTAGGGGTACAAACAATAGTAATTGGGGCCCAGTGTGGTTGTGTACGTGTGATATACATACACTTTTTTTGGATCATATTTTCTATTCCGCTATTTAATCAAAAACCTTTGGGGATCAGTTAAATTGGGGGATAGTCTGTGTTGGTACGTGTGAGAGAGATCCACCTTTCCAAGTTGTTGGGGTTCATCTCATACTTCTGAAGGTTTGAGGGTGCTGCCTGTTCCATACCCCCCCTACTCCTCATCTAGCCTTTTAGGGGTACAAACAATAGTAATTGGGGCCTAGTGTGGTTGTGTACGTGTGATATACATACACTTTTTTTGGATCATATTTTCTATTCCGCTATTTAATCAAAAACCTTTGGGGATCAGTTAAATTGGGGGATAGTCTGTGTTGGTACGTGTGAGAGAGATCCACCTTTCCAAGTTGTTGGGGTTCATCTCATACTTCTGAAGGTTTGAGGGTGCTGCCTGTTCCATACCCCCCCTACTCCTCATCTAGCCTTTTAGGGGTACAAACAATAGTAATTGGGGCCTAGTGTGGTTGTGTACGTGTGATATACATACACTTTTTTTGCATCATATTTTCTATTCCGCTATTTAATCAAAAACCTTTGGGGATCAGTTAAATTGGGGGATAGTCTGTGTTGGTACGTGTGAGAGAGATCCACCTTTCCAAGTTTTTGGGGTTCATCTCATACTTCTGAAGATTTGAGGGTGCTGCCTGTTCCATACCCCCCCTACTCCTCATCTAGCCTTTTAGGGGTACAAACAATAGTAATTGGGGCCTAGTGTGGTTGTGTACGTGTGATATACATACACTTTTTTTGGATCATATTTTCTATTCCGCTATTTAATCAAAAACCTTTGGGGATCAGTTAAATTGGGGGATAGTCTGTGTTGGTACGTGTGAGAGAGATCCACCTTTCCAAGTTGTTGGGGTTCATCTCATACTTCTGAAGGTTTGAGGGTGCTGCCTGTTCCATACTCCCCCTACTCCTAGCCTTTTAGGGGTACAAACAATAGTAATTGGGGCCTAGTGTGGTTGTGTACGTGTGATATACATACACTTTTTTTGGATCATATTTTCTATTCCGCTATTTAATCAAAAACCTTTGGGGATCAGTTAAATTGGGGGATAGTCTGTGTTGGTACGTGTGAGAGAGATCCACCTTTCCAAGTTGTTGGGGTTCATCTCATACTTCTGAAGGTTTGAGGGTGCTGCCTGTTCCATACTCCCCCTACTCCTAGCCTTTTAGGGGTACAAACAATAGTAATTGGGGCCTAGTGTGGTTGTGTACGTGTGATATACATACACTTTTTTTGGATCATATTTTCTATTCCGCTATTTAATCAAAAACCTTTGGGGATCAGTTAAATTGGGGGATAGTCTGTGTTGGTACGTGTGAGAGAGATCCACCTTTCCAAGTTGTTGGGGTTCATCTCATACTTCTGAAGGTTTGAGGGTGCTGCCTGTTCCATACCCCCCCTACTCCTCATCTAGCCTTTTAGGGGTACAAACAATAGTAATTGGGGCCTAGTGTGGTTGTGTACGTGTGATATACATACACTTTTTTTGGATCATATTTTCTATTCCGCTATTTAATCAAAAACCTTTGGGGATCAGTTAAATTGGGGGATAGTCTGTGTTGGTACGTGTGAGAGAGATCCACCTTTCCAAGTTGTTGGGGTTCATCTCATACTTCTGAAGGTTTGAGGGTGCTGCCTGTTCCATACCCCCCTACTCCTCATCTAGCCTTTTAGGGGTACAAACAATAGTAATTGGGGCCTAGTGTGGTTGTGTACGTGTGATATACATACACTTTTTTTGGATCATATTTTCTATTCCGCTATTTAATCAAAAACCTTTGGGGATCAGTTAAATTGGGGGATAGTCTGTGTTGGTACGTGTGAGAGAGATCCACCTTTCCAAGTTTTTGGGGTTCATCTCATACTTCTGAAGATTTGAGGGTGCTGCCTGTTCCATACCCCCCCTACTCCTCATCTAGCCTTTTAGGGGTACAAACAATAGTAATTGGGGCCTAGTGTGGTTGTGTACGTGTGATATACATACACTTTTTTTGGATCATATTTTCTATTCCGCTATTTAATCAAAAACCTTTGGGGATCAGTTAAATTGGGGGATAGTCTGTGTTGGTACGTGTGAGAGAGATCCACCTTTCCAAGTTGTTGGGGTTCATCTCATACTTCTGAAGGTTTGAGGGTGCTGCCTGTTCCATACTCCCCCTACTCCTAGCCTTTTAGGGGTACAAACAATAGTAATTGGGGCCTAGTGTGGTTGTGTACGTGTGATATACATACACTTTTTTTGGATCATATTTTCTATTCCGCTATTTAATCAAAAACCTTTGGGGATCAGTTAAATTGGGGGATAGTCTGTGTTGGTACGTGTGAGAGAGATCCACCTTTCCAAGTTGTTGGGGTTCATCTCATACTTCTGAAGGTTTGAGGGTGCTGCCTGTTCCATACCCCCCCTACTCCTCATCTAGCCTTTTAGGGGTACAAACAATAGTAATTGGGGCCTAGTGTGGTTGTGTACGTGTGATATACATACACTTTTTTTGGATCATATTTTCTATTCCGCTATTTAATTTAACTGGGCCTCCATGCGAGACCTGTGTGCCTTGTTGCGCTGTTTTGAGTACTCCACCAACATGGCCAGTGGCAATGACGCCGTTCTCAGCTTAACTATCCCACTTCTATGCCTCCTTGAAAAAACAATTCGGGCGATGATGGAAGAGGATGTGGCACAGGATGAGGAGGAGGAGGAGGATGAAGAGGTAACATTTCCAAGGCTTTCAGGGCAGTCATTCGCAAGGGGCTCCGAGGGTGGGTTCCTGCACACGCAAACGCCAGGGACGCAATTGTCCAGCAGGGGCACAGTTCTGGAGGATGAGGAGGATGAGGAGGAGGAGGAGCTGGAGGAGGAGATGGAACCATGTTCACAGCAGGGTGGCACCCAGGCCAGCTCATGGCCATCACTGGTGCGTGGCTGGGGGGATACAGAGGACACGGACGATACACCTCCCACAGAGGACAGCCTTTCGTTGCCTCTGGGCAGCCTGGCACACATGAGCGATTACATGCTGCAGTGTCTCCACAACGACCGCCGAGTTGCCCACATTCTAACTTGTGCTGATTACTGGGTGGCCACGCTGCTGGATCCCCGTTACAAGGACAACGTACCGTCCTTAATTCACTCACTGGAGCGCGATCGCAAGATGCGCGAGTACAAGCGCACGCTGGTAGACGCCATGCTGCTGGCATTCCCATCTGACAGCGGGGCCACAGTGGAAGCACAAGGCAGAGGAGGAGGAGGAGGAGGTCGCCAACGCAACCAGGGCACCGCCAGCACCTCAGAAGGCAGGGTTAGCATGGCCGAAATGTGGAAAAGCTTTGTCAGCACGCCACAACAAACAGCAGCACCAGCAGCTCAGATGGAACGTCTTAGCAGGAGGCAGCATTTTACCAACATGGTGGAGCAGTATGTGTGCACACGCCTACATGTAGTGAATGACGGGTCTGCCCCCTTCAACTTCTGGGTCTCCAAATTGGGCACATGGCCTGAGCTTGCCCTTTACGCCTTGGAGGTGCTGGCGGGGCCATGTACCTGTAGGCAAGGAGAAATAGAGCAGAGCAGGTCCCAGGGAGATCTTTCCCATCTCCTCACTGGCAATGCTATGTGCCCTAGGTGATTAGGGTGTGCCCAGGCACACCCAGCACACCCTGTGCGCACGCCTATGTCACCGCCACATCCACCACCACCTCAACTTCCCTCCTACTCCATATGGGCCTCGTCCTTCAGAGATGAAGAAGAACATTGTTTTATTTTTCTGTTTTTTTTTGTTGTTTTAAGTTATTTCCCTATCCACATTTGTTTGCAGAGCACTTGCCATGCTCTTAATTACGTTTTGCTGCCATTTGCAGCACTCTAGCCCTTTCCTTTGGTGTTTTAGAGCCATTTTAGTGCCTTAAAGTTCGGGTCCCCATTGACTTCAATGGGGTTCGGTGTCCGGGAAAAGTTCGGTAAAAGTCCGGGACACGGACCCGGACTTTTTTTTAAAGTTCGGCCGAACCCGTCGAACACGGACATCTAGGTGTCCGCTCAACCCTACTAATGAAATCATTTACAGTAATATATTTCTGCTACTATCACACCTATATATGTCTAGGGGTATATATTCAGACATATATGCCTATATATACACCCTATACACATGTTCAGATGTTTTGCCTGCCTCAAAAGAACCCCAAAAAATGCCAAAAAAACGCTAGCGTAAAAAAAAAAAAATGCCCAGGTGTGTTTTTGCTGGCATTTTTTGGGGGGTTTTGGAGGCAGGCAAAACATCAGAACTTGTGCACAGTACCACTATACACAAGTTCAGATGTTTTGCCTGCCTCAAAAGAACCCCAAAAAATGCCAAAAAAAACGCTAGCGTCAAAAAAAAAAATGCCCAGGTGTGTTTTTGCTGGCATTTTTTGGGGAATTTTGGAGCCAGGCAAAACATCAGAACTTGTGCACAGTACTACTATACACAAGTTCAGATGTTTTTCCTGACTGCAAAGAACCCAAAAAAATGCCTGCTATTAAACCGGCAAGGTGTTACAGCAGAGAAGCCATATTCCTGTGCTTAAAGTTTTCTAATACAAACAATCTTTTTTTTTATGGTTCTGGACATGCTACAGAGCTGAAACTTCACATGTACACTTTTTAGACCCCCCAGATACTAAATCCAAAGTAAAAATCAAAAAATCTCTTTTTTTTTTTTTAATTTTTCAATAATTGGCTTTTTTTATCAAAAATGACAATTTTTTAAGAACTTTTTTTGTGTGATTTTGTGTCTGGGGGGTCTAAAAGGTGTACCTGTGAAGTTTCAGCTCTGTAGCATGTCCAGAACCCCAAAAAAAGATCATATAAGTGTAAAAGAGGGGTCCCACCATCCCTGCTCTACTGAAAAATTATCTTTTTTCTGGTTCTGGACATGCTACAGAGCTGAAACTTCACAGGTACACTTTTTAGACCCCCCAGACACTAAATCCAAAAAAAGTCATGCCTGCCTCCAAAAATGCCCGATAAATGCAAGAAAAAGCGCCGTAGAGAAGCCGTATTCCTGTTCTAATAAAAATTATAAGAAAATGCTAATTTTTGGGGGGTTCTGGACATGCTACAGAGCTGAAACTTCACATGTACACTTTTTAGACCCCCCAGATACTAAATCCAAAGTAAAAATCAAAAAATCTCTTTTTTTTTTTAATTTTTCAATAATTGGCTTTTTTATCAAAAATGACAATTTTTTAAGAACTTTTTTTGTGTGATTTTGTGTCTGGGGGGTCTAAAAGGTGTACCTGTGAAGTTTCAGCTCTGTAGCATGTCCAGAACCCCAAAAAAAGATCATATAAGTGTAAAAGAGGGGTCCCACCATCCCTGCTCTACTGAAAAATTATCTTTTTTCTGGTTCTGGACATGCTACAGAGCTGAAACTTCACAGGTACACTTTTTAGACCCCCCAGACACTAAATCCAAAAAAAGTCATGCCTGCCTCCAAAAATGCCCGATAAATGCAAGAAAAAGCGCCGTAGAGAAGCCGTATTCCTGTTCTAATAAAAATTATAAGAAAATGCTAATTTTTGGGGGGTTCTGGACATGCTACAGAGCTGAAACTTCACATGTACACTTTTTAGACCCCCCAGATACTAAATCCAAAGTAAAAATCAAAAAATCTCTTTTTTTTTTTTTTTTTTTTTTAATTTTTCAATAATTGGCTTTTTTATCAAAAATGACAATTTTTAAGAACTTTTTTTGTGTGATTTTGTGTCTGGGGGGTCTAAAAGGTGTACCTGTGAAGTTTCAGCTCTGTAGCATGTCCAGAACCATAAAAAAAAAGATCGTTTGTATTAGAAAACTTTAAGCACAGGAATATGGCTTCTCTGCTGTAACACCTTGCCGGTTTAATAGCAGGCATTTTTTTGGGTTCTTTGCAGTCAGGAAAAACATCTGAACTTGTGTATAGTGGTACTGTGCACAAGTTCTGATGTTTTGCCTGCCTCCAAAACCCCCCAAAAAATGCCAGCAAAAACACACCTGGGCATTTTTTTTTTGACGCTAGCGTTTTTTTTGGCATTTTTTGGGGTTCTTTTGAGGCAGGCAAAACATCTGAACTTGTGTATAGTGGTACTGTGCACAAGTTCTGATGTTTTGCCTGCCTCCAAAACCCCCCAAAAAATGCCAGCAAAAACACACCTGGGCATTTTTTTTTTTTGACGCTAGCGTTTTTTTGGCATTTTTTGGGGTTCTTTTGAGGCAGGCAAAACATCTGAACTTGTGTATAGTGGTACTGTGCACAAGTTCTGATGTTTTGCCTGCCTCCAAAACCCCCCAAAAAATGCCAGCAAAAACACACCTGGGCATCTTTTTTTTTTTGACGCTAGCGTTTTTTTGGCATTTTTTGGGGTTCTTTTGAGGCAGGCAAAACATCTGAACATGTGTATAGGGGGTATATATAGGCATATATGTCTGAATATATACCCCTAGACATATATAGGTGTGATAGTAGCAGAAATATATTACTGTAAATGATTTCATTAGCGCAAGCATTTATTTCTGCTACTATCACACCTATATATGTCTAGGGGTATATATTCAGACATATATGTCTATATATTCCCCCTATACACATATTCAGATGTCATGTCTGACATCAAACATGTCCTCAAAAAAGCACTGGCAGTGGCAGCCCCTGCAGCATTAAAAAATGCTTGCTGGTGAGAAGCCACATGCCTGTCCCGAAGCAACACAGAGAAATGATCATTTCTCTATAGCGGTCACCCTGCTATGGAAGGGTTTTGTCACCCTGCCATAGCAGTCACTGTCAGTTAACCCTACACTACACTACGGTCCCCTGACACTTAACACTTTCCCTACAGAAACTATATTTTTGAAGCTAACTTAAGTGTAAAGGAGCACTCTAACTACACTAGATATCCCTTTCCTCACACTAAAAATAGCTAAATGACACTTTTAAAGTAAAATTAACAGAACTGCTTCCACTCTCTTCCATGTCCAGTATAACAATGCTGGGAATATGGCGGGGGCGATCTTATATACTGGGGGGCGTATTCACTAATGATTGGTCTAGGGACCCCCTAGTCACTCCAATCACATTCCTAGCATTCTCCTGCCCCCTCAATTGGCTTTTGCTAATGGTTCTGGTCCAATCACGGGCTTTTAAAGCCCATTTCCTGAAGCATTGCATTTTGGGCAGTTCTGGTTGCAGAATTCCGAACTTTTTGGGCAAAAAGTTCTAAATTCGGCCGAACCTCGAACACCCAATGTTCGGGCCGAACCGATGGTGGACCCGAACCGTTCGATCATCCCTACTCCTGAGTACAAGGATACCCCATGTGTGAGACTTTTTTGCAGTCTAGCCGCGTACAGGACCCGGAAAACCACTCCCCACCTTCAGGCTTTCTAAGGGCGTAAATTGTTGATCTCACTCCTTACTACCTATCACAATTTTGAAGGCCATGAAATGCCAAAATGGCACAAAACCCCCCCAAATGACCCCATTTTGCAAAGTAGACACTCCAAGCTATTAGATGAGAGGCATGATGAGTCCATGGAATATTTTATATTTTGCCACAAGTTTGAGGAATATTATTTTTTTTTTTTTATTTTTTTTTTTTTTACACAAAGTTGTCAGTAAATGATATAATGCTCACACATGCCATGGGTATATGTGACATGACACCCCAAAATACATTCTGCTGCTTCTCCTGAGTACAAGGATACCCCATGTGTGAGACTTTTTTGCAGTCTAGCCGCGTACAGGACCCAGAAAACCACTCCCCACCTTCAGGCTTTCTAAGGGCGTAAATTGTTGATCTCACTCCTTACTACCTATCACACTTTTGAAGGCCATGAAATGCTAAAATGGCACAAAACCCCCCCAAATGACCCCATTTTGCAAAGTAGACACTCCAAGCTATTAGATGAGAGGCATGATGAGTCCATGGAATATTTTATATTTTGCCAATCTATTTGCTGAGAGGCATGGTGAGTATTTTGCATCTCTCATTTTTTTTGGAAAATGAAGAAAAAACAGGAAAATGCATTTTTTTTCCTCTTTTTTCAATTTCCAAAACTTTGTGACAAAAAGTGAGATCTGCAAAACACTCAACATGCCTCTCTGCAAATAGCTTAGGGTGTCTACTTTCCGAAAAGGGGTCATTTGGGGGGGGGGGGGTTGTGCTGTCTTGGCATTTCATGGCCTCCGAAACTGTGATAGGTAGTCAGGAGTGAAATCAACAATTTACGCCCTTGGAAAGCCTGAAAGTGGGGGTTGGCTTTCGAGGACCTGTACTCGGCTAGACTGCAAAAAAGTCTCACACATGTGGTATCTCTGTACTCAGGAGAAGCAGCAGAATGTATTTTGGGGTGTCATTTCACATATACCCATGGCATGTGTGAGCAATATATCATTTAGTGACAACTTTGTGTAAAAAAACAAAAAAAAAAAAAAAATAATATATTTCCCGGAACTTGTGGCAAAATATAAAATATTCCATGGACGCACCATGCCTCTCAGCAAATAGCTTGGGGTGTCTACTTTGCAAAATGGGGTCATTTGGGGGGTTTTGTGCTATCTTGAAATTTCAGGGCCTCCGAAACTGTGATGGGTAGTGAGGAGTAAAATCAAAAATTTACGCCATTAGAAAACCTAAAGATGGAGATTGATTTTCGGGGTCCCGTACACAGCTAGGCTCCCAAAAAGTCTCACATATGTGGTATCCCTGTACTCAGGAGAAGCAGCAGCATATATATTTTGGGGTGTAATTACACATATACCCATGGCATGTGTGAGAAATTTATCTTTTAGTGACAACTTTGTGTTAAAAAAAAATTTTTTTTTTTTAGTCATTTTTCAAACACCTGTGACAAAAAAATTAAATATTCAATGAGCTCAACATGCCTCTCAGAACATTCCTTAGGATGTCTACTTTCCAAAAAGTGGTAATTTGGGGGGGTCTTGTACTGCCCTGCCATTTTAGCACTTCATGAATTGAGATAGGCAGTCAGAAATTAAAGTTGCGTAAAATTTCAGTATTTACACCATAGTTTGTAGACGCTATAACTTTTGCGCAAACCTATAAAAATACGCTCATTGAATTTTTTTTTGTCAAAGACATGTAGCTAAATATATTTTGGCCAAAAAAAATGACATAAATTGAGTATATTGGATATTTTTTAAAAGACAAATTTGAAAATGTCATTTTTTTGCAAAATTTTCGCTCTTTTTTTATTAATATCGCAAAAAATAAAAAGCGCAGAGGTGATCAAATACCACCAAAAGAAAGCTCTGTTTGTGGGAAAAAAAGGACGTAAATTTCGTTTGGGTACCACATTGCATGACCGCACAATTGTCAGTTAAAATCGCACAGTGCCGAAGCACAAAAAGTGGTCTGGACGGAAGACAGCAAAATCCTCCGGTGGTAAAGTGGTTAATATATATATATATATATATATATATATATACACATATACACACACACAAATTATATATATATATATATATATATATATATATATATATATATATACACACAGTGCCTTGCAAAAGTATTCACCCCCTTGAACTTTGCGACCTTTTGCCACATTTCAGGCTTCAAACATAAAGATATAAAACTGTAATTTTTTGTGAAGAATCAACAACAAGTGGGACACAATCATGAAGTGGAACAAAATTTATTGGATATTTCAAACTTTAACAAATAAAAAACTGAAAAATTGAGCGTGCAAAATTATTCAGCCCCCTTAAGTTAATACTTTGTAGTGCCACCTTTTGCTGCGATTACAGCTGTAAGTCGCTTGGGGTATGTCTCTATCAGTTTTGCACATCGAGAGACTGACATTTTTGCCCATTCCTCCTTGCAAAACAGCTTGAGCTCAGTGAGGTTGGATGGAGAGCGTTTGTGAACAGCAGTTTTCAGTTCTTTCCACAGATTCTCAATTGGATTCAGGTCTGCACTTTGACTTGGCCATTTTAACACCTGGATATGTTTATTTGTGAACCATTCCATTGTAGATTTTGCTTTATGTTTTGGATCCTTGTCTTGTTGGAAGACAAATCTCTGTCCCAGTCTCAGGTTTTTTGCAGACTCCATCAGGTTTTCTTCCAGAATGGTCCTGTATTTGGCTCCATCCATCTTCCCATCAATTTTAACCATCTTTCCTGTCCCTGCTGAAGAAAAGCAGGCTGCCACCACCATGTTTGACAGTGGGGATGGTGTGTTCAGGGTGATGAGCTGTGTTGTTTTTACGCCAAACATAATGTTTTGCATTGTTGCCAAAAAGTTTGATTTTGGGTTCATCTGACCAGAGCACCTTCTTCCACATGTTTGGTGTGTCTCCCAGGTGGCTTGTGGCAAACTTTAAACAACACTTTTTATGGATATCTTTAAGAAATGGCTTTCTTCTTGCCACTCTTCCATAAAGGCCAGATTTGTGCAGTATACAACTGATTTTTGTCCTATGGACAGAGTCTCCCACCTCAGCTGCAGATCTCTGCAGTTCATCCAGAGTGATCATGGGCCTCTTGGCTGCATCTATGATCAGTCTTCTCCTTGTATGAGCTGAAAGTTTAGAGGGACGGCCAGGTCTTCATAGATTTGCAGTGGTCTGATACTCCTTCCATTTCAATATTATCGCTTGCACAGTGAAAGTGTAACATAGCACCTCATGGTAAAGAACTCTCTGAGGATCTGAAAAAAAGAATTGTTGCTCTACATAAAAATGGCTTAGGCTATAAAAAGATTGCCAGGACCCTGAAACTGAGCTGCAGCACGGTGGCTAAGACCATATAGCGGTTTAACAGGACAGGTTCCACTCAGAACATGGTCGGCCAAAGAGGGTGAGTGCACATGCTCAGCGTCATATCCAGAGGTTGTCTTTGGGAAATAGACATATGAGTGCTGCCAGCATTGCTGCAGAGGTTGAAGGGGTGGGGGGTCAGCCTGTCAGTGCTCAGACCATACGCCACACATTGAATCAAATTGGTCTGCATGGCTGTCATCCCAGAAGGAAGCCTCTTCTAAAGATGATGCACAAGAAAGCCTGCAAAAAATTTGTTGAAGATAAGCAGAATAAGGACATGGATTACTGGAACCAAGTCCTGTGGTCTGATGAGACCAAAATAAACGTATTTGGTTCAGATGGTGTCAAGCGTGTGTGGCGGAAATCAGGTGAGGAGTACAAAGTCTTGCCTACAGTCAAGCATGGTGGTGGGAGTGTCATGGTCTGGGACTGCATGAGTGCTGCCAGCACTGGGAAGCTACAGTTCATTGAGGGAACCATGAATGCCAACATGTACTGTGACATACTGAAACAGAGCATGATCCCCTTCTTTTAGAGACTGGGTTGCAGGGCAGTATTCCAACATGATAACAATCTCAAAGATGCCCACTGCTTTGCTAAAGAAGCTGAGTGTAAAGGCGAAGGACTGGCCAAGCATGTTCCCAGACCTAAACCCTATTGAGCATCTATGGGGTATCCTCAAATGGAAGATGGAGGAGCACAAGTTCTCTAGCATCCACATGCTCCATGATGTCATCCTGGAGAAGTGGAAGAGGACTCCAGTGGCAACCTGTAAAGCTCTGGTGAACTCCATGCCCAAGAGGGTTAAGGCAGTGCTGGAAAATAATGATGGCCACACAAAATATTGACACTTTGGTCCCAATTTGGACATTTCCACTTAGGGGTGTACTCACTTTTGTTGCCAGTGGTTTAGATATTAATGGCTGTATGTTGAGCTATTTTGAGGGGACAGCAAATATACACTGTTATACAAGCTTTACACTCACTACTTTTCATCATAGAAAAGTGTAGTTTCTTCAGTGTTTTCACATGAATAAAATATGATTTAGTATTGATTTAGCATAGGGGGTGCCTGCTTGCCCCCTATTTCCTGGCCTGTTGGGCTGCATGCTAGGATAAAGGTCTGGTATTGATTTTGGTAACGGACCCCACATTATTTTTTTTTGTTACTTTTGTTAATTTTGGTTTGAGGTTCCCCTAAAAATCCATACCAGACTTAGACATTTTTTTTTGTGTGGGGTACCTCTCAAAATCCACATCAGACCCAAACAGCCTTGTATGGATTGCAGCAGGGACCCCAAGCTGATTGTATTATTTTTTATTTATTTAATAGCCACTTGTTTTGTTTACATTCTGCTGACAGTGAGGAATCCCACTGGCAGCAGATGAGTCATGGTTGTTAAGGATGTGGCGTCTCAATTCTCAATAAATCCAAATTAAAATAAATAAATGCCAAATATACTGTACAAAACAAATTCTGAAAACAAATTGGTTCCATTAACAAATGCATTCTTAAATTAATAATTGTATCCGAAATGAAAAAAAAAGAAAATTCCGGCGTACACATGTTTTGTTTCGTTTTATCTGTAGGCATGCACATGTTTACTTATGCCATCAGAAAATCAGAAACATAATGACCCCATTACTACATGGAGATTAAATCATTTCTATTATAACACAGGTGGACCTTTGTTCTACTCCTATCCCCTCCACTCCACATTCATTATTGATGTTCTATAACAAATAACCCAAGCAACTGACAGCTGAGGTTGGTGGTAGTAACGGCAGTAAAATTGCATGCACAGCAATTCAGATTCCTTGCTGTTTTAGACTAGACACTGTTTCACTGTTTTTAGGGTGTTGTGTTACAGCACTGCCTTAGATCATCTGAAAATTATTTAATAAGAATAACACATGTCTACGTTATTAAATTAATTTTTATTTAGCTTAGTTAGTGAGGCAAAGCTGTGTTGGCTTCAATCATCAAATAAAGTGCAAGCAAAAATACTGCTTGTTTAATTTTTTAAATCAAAAACCGAGTTTATTGAACTGTGAAAAAATACAACAAGCATCATACAGTAGAAGCATAGAAAGGTACAAAACCATATATGCATTAATGGGTAGGCAAGGCATCGAAGTTCAAAATAAACCCAGAAGGAGAGATAAACAAATCCCACACCACCCCCCCTAACAAAAACAAAAACAAAACAAAAAAAAAACAAGAAACAAACCCCCCATAAAGAGAAGGTCCCCCACGGTCCATAAAGCATCAGTCCAACACCACAGAGAACAGAAAACAGAGAAAACGTACACTTGCATAACCTATCAAGTGGAGCACGTCAAAGACGACTGCAGCCACTTATCTCAGATCTTATGATATCTAGCAGGGCAGCCCCGATTAACATAAATGAGCTTTTTATATGGCAGAGTAGCATTCACCTCGGCAATCCAGGCAGCCAGAGTAGGGGGTGAGGGTTGCATCCAGCTACGCGCCAAAAGCTTCCGTGCACTGAATAGCGTTTCGTGTATAAATTTCAATGTGCTCTTATTTACCTCTAGATCAGGAAATAAACCCAATAGACATTGCCGCGGATCCAGTGAGACCGGAGAGCCTATTTGATCGTGCAGAAACTGAACCACCTGCTGCCAGAAACAGTTGACACGGGGACACTGCCAGATCAGGTGCTCAAAGGTACCAGTGGATAGAGAACATTTAGGACAGTCCGGGCTGCGGGAGGGGTCAAACTTTGCCATGCGAACAGGAGTAAGATACACCCTGTGTAAGATATAAGTTTGCGTCAGCCTATCAGACAACTTAGGAGACACCAGTTTACCCACCTCCAGCACATCACTCCAGTCCTCATCATCCAACTCCCCAGCCCACTCCTCCCAGGCGGGTTTCAGAGAATACGCCAATTTCGTAGCCGACGGGGTAAGAAGAATGTCGTAAAATAGCGAAATCAATTGCTTATGTTCGTCTCCCCGCATAATCAGAACAACATCCAACGGTTGCAACTGGGGATAAGTACCACCAATCTGCGCACGCAAAGCGTGACGCAGCTGGAGAAACCAGAAAAACATAGAGTTTGGCAGTTGGAATTCGGCCTTCAATTGATCAAATTGTTTAAGACGGCCATCGCGGAGAACATGGGAGAGCAGATATATGCCATGCTGTATCCAGACCAGAGGATCTGGAACCAGCAGGAGTTTTCGAAGGCATCTATTAAACCACAAAGGGGTATCGTCGTGAAGGGGAGGGCAGCCCAGTTTTTCAGCCGCCAAGTCCCAGATCCGCTTATGGTGGAACGCATACGTGTGCCTACCAGGGCTACCAATCGCACCTGGAAGGCCTCGCAGGATATCACAAAAGGGATGAGGAAATTGGCCGGAGGAACCAGTGCTAACCAAGGACTCAAAGCGATGCCTATCTACCTTATCAAAGTAAAAGAAATGGGACAACTGCGCCGCTATATAGTATAGACTAAGATCGGGGACCGCTAGGCCGCCAAGCTTGGTAGGACACTTCAGGGCCCTCCAGGACAGTTTGTGCCTGGATGAGCCCCAAACAAAAGACTTCAAGATAGATTCCAGAACCCGAAAGAACTTCAACTGAATATATACTGGCACGTGCCAGAGAACATATAGGATCTTAGGCAACAAGATCATTTTAATCAAGCCAATGCGGCCCATGACGCCTAACGGTAACCTAGACCAAACCTGCGTCTTGCTCTTAGTCAGCGCTATGAGGGGCTCAACATTTAAGGGTACAAAGTCCGCCAAGTCCCGAGAGACCTGAATCCCCAGGTACTTGACGGAGCTAACTCTCTGCAACGGCAGAGAGGCCTGGTCCAGCGAGGGGGGGGAAGAGGTCAATAGGAAGGATATGAGACTTATCCCAATTGATTTTCAACCCAGAGAAGACCCCAAAGCTCTCAATGAGGCGGAGGGCAGTAGCGAGGGAAGGCCCAGAGTCAGCGAGATACAAAACCATATCATCGGCATATAGGCCCACCCTTTCATCCAGAGTCCCTGAAGACAGACCAACAATACCAGGGTGGTCTCTCAGCGCCATCGCCAAGGGTTCCACCGCCAAAGCGTATAGCAGGGGGGAAATGGGGCACCCCTGACGCGTCCCCCTAGAGAGGGGGAAGGCGACAGAGGTCCACCCATTCGCCACCACCCGCGCTCTCGGGGAGGTATACAGTATGGAAAGCCATTTGATGAAATTGGGGCCAAAGCCAAAGCAATGCAAACATTGCCACAGATAAGGCCATTCAAATGAATCAAATGCCTTGGCCGTATCCAAGGAAACCACCACCCTGGTACCAATCTGCGAGTGAGAAGCCTGAATATTCATGTACAACCGTCTGGTATTGAACGCAGTGTTCTTAGCAGGCATAAACCCGGTCTGGTCCGCATGCACCAGCGAAAGAATCACCTTGTTCAGACACAGGGCTAAGATTTTGGCTAGGATTTTGACATCCGTTTGTAGTAGGGATATAGGTCTATATGAACTCGGCTGACTCGGGTCCTTGCCCGGTTTAGGAATGAGCACAATAAGCGCCTCCCGCATGGAGTCTGGAAGCGTATTGGCCTCAAAGGCCGCCTGGTATATTTCGAGAAGTCTGGGGACCAGTGTCTCAGAAAACGATTGATAGAACTCAATTGGGAGTCCGTCAGCTCCAGGGGCTTTAGAATGGGCAAATAAGGACAACGCAGTCACGATTTCGGTTTCCATTATAGGAGCCTCCAAAGCCCGAAGCTGTGGGTCTGTCAGAGTAGGGAATGTAAACTGATCTAGAAACGAGCAGAGCTCCTGATCGGAGTAGGCCGCCCCAGTCGCATAAACCTCCCTGAAAAAGGCAACGAATTTGGCCACCACGGTAGCCGGCTCCGTCACGAGTTCCCCCGAGGGGGAAAGCAAGGAGATCACAACCGGGAACCGGGGGTCTAGAGTCAAGGTGGGCCAAATATGCCAACAATCGACCAGGGCGTTCGCCCTGCTCAAATATTCGTTGTCTGGCAAAAAACATACGGCGTTTAGCCCTCTCAAAACAAAGTTGGTCAGTCACCCGGGATTGTAGTTTAAGATCAGCCAAGCCAGCAGGAGAAGGGGCCTCAGCATATCCAGCCTCCAACTCTTGCAGCCAGGCAAGAGCTTGAGTGTAGGACAAATCAGAGTTGCGCTTGTGGCGATTAATATGCTCACTCAGCAAGCGTCGGCAGTGTTTTTTAAACATGTCCCAGACAATTAAGGGGGAGGCAGTGCCCGCGTTAGAGCTGAAGTAGAATTGCCATTCGCCCGCCAGCTTAGCAAGATCCGTCAAAACAGTCAACCAGAAGGGGTTTAGTCTCCAGGTCGGGGAAGGAGTCACCACCGTCCTACGTACAGTGACACAATATGGGGCATGATCAGACAAAATACGAGGACAGAAGCTCGCCCCCAGCAATCTGGGGAGGAGCTGCCGGGAAATCAGTATGAAGTCGATACGAGACATGGAGGAGTGGGAGGAGGAGAAACACGAATAAGCCCTACAGGTGGGGTACAGATGTCTCCAAGTGTCCACAAGGGCAAAGTCCGCCAGGAGACGGGCAAAGCGAGTATCACGGGAGGGGTAGGCAAGGCCCCCGGACTGTCCCAACCTATCCAGACCCGGATTTAATACAGTATTAAAATCCCCCAGCCACATGGCCAGAATGGTCGGGTGTCTAGACATGAAGGCAAACCCCTCTGCAAGGACACCAGAGCAATAGGGAGGAGGCATATACCAGGCCAGAAGCAGCAGAGGAGAGTTATCAATAATAGCTTTGAGGAATACATACCGGCCCTGAGGGTCCAATTCGACCAAATGAACAGCAAAATTAACAGATTTAGCCACCAGAACTGACACGCCCCTGGAGGAGGTAGTGTGGGTAGAGTGAAACGCCCATCCAACCCAAGGGCGTTTAAGCGCCTGCTGCAGAGAACCAGCAGCATGGGTTTCAACCAGCACAATAACATCAGCTCGCCGGCGCTTAAAATATGAAAAAACTGCGGAGCGCTTCACTCTATCCCCAAGACCGCGGACATTCCACGTCAAAAAAGTCAGGGAGGCCATATAGGGGCAAAAAACATATCAAAAACAGTCATCTCAGGTGGGAAATAGGAACCCCCAGAGCCGGCAGAGCCTCCATGGGCAGCCGCGTACCAGAAAACAGAGAAATATCATTGAACAAGTGCACAGTAGGACCATATAGAGAACAAATAAATGGACAGAGGGGGGGACCTCTCAGTAAAAAACAAAAAACATTACATTGCAAACATAAAACCCATTCCCACCCGGCTCTGCACAAACACCAACCCGTGCTAGCATAATCCCCAAACAGAGCACAAAAGGGCACCGGTATATAGCAGCACGTCCCCCTGTCCCAGACCCGGGCCCCAAAAAGGGGGAGCAGGCAAGGATCGGGGGACAATACAGAGAATACCGCAAAAATAAAACAGGCATAGGTGCATAAAATAAAAAGCAGAGTTTGTAAAACAGAAAGAAAAACAGTGGAATGCATCCGAGCAATCTGGGGGCGATTGACTCGCTGAGTAACGTGGAGAGAGAGCAAATCCCATTCCTTAGGAACAGGATCACCGCACAGTTCAGGAAGAGCTGAGTAGACTACCCAGTAGACAACAAGATCGTGCGACAGTCAGCAGTCCCAAATACCCCCAGGACATCGAGCAGGAGAAAAAAAGACTCAGAAAAAACCTCCAGGCATCACAGCTATAGGGCAGATGAGAGATATAAAAACTCCAGACTGTGAGGGGAGGGGGGGGCCCTCTGCAGAAAGCACAAAAAACACATCTCACAGTCAGGATAGTGGAAAGCCCCCCAAACCCCCCCCCCCAGTAATGCCAAAGACAGACGAGAATCAAATAGTCACCAAGGAAAGCAAGAGGCCTCAGGCTGGTGCAACATTGCGGCGGTCAAGCCAGTCCATGACCAGTGCAGGATCCTCAAAGAATTGGACGCGGTCATCCACCTCCACCCGAAGGCGAGCAGGGTACAGCATAGCATACTTTAAATGTAAGGCCCGCATGCGACGTTTAACCTCCTGGAACCGGGCCCATTGGCGCTGAACATCACTAGAGAAATCTGGAAAAATAGCCACATGTCCACTTTGATAGGGAATATTACCCTTTTCTCTGGAAAGACGAAGGATTTTATCCCTGTCCCGGAAATTAAGGAATTTGGCAATAAATGTGCGGGCCGGGGCTCCAAATGGGGGAGGCCGCGCCGGGATACGATGGGCCCTCTCCACCGCAAACATAACAGAGAAAGAATCGTGGCCATAGGTGGTAAGCAGTAGATCTTCAAGGAAACCAGAAGCCTCGTTTCCCTCAGCTCTCTCAGGCAGGCCGATGAAGCGGAGATTGCATCTGCGGAGACGATTCTTCATGTCACCGTTTAGAATGAAACTGCTGCACCTGGTGCCGGACCTCCTCGGCGGAGTGCTGCAGGGGATGCAAGATGTCCTCAGAGGCACTGATACGTGTCTCTGCCTCTGTGACCCGGTCCCTCAGCTGAGACATGTCCTGCCGAATTAGGGAGATGTCGACTTTGACTTCCTCTATTTTGGAAGTAAGGGTGCTTTGGCAGAGGGAGATGGCGTCCAGGACCTTGGCGGTATCTGCCGCCGGCTTCTCTGGGGTGGAGGAGGGGCCGGCGCCATTTTCGGCCTGTGGAGACGGTTCCTGACGGCGGAACTTAGCGAGCTGTGCACCGGCGTCCGTGCCCGCTTCGGAGGAGACATGATGCCCGGAGGTTCAGCGGGACTTGGGGGAACCAGAGAGGTAAGTAGATATCGGAGACAATGTCACAGGATAGCTAAACCGGAGATTGGGTAGACGGAGCTCTCACCACATGCGACCTATCCCATCACGCTCCAGGCCACGCCCCCTGCTTGTTTAATTTAATTGCATGTAGTTGGGTATTCTTTGCAAATTTAATTTTCACTTAAGCTGGCCATACAAACATAGATTTCCTATATTCAGTATGTGGGTTGACTACAAACATATCTGCAGCAAACTTCCACCTCTATTGTAAGAAAGTTGCTGCACTGCACATAGAAACTAGCTCAAATAATATTACATGATTTTGCTAGAGATATGAGGGTTTTTTTCTTAAATACACCACATCCTAACTTTTATGAACATTTTTTATAGGAGAATGGATACTGGGATTTTTAGGGTGCTTGGCAACATAAATTGGACTTGTATCTAAAAAAACGTTTTATTTCAAATATCCAAAGTTAAAAAGGCATTATAAAAAACCAACACAACACATTTATATGGCCTTTGTACAGAGGTTTCGCTCAACATGTTTCACCACAACTGTGACTTCCTCAGGAGACTTATAGAGCCTTGTACATGATAGCACTAAGGATAAATAAAATACATTATCAGTTAATTAGGTAGGTATGGATCCTAAAGATCCACAAAGATCTATATGAAATACAGTTATACAAAAATAATACAGATAATGATAGCATTCTTATATCAACAAGACATTTAATGAATGGTTCTATCAGAATAGAGGTACTCACCGAGGCCGAGATGCCGAGAGCGGTTCGATGTTGCGACTAAGCACACTCCGCCCCTCTGGAGGTGATACAGAGGGTGGATGGCACAAAGAGGCACAAGCTACCAGCAGGCAGGGTAGAGCTTGCGTGGAGGTCCTGTAGAACTGGAGCAGAGACTGATCAGGATCCAGCAGAAGAAGTAGGTAGAAAGTCCGGAGCAGGCTGAGGGTCAAACACAGGTAAGCAGACAATCCAGGTCACAGGCTGAGGGTCAAGGCACTGGAGATTGAAGGTGAATCCGGGTTGCAGGCAGAGGGTCAAACACAGGTAAGCAAAAGCAAAGTCCGTAAAACAAGCCAAGGTCGGGTCCAGGAGAAGAGCAGAGTAGATCAGGGTCAATCCGGGTCACAGCAGGTAAATGATCACACAGGAAACAGGAACTCAGGTACAGGAAGCTGAAAGACAAACCAGCAATTCCTCTGAGCACTTGCTCAGCTTTTATAGGCAGCCAGGAAGTCATGTGGAAGTCATGTGGTCCGTGTCATGTGACGACCAGTCTGCAGCTGAAGGTTTCTCTGACAGGTTCTCACCCTGGGTGTCTGCACGGTTTAAAAAATTTGATTGTAAAATTATGAGTGAATAGATATGCAGAGTATCAGTATGCCATAGAGGGAACATACCCCCTAGTGGGGCCTGCAAAGATGTTAGATTAATCTTAATTAAAGGTTCAAGATGGTTACATTTATTTTAATTATGTATTAAATTATAAAGTTCCCAAATCCTCTTTTAAAAATTATAACCACAAATTACCCACCGTCTCCAGGGGGGGGGGGGGGGATAATCCCAGTGGTGGGATCCAATTGGATCCTATAATCAGCTTTTTACCTCTTGTTACTTCAGAGTTTTAGACAATAATACTCCTTAGTAGTAGTAGCCTATATGAGGGATATAAATGCCAACAATCACCATGGGAATTTAGCCCACCCAGCAAGAATAGACAACACCAATCCCTTTGAGTGCTTTACAGAATCCTCTTGCCTCAATAAGAATAGCCCTCAATAACCAGAGGGAGAAAGGGTCATCAATTCATGTTTGTAATAACTTGTTTCATTCAAACAAGTAAAGCAGGCCCCAAGTGTCTGCAGTGCTTTTAGGCTAAAGCCAATCCCTAAGTGAAATAGATACCACAATATATTGGACTAAAGCTCAGTTATATCCCCATCTGTGACCATGCTATCAATCCAATGAATGTATAAAGGTAAATCTCCACTTGCAGCTAATGGGAGGAGGTTTCAATACATTGCCTGTCCAGATCTCACATCTTGTTAGTGCAGGCTTTCACCAGAGCAAACAGCCATAGCTAGCAGACCGCCGCCCTGAGAGTTTTTATATGCTCCCTCCATCCCGGCAGCCTCTGATGTCGCTGCCGGGATGCAGATGCCCATTCCCCACTGTTCCCACTCCCACCAATCACAAACTGCAGCGCAGTTGGCTGTCGTGTGCGCATGACTCAATGCGTCAGTGATGACATTGCACGCATGAGCGGAAACAGACGGGGCCATTTTGGAAGTTCCTATTCAGCACCAGACGCAATAGAATGCCCATTTCTCCATTAGGGTGATGACCTGGATATATCAGAGCATGATAAATAGTGGTTAACAGGGAATGGAGAACTACTATTTAAGAGAGCCTGTTAGCCCTACAATACCAATATGTATTGCAACACATTAGTCAAACAGGACAAAACCACAGCATCCTCATCTGTTATTAATGACTCTGGGCTAGAATAATATATTGGCACCACAGGACACCAGCTGAGGATGACCCAGGCATGTATATGGCTCCTCCCAGTCCGAAACGAGCAACGAAAAACATTGCCCAAATTTCTGGACTATAGTGACGCCGCGGGCGTCTGTTGATGTTGTCTATTCTTGCTGGGTGGGCTAAATTCCCATGGTGATTGTTTCCATGTATATTCCTTATACAGGCTACCACTACTAAGGAGAATTATTGTCTAAAACTCTAAAGTAAAAAGCTGATTACGGTGGATACTTAGTGATTATAATTTATTTATAGGATTTGGGAACTTTAGAATATAATACATGATTAAAATAAATGTAACCATCTTGAACCTTTAATTAGGATTAATCTGGGGGGCGTGGCTTGGATGTAGAGCGGAGAGGACGTCTTGGGAGCTCCTCACATCCTGACATCAATCTAACCCATACTGCTGATTTGAGCCTTGATACTTACCTACCATCCATCTGTTACTGCTTCAGCAAGTCTGCACTACAAATCTATGCCATCCAAGCGACGGTCCGTGGTCGCGCACCCTTCCACCAAACACTTGGCGCTGACCGCCACATGTCCGGACGCCATCTTGACGGAGTGGCTACAAGCTCTTCTGAAGGAGATGGAGGCGGCGCGGGTCTCTGGCCCTTCTCCAGGTGCTTTGGAAAAAGGCTTCGGATCGGATACCGAGGCGATCCTGCACGCCATAGAACACAGTAAGACTTCTCTTGTTGTCCGAATAGATCACCTGGTGGAGAAATGTAATCTCATCAGCAATGACCTTGATAAGATCCGGGGTCTCCTCACCGAAATGGAGGACCGGGTGTCCACAACTGAAGACTCTGCGGCCTGGCACTCAGGTCTCCTTGACGCGCTCCAGAGCAAAGTGGATTTCCTGATGGCCAAAGAGAAAGACGCGTAGAACCGAATGAGGTGCAATTATGTGCGGGTACTCGGCCTGCCGGAGGGAGCGGAGGTAGAGGCCCCAGTGGGCTTCTTTAAAGGGCTCTTGGGTTTGACGGAGGTGTCCCCTACCTATGTGGTGGAGCGGGCCCATCGGGTCCCCACTGGCAGGAAGATTCCGGGCGCCCCCCCAAGACCCTTCCTAGTCCGCTTCCTTAACCACTTCCATACAGAGCAGTTAGACACCCTTCCTGCCCAGACCAATTTTCAGCTTTCAGCACTCTCACACTTTGAATGACAATTGCTCAGTCATGCTACACTGTAACCAAACAAAAATTTTTATCATTTTTTTCACACAAATAGAGCTTTCTTTTGGTGGTATTTGATCACAACTGGGGTTTTTTTTTTTTCGTGATATATGCAAAAAAAGAGCAAAAATTTAAAAAAAAAACACTTTTTTTTAGTTTCAATTATAAAATTTTGCAAAAAATTAATTTTTCTTCATACATTTGGGCCAAAATGTATACTGCTACATGTCTCTGGTAAAATTAACCCAAATTAGTGTATATTATTTAGTCTGTGTGAAAGTTATTGAGTCTAGAAGCTATGGTACCAATTACTGAAAATTTAACACACCAGATGTACTGACTGCCTATCTCCTTTCTTGAGGCCCTGAAATGTCAGGACAGTACAAATACCGCCCAAATGACCCCTTTTTGTAAAGTAGACAGTCCAAGGTATTTAGTAAGAGGCATGGTGGGTTTTTTGAAGTTGTAATTTTTTCTCACAATTCTTGGGAAAATGAAGAAAAAACTTTTTTTTCTTTTTTTTTCCCACAAAGTTGTCAATTTATAAGCTATTTCTAACACATAGCATGTACACAGCAAAAATTACACCCAAAAATACATTCTGCTACTCCTTCCGAGTATGGTGATACCACATGTGTGAGACTTTTACACATCCTGGCCACAAAAAGAGACTCCACGTCCAAGAAGCACCTTCAGGCGTTCTAGGAGCATAAATACACATAAAACTTTCTTACTACCTATCACATTTTTCAAGGCCCTAGATCACCAATACAATGGAAAAGTCCACAAAATGACCCCATTTTGGAAAGCAAACACTCCAACGTATATTCTATGAGGCATTATGGGTCATTTGAACGTGTCATTTTTTTCCACAAGTTTTTGGAAAATGTGGGAAACAAATGAAAACCTTTTTTTTTTTTACACAAAGTTGTCAATTTATAGGATATTTCTAACACATAGCATGTAAATAGCAAAAATTACACCCCAAAATACATTCTGCCACTCCTCCTGAGTATGGCAATACCACATGTGTGAGACTTTTTCACAGCCTAGCCATATAGAGGGGCCTAACATCCAAGGAGCATCATCATGCATCCTAGCCACTTGCCTAGGCCTATTTTTGACATTTGGTGTTTACAAGCTAAAATCAGTTGTTTTGCTAGAAAACTGCTTAGACCCCCCAAACATTATATATTTTTTTTTAGCAGAGACCCTAGAGAATAAAATGGAGATTATTGCAATATTTTTTATCACACCGTATTTGCGCAGCGGTCTTCCAAACGCCATTTTTTTGGAAAAAATTCACTTTTTTTAATTAAAAAATAAGAAACCAGTAAAGTTAGCCCAATTTTTTTCCATAATGTGAAAGATAATGTTACGCCGAGTAAATAGATACCCAACATGTCTTGTTTCAAAATTGCGCACGCTCACGGAATGGCGACAAACTTTGGTACTTAAAAATCCCCATAGACGACAATTTAAAAATTTCTACAGGTTGCCATCTTTAAGTTACAGAGGAGGTCTAGGGCTCAAATTATTCCCCTTGCTCTAACGATCGCGGCGATACCTCACATGTGTGGTTTGAACACCGTTTACATATGTGGGCGGGGTTTCTGTATGCGTTCGCTTCTGCGCGCGAGCTCACGGGGACAGGGCGCTTTAATTTTTTTTTTTTTTACTATTTATTTTATTTATTATTTTTTATTTTTACACCGTTTAAAAAAAAAAAATGATAATTTTTATTTCTATTAAAAGGAATGTAAACATTCCTCGTAATAGAAATAGGCACGACAGGACCTCTTTTTTGTGAGATCTGGGGTCAAAAAGTCCTTTTTTGTATCGTTTTGGAAAAAAAAAAAAAAAAAGTCCTCAGATCTCACAAGTACACTAAAAGAAAGAAAAAAAAAATTATTATAAAAAATGAAAAAAAAAAAAGGACCTTTAAACTGGTTGCTAGGCAACAACATTTTCCGTAGCTCCGGTCCTCCAAGACCATAGAGTCAAGTGAGGGCAAGCTTGCCCTCACTCGACATCCTGTCTGTGAGGATCTGGGACCGGATCGTTTTCCCCGCTCCGGTCCGGTAAGCGGGGAAAAGGACCGGAACGCGGCGGGATGAGGGGGGGAGCCTCTTCCGCCATCCCGGAAGGGTGATCCCACGGCGAATTCGCCGCTGGGACCACCCTTATCGGAAAGCCAACCGTCCACCGTTTAAAAAAATACCAGGGTTATGGCAGCTATCTGCTGCCATAACACCGGTATTTAGGTTTAAACGGAGGACGTATATAAACCTTTTTGGACTTGGACATGGTGGCTGTATGAAGGGTGACAGGTACTCGGGTACTTTGTTGGGCAGGTGACAGGTACTCTGGTACTGATGAGCAGGTGGCAGGTACTCGAGTACTCCGATAGGCAGGTGACAGGTACTCGGGTACTCTGATGGGCAGGTGACAGGCAGGTGATAGGTACTGATGAGTAGTACTGATACTGATAGGTGATACTGTACTGATGGGTACTGATGATCAGTACTGATACGTGATAGGTACTGATGAGTACTGATGAGTAGTGATGGGTACTGATGAGCAGGCGGCAAGTACTCGGGTACTTCAGGCGTCAGGTACTCTGATGAGCAGGTGGAAGGTACTCGGGTACTCTGATGGGTAGGTGACAGGTACTCAGGTACTCTGATGATGGGTACTCCGTTGACAGGTACTCAAAGTACCCGAGTACCTGTCATCAGAGTACCCGAGTACCTGTCATCAGAGTACCCGAGTACCCGTCATCAGAGTACCTGAGTACCCATCATCAGAGTACCTGAGTACCCGTCATCAGAGTACCTGAGTACCTGTCATCAGAGTACCCGAGTACCCGTCATCAGAGTACCCGAGTACCTGTCATCAGAGTACCCGAGTACCTGTCATCAGAGTACCTGAGTACCTGTCATCAGAGTACCTGAGTACCTGTCATCAGAGTACCCGAGTACCCGTCATCAGAGTACCCGAGTACCCGTCATCAGAGTACCCGAGTACCTGTCATCAGAGTACCCGAGTACCCGTCATCAGAGTACCCGAGTACCTGTCATCAGAGTACCCGAGTACCTGTCATCTGAGTACCTGATGGGCTGGTGACAGGTACTCGGGTACTTTGATGGGCTAGTGACAGGTGCTCTTTATTGGGGGGGGGGCAATCAGTGTGTTTGGGGTGCACTGTAATTGGTAACTAGCTGTTACCACACTCTCTTCCTCACACAGGATCAGTGTGTGAGGAGGAGAACACGGTGACAGCTAGTTACCGTGTTCTCTGTTGACATTTGTGACCGGCTGTGATTGGACACAGCCGGTCACGTGGTAAAGAGCCAATTTCATTTGGCATTTCATTGGCTCTTTACCTAGATCGGGGATCGACTCTGTCCGAGGGACGAGCCTCGTCCCCGATCGCTGCTCTGCGCGCCCCCGGGGGCGCGCATTGCAGAGAGAACGTGCTGGAGCCGCTCATGTGATCGGCTGTGATTGACACAGCCGATCACATGGTAAACAGCCAATTTCTATTGGCTGTTTACCTTGATCAGGGATGGGCTATGTCCGAGGGACGAGCCTCACCCCCGATCGCCGCGCTGCGCGCCCCCGGGGGCGCGCAGTAGAGGGGAGATCCGGGCGACGTCATATGACGGCGGCCCGGATCCTTACAACCACTTTGCCGACGTCATTTTACATGACTCGGTATGGAAGTGGTTAATTATCGCGACCGGTGCAGAATCCTGGATGAGGCCCGCAAACACCCTGAGCTACGGTTCGAGAATGCCTCTATCCAGCTGTATGCAGATTTCTCAGCGGAGCTTCAGAAAAAGTGAAAGTCCTTCACTGACATGCGGCGCAGATTGCGGGAGAAGGGGGTTCAATATGGCATGCTTTATCCTAGCTGGCTGCAGGTCACCCTACGGAGGCACCGTGAAGTTCTTCAACACGCCGGAGGATGCTGATGCTTGGCTGCTAACCCTGCGTTAATCCGCGGATCTACTCCATTGCCTTACCTGTGGTCCGGTTTCCTCTCCTTATTGCCTGCAGGCGCTGCCAGTCTGTCTTGATCCCATCCTGGCTGGATCCCGGTCAAGGCTTCTATTTGTCTTCTTTTTTTGTCTTGCTATCCCCATTTTTTTTCTTTTTATTTTTACTCATCGTCATCTGTCATTTTTATTGAGTGCGATTGCTTGGAGGAGCTCCCCGGACTCTATATTACTTTACCCCTTATTGTTAATTTTTAGACTTTTTGTTTCTTCCTTCTCCTCTCTTCACTAGACTGAGCGGTCTTTTTTTGGTTGTGGATCCCCCTCCGCGACCGATGTTCGCTGGTTGGCAGGGTTTTTTTTGGGGACTGTTTTGAGTTTTTTCTGCTTTTTTTTTTCTGTTTTTGGCTGCATGCTTTTTCTACAATCCATGGAACTCATGTTATGTGCTGCTTTACATTTTATGTGTACCACTTTATGACGTTTTTAGGGTCAAATGTGCTTGTTGTCTGGAGTGGTGAGTGGGTGACGCGGGGGTCTTCCCTCCCTGGCCTCATTGTGGGGTCCCCTCCTATTATTCTGCTGTATTTCCTCCCCGAGTGTGATGGCAGGACTAATTAAACTTCTCTCATGGAATGTGCGGGGCCTAAACAACAAATTTAAAAGGGCATTACTATTTAAATATCTACAATCCCATAAACCACACATATTATTCTTGCAGGAAACTAATTTGCTTGGTAGTTCTGTGTTGGCCATGCACAGGCGCTGGGTGGGTCACTCCTTTTACGCCACCTACTCTTCATATGCCAGAGGGGTTCATATTCTGATTAACAAATCATTACCATGCCAGATAGACCAGGTGATTACAGACCCTAAGGGACAATATGTTATCCTTGCTCTGAAAATTGAGACACGGTTATATGTTTTTGTCAATGTAAATGTGCCCCCCCCCTCCCCTTCTCCAGCACTGTGTTGTACCAAATTTATGATCGCCTGGCTGCTTTCTCCACTCCTGGGATCTTTGTGGCTGGTGACTTCAATAATATCCTGAACGGGGAGCTGGAAACGTCGAACCCAGGTCGGCAGGCTTGCCCGGATTTTGTGAATTGGGCTTAAGCCTTGCAGCTCACTGAGCTGTGGCGGTGGAAGAACCCCCAGGCTCGTCACTACTCGCATGTCTCATCCCCCCATTGCTCGGGGGCTCGTATTGATCTTGCCTTTTGTCCGCCTTCGGCTCTCCCCTATTTGGCTTCTGCTACATACCTGCCTTCAGGCCTCTCGGACCACTCACCGCTCGAGCTTGTTTTGGAGCTGGGGGGTCGGAGAGGGGGGAATGTTGGAGGTTGGGTACTAAATGGTTGCCAGATCCTAGGGTGGAGGAGGGGATGCGAGGCAAGATTGCTCAATATTGGGAACTTAATGACCTCACGTCTCCCCCTGTGGTATGTTGGGATGCATTCAAAGCAACTATACTTGTCAAAATGAAATTATTGCCCCCTCTCCTATATATCCTGCATCAATCCCCAGTGTGGATCCCAAGACGAGTGTTTAAACAATTTCATTCACAAATAACCACGTTCCTGTGGGGAGCTCGCCCTCCACCATTCCGACTGTCCCTGCTGCAGCGTCTCTGGACTCGTGGGGGCCTTGCCTGCCCCGATTTTTTCATGTACTTTGTTGCTGGTTTGTTGACCCATGCCCATTCTGCAGTGGCACTCGAAGCAGCCCTTCTTGGGTCATATGAGGCACTGCGCAATGCCCTCTTCTGGGGCCCTAGGGCCCCATATCTCCCGTTACCATCTCCATGAAGGCGGTTATGAAGGCATAGTCCCTGGTGTCCCCCTATGCTAAGTCTGGCCCCAATCGGTTTTCTCTGAATTCCCCCTTGTGGCGGAACCCAGAGTTTCCTGAATTTTTCTCCATCCCCCATCCATCAATCTGGGCCACTAAAGGAATTCGGCAATTATCCCACATTAATTGACCTTTGATCAATTAAAATCAAAATTTTCTCTGCCCAACTCATACTTTTTCCGGTTCCTGCAGCTCCGCCACGCCTTCCGGGTCCAGTTTGGGAGTGCCCCTCTTGACCTGTCCCCGGTGGATTTGGAGTTGCTCCTCTGAGATGAGGACCTTGAGAACCTGCTCTCCTCCATCTACAGTTCCTTGTTGCCTAGTGTGCATGTGGGCCTGGAGGGGCTGCAGGAGTTCTGGGTGGCAGAGGTGCCGGAGCTGGACTCAGAGGAATGGGAGGACGTGTGGGATTATCCTTTCAAACATTTGGTTTCCTCCAGGGAGCGCTTAGTAGGGATGATCGAACGGTTCGGGTCCACCATCGGTTCGACCCGAACATTAGGTGTTCGAGGTTCGGCCGAATTTAGAACTTTTTGCCCAAAAAGTTCGGAATTCGGCAACCAGAACCGCCCAAAATGCAATGCTTCAGGAAATGGGCTTTAAAAGCCCGTGATTGGACCAGAACCATTAGCAAAAGCCAATTGAGGGGGCAGGAGAATGCTAGGAATGTGATTGGAGTGACTAGGGGGTCCCTAGACCAATCATTAGTGAATATGCCCCCCAGTATATAAGATCGCCCCCGCCATATTCCTAGCATTGTTATACTGGACATGGAAGAGAATGGAAGCAGTTCTGTTAATTTTACTTTAAAAGTGTCATTTAGCTATTTTTAGTGTGAGGAAAGGGATATCTAGTGTAGTTAGAGTGCTCCTTTACACTTAAGTTAGCTTCAAAAATTGAGTTTCTGTAGGGAAAGTGTTAAGTGTAAGGGGACCTGTCACGCCGAGCGCTCCAGGTCCTGCAGCGTCCCCGGAGCACTTCCCCTTCCTGTCCTTGCCGGATCTTGTTGCCTTTGGTACCTTGAGAAAGCTTTTGGTGTATCGTTCCCTGCCTGTGTATCTGACCTTCTGCTGTTGCCCCTGACTACGAACCTTGCCGCCTGCCTTGACCTTTTGCTCCGTCTGACCTTGCCTTTGCCTTGCCCTTCTCTACTGCGCCTAAATCAGCTGTCTTTGAGTTTGAGCTGTTACCGGAGGATACGACCTGGTTGCTACCGCCGCAGCAAGTCCATCCCGCCTTGCGGCGGGCTCTGGTGAAAACCAGTAGTAACTTAGAACCGGTCCCCTGGTACGGTCCACGCCAATCCCTCACTGACACAGAGGATCCACCTCCAGTGCAATTCCCTGCCGCCAGTCCGGACCCTGACAGTAGATCCGGCCATGGATCCCGCTGATGTGCCGCTGCCTAGTCTCGCTGACCTCACTACCGTGGTTGCCCAGCAGTCCCAGCAGATTGCCCAACAAGGACAACAACTGGCACAGTTGACCGCAATGCTGCAACAGCTTCTTCCCGCACCGCAGCAGCCGCCTGCTTCTGCTTCTGCTTCCGCTCCACCTCCGCAGCCGGTGGCCGCCACCTCCGCTAGAATCCGTTTGTCTCTCCCGGACAAGTTTGATGGGGATTCTAAGATGTGCCGGGGATTCTTGTCCCAATGTTCCCTGCACCTGGAGATGTTGGCCGACCAGTTTCCTACGGAACGATCTAAAGTGGCCTTCATGGTCAGCTTATTGTCTGGGAAGGCCTTGGCCTGGGCAACGCCACTCTGGGACCGCAACGATCCTGCCACTGCCTCCGTCCAGTCTTTCGTCTCTGAAGTCCGCAGTGTCTTTGAGGAACCTGCCGTGCCTCGTCAGCAGAAACGGCCTTGCTAAACCTCGTCCAAGGAGACGCTACAGTAGGCGAATATGCTATACAATTTCGCACACTGGCCTCTGAACTGACTTGAAACAATGACGCCCTCTGCGCAACTTTTAAAAAAGGTTAATCCAGCCATATCAAGGATGCTCTAGCCGCACGAGAGATACCTGACTCCCTGATGGAACTCATCCAGTTGGCTACTCGCATAGATATGCGCTTCATTGAAAGACGCCAGGAACTTCGCCAAGAAAAGAATCTTGTTCGCAACAGGCGTTATCCACGCCTGGCACCTCTCTTCCAGCAACCATTGCAACCAGTTGCTGCGCCTCCCGCCGAGGAGGCCATGCAAGTGGATCGGGCTCGCCTGACCCAGCAAGAAAGGTCTCGCCGGAGGAATGAGAATTTATGCTTATATTGTGGGAGTTCCAAACATATCTTAAAGGACTGTCCAGTTTGTCCACAGCGTCAGGGAAACGCTCACACCTAGTGAACGTAGAAGAGGCGTCGCTGGGTGTAGAGTCTTCCTCTCCACGCTTGATGGTTCCAGTACGGATTTCTTCTGCCGCTAAAGTCTCCTTCCCTGCACAGGCCTTCTTGGACTCTGGTTCTGCAGGAAACTTCATTAAAGCCTCCTTCATAAACCGCTTTAACATTCCTGTGATCCGTCTCGTCAAGCCTTTCTTCATTACTACAGTTAACGGTGAGAATCTAAACTGTACCGTGCGTTATCGCACAGAACCTGTGCTCATGACCATAGGAGTCCTCCACCAAGAGACCATTGAATTTTTTGTTCTACCGAACTGCACCTCTGACGTCCTTCTTGGTCTGCCCTGGCTCCAGCGCCACTCTCCTACCCTCGACTGGACCTCTGGGGACATTAAATCATGGCCATCACCTGCCACACTCGTTGCCTCAAGTCGGTACCTACTAGACAAGTCTCCGTTTCCTCACCATTGCTCGGCCTTCCTAAGGCTTATCAGGACTTCACTGACGTCTTTTGCAAGAAACAGGCGGAGGTCTTACCACCACATAGACCCTATGATTGTCCCATTGATTTGCTTCCTGGTACCACGCCACCCCGTGGCAGGATTTACCCTCTTTCCATCCCTGAAACCAAGGCCATGTCTGAATACGTTCAGGAGAACCTTAAGAAAGGTTTTATCAGGAAATCCTCTTCTCCTGCCGGAGAAGAATTTTTCTTTGTTGCCAAAAAGGATGGGTCACTACGGCCATGTATTGACTACCGCGGTCTTAACAAAATCACGGTAAAAAATCGCTACCCTTTGCCTCTCATCTCGGAACTCTTTGACCGTCTGCGCGGAGCAAGGGTCTTCACTAAGCTTGACCTCAGGGGCGCTTATAATCTCATCAGAATCCGTGATGGAGATGAGTGGAAAACCGCTTTTAATACCAGAGATGGCCACTTTGAGTATCTCGTCATGCCGTTCGGCCTGTGCAACGCTCCTGCGGTCTTTCAAGACTTTGTCAACGAGATCTTCCGGGACATGTTGTATACTTGTGTAGTGGTCTATCTCGACGACATTCTAATCTTCTCCTCCACCCTGGAGGAACACCATCACCATGTTCGTCAAGTGCTCCAGCGCCTTCGTGTCAACCATCTGTACGCCAAAATGGAAAAATGTCTTTTTGAACATAGCTGTCTGCCGTTTCTGGGATACCTAGTTTCTGGACAAGGTCTTCAAATGGACCCTGACAAACTCTCTGCAGTCTTGGATTGGCCACGCCCCTCAGGCCTTCGCTCTATTCAGCGCTTCCTTGGATTCGCCAATTATTACTGTCAGTTTGTTCCCCACTTCTCCACTATCGTGTCGCCTATTGTGGCCCTAACCAAGAAAGAAGCAAATCCCAAATCCTGGCCTCCCCAAGCTGAAGAAGCCTTTACTCGTCTTAAAGTCGCCTTCGCCTCCGCTCCAGTCTTGAATAGGCCTGATCCGCTGAAACCATTCTTCCTGGAGGTAGATGCCTCCTCTGTTGGAGCCGGAGCGGTTCTTCTTCAAAAATCTGCTAAAGGGAAAAACGTCACCTGCGGTTTCTTCTCAAAAACTTTTTCTCCTCCTGAAAAGAACTATGCCATCGGAGATCGTGAACTACTAGCCATTAAATTGGCACTGGAAGAATGGAGACACCTTCTGGAAGGATCCCCTCATCCGATCACCATCTATACTGACCACAAAAATCTCTCGTACCTTCAGTCTGCCCAGCGCCTTAATCCACGCCAGGCCAGGTGGTCATTGTTCTTTGCCCGATTCACCTTCCAAATCCATTTTCGTCCTGCTGATAAGAACATTAGGGCGGATGCCCTATCACGCTCCACTGATGCCTCCGAGGATGAAACCGTTTCTCAACACATCATTCCTCCTGAGTGTCTAATTTCAACTGCCCCTGCTTCACTGGTACCAGTTCCTCCAGGGAAAACATTTGTTCCTCCACGTCTTTGCCTGCGGACTCTCAAATGGGGTCACTCCTCTCACCTGGCGGGTCATGCTGGAATTAAAAAGACGACTTAACTAATTTCCAGACACTATTGGTGGCCTTCCTTTGAGAAAGATGTAACGGAGTTCGTTCGGGCCTGTACTGTCTGCGCACGTGATAAAACTCCCCGCCAGAAGCCTGCAGGTCTTCTTCTCCCTCTGCCAGTGCCTGAACAGCCTTGGTCCCACATAGCAATGGACTTCGTCACGGATCTTCCTGTATCCCATGGCAACACAGTCATATGGGTGGTTGTCGACAGGTTCTCTAAAATGGCACATTTCATTCCGCTTCCTGGTCTCCCTTCTGCGCCACAGCTGGCGAAGCAATTCTTTTTACACATTTTTCGTCTCCATGGTCTTCCAACACACATCGTCTCCGATAGAGGCGTCCAGTTTATCTCAAAGTTTTGGAGAGCTCTCTGCACCCAATTGAAGATCAAATTGAACTTCTCCTCTTCCTACCACCCTCAGTCCAATGAACAAGTGGAGAGGGTTAACCAGATCCTTGGTGACTACCTGCGACATTTCGTCTCCTCCCGTCAGGATAATTGGGTCGACTTGTTGCCCTGGGCCGAATTTTCTTACAACTTTAGAGACTCTGAGTCATCCACCAAATCTCCATTTTTTGTGGTGTACGGCCGTCACCCGCTTCCCCCCCTCCCCATTCCCACTTCTTCTGGAGTTCCTGCCGTTGATGACTTGACCCTGGACTTCTCCTCCATCTGGAAAGAGACTCAAAAGTCGCTCACCCTGGCCTCTTCTCGCATGAAGAGACATGCAGATAGGAAAAGAAGAACTCCTCCTGTCTTTTCTCCTGGGGACAGAGTGTGGCTCTCTGCCAAATACATCCGGTTTCAGGTCCCCAGCTATAAACTGGGTCCACGTTATCTTGGGCCTTTTAAAATCAAAAGCCAAATTAATGCTATCTCTTACAAACTCCATCTTCCTCCTTCTCTCCGTATTCACAACTCCTTTCATGTATCCCTCCTCAAACCCCTCATTCTTAACCGATTTTCCCCCAAGGTCATCGTTCCTGCTCCTGTCTCTGGGTCCTCTGACGTCTTCTCGGTGAAAGACATCCTCGCCTCCAAAGTCGTCAGAGGTCCCGAAGAGAGGTCGTGGGAACCTGAGTCCAATATCCTCGACAAAGAGCTCATCCACAGATTCCTGGGCTCCAAAAAAAGGGGGAGACCAAAGGGGGGGGGTACTGTCACACCGAGCGCTCCGGGTCCTGCAGCGTCCCCGGAGCACTCGAGGCATGCTGCGGGTAGCGGCGCTCCGGTCACCTTCCCCGACCGTGAGCGCCGCTCCCCCGCACTCCTCACTCAGTCAGTCCGCGCGGCGGGACGTTCCCGCCCGCGGACTCCACTCACCTCCCGTTCGGCTTCCTCCCGGCGCGTGCGGCCCCGCTCTCTAGGGCGCGCGCGCGCCGCTGGTCTGAAATTTAAAGGGCTAGTGCACCACTAATTGGTGCCTGGTCCAATCAGTCCAAATGGTATAAAAACCCACTTACCCTTCCTGTCCTTGCCGGATCTTGTTGCCTTTGGTACCTTGAGAAAGCTTTTGGTGTATCGTTCCCTGTCTGTGTATCTGACCTTCTGCTGTTGCCCCTGACTACGAACCTTGCCGCCTGCCTTGACCTTTTGCTCCGTCTGACCTTGCCTTTGCCTTGCCCTTCTGTACCGTGCCTAAATCAGCTGTCTTTGAGGTTGAGCCATTACCGGAGGATACGACCTGGTTGCTACCGTCGCAGCAAGTCCATCCCGCCTTGCGGCGGGCTCTGGTGAAAACCGGTAGTAACTTAGAACCGGTCCCCTGGTACGGTCCACGCCAATCCCTCACTGACACAGAGGATCCACCTCCATTGCAATTCCCTGCCGCCAGTCCGAACCCTGACAGGACCGTAGTGTAGTGTAGGGTTAACTGGCAGTGACTGCTATGGCAGGGTGACAAAACCCTTCCATAACAGGGTGACCGCTATAGAGAAATGATCATTTCTCTGAATAGCTTCGTAACTGGAATATGGCTTCTCACCAGCCAAGCATTTTTTATGCTGCAGGGGCTGCCACTGCCAGTGCTTTTTTGAGGACATGTTTGATGTCAGACATGACATCTGAACATGTGTATAGGGGGTATATACACACATATATGTCTGAATATATACCCCTAGACATATATAGGTGTTATAGTAGCAGAAATAAATGCTTGCGCTAATGAAATCATTTAAAGGAATATATTTCTGCTACTATCACACCTATATATGTCAAGGGGTATATATTCAGACATATATGTCTATATATACCCCCTATACACATGTTCAGATGTTTTGCCTGCCTCAAAAGAACCCAAAAAAAATGCCAAAAAAACGCTAGCATCAAAAAAAAATGCCCAGGTGTGTTTTTGCTGGCATTTTTTGGGGGGTTTTGGAGGCAGGCAAAACATCTGAACATGTGTATAGGGGGTATATATAGACATATATGTCTGAATATATACCCCTAGACATATATAGGTGTGATAGTAGCAGAAATAAATGCTTGCGCTAATGAAATCATTTACAGGAATATATTTCTGCTACTATCACACCTATATATGTCTAGGGGTATATATTCAGACATATATGTCTATATATACCCCCTATACACATGTTCAGATGTTTTGCCTGCCTCAAAAGAACCCAAAAAAATGCCAAAAAAACGCTAGCGTCAAAAAAAAAAATGCCCAGGTGTGTTCTTGCTGGCATTTTTTGGGGGGTTTTGGAGGCAGGCAAAACATCAGAACTTGTGCACAGTACCACTATACACATGTTCAGATGTTTTTCCTGACTGCAAAGAACCCCAAAAAATGCCTGCTATTAAACCGGGAGAGAAGCTAACTACCTGTCCTGAAAGAAAGTGTTCTAATACAAACAATCTTTTTTTTCTGGTTCTGGACGTGCTACAGAGCTGAAACTTCACATGTACACCTTTTAGACCCCCCAGATCTGAAATCCAAAGTAAAAATCAAAAAATCTCTTTTTTTTTTTTTTTTCATTTTTTCAATAATTGCCTTTTTTATCAAAAATGACAATTTTTAAGAACTTTTTTTTGTGTGATTTGGTGTCTGGGGGGTCTAAAAGGTGTACCTGTGAAGTTTCAGCTCTGTAGCATGTCCAGAACCAGAACAAAAGATCATATAGGTGTTAAAGTTAAAGGAGGGTCCCGACCCACATCCCTGTTCTACTGAAAAATTATCTTTTTTTTTTTTCATGGTTCTGGACATGCTACAGAGCTGAAACTTCACATGCACACCTTTTAGACCCCCCAGATACTAAATCCAAAGTCAAAATCAAATCTCTTTTTTTTTTTTTTTTCAATAATTGGCTTTTTTATCAAAAATGACAATTTTTAAGAACTTTTTTTTGTGTGATTAATAGTTAATGGGGCATGACCCAGAACCCTGGGCACTTTTTAGGGGCGTTTATTGGGTTTTAGGGCTTAAAAATGGTGTTTTTTGATTACCGAAGTTCGGGTCCCATTGATTTCAATGGGGTTCTGAAATCCGGGCCGAACTTTCGGGAAGTTCGGATGTTCTGGCCGAACCGAACTTTTCAAAAGTTCGATCATCCTTAGCGCTTAGTGCAGTTCAAAATACTTCATAGATTCCACCTCATGCCCTCTAGGTTACATAGAGGGTCTCCCGATATCCCCAATTCTTGCTGGCGCTGTAACTCCGAAGCTCCCTCCTATGCACATATGATTTGGCACTGTCCGTCCCTGCAGCAGTTTTGGTCTGACGTTCTTAGCTTTATCACTAGGTTGACTACCATTAATGTACCCTCTGGAATTGAGACCTGTATCCTGGGGCTTGTGAATGCGTTGGCCCATACTGTTGCTACTCGAACCTTGCTGGGGCTCCTGCTCTTCTACGCTAGGAAATTGGTGGCCATGTGTTGGAAAGAACCTAGGGCCCTAACGTTATCTCAGTGGAAAGCTCTGGTGAACCCGGTTGTTCCACTATATAAGGTGGTCTACACATACATGGGGTGCCCCAACAAATTCACTAAGGTCTGGGAACTGTGGCTTGAGGCTAAAAACACTGTTGTAGATCAGGATGTTGCGGATGTTGATATGCCCTGATCCTGCTCACGGACTGTCCCCTTTTAGCTTGTGGTGATGTGGGATCTAAGTGGCCCCTAGTGCACAATAGGCCCGAGGGAGCTCGGTGTTATGCGCATTAGTACTTCTGTAGGATGTCTGAGATTTGAATATGCTCTCTCTAAGCAGCAGTTATTGTTGGGGTGGTTGGTGGTTATAGTTAAGTTTTTATTGTTGTTCTTTTGTTTTTGTATTTTTGAGCCTGGGTATGCCCACATGTCTCTGTTTTGTACCTTGTTTTTCCAAAAATACAATAAACTGAATTTTCATTAAAAAAAAAAAAATTAGGATTAATCCCACATCTTTGCAGCTTCCACTAGGGGGTATGTTCCCTCTATGGCATACTGATACACTGCGGATCTATTCACTTATGATTTTACCATAACATTTTTGAAACCTTGCAGACACCCGGGGTGAGAACCATTCTTTAAATGTCTTGTTGATATAAGAATGCTATCATTATCTGTATTATTTTTGTAATTCATGTATAACTGTATTTCATATGGATCTTTGTGGATCTTTAGGATCCGTACTTACCTAATAAACTGATAATGTCTTTTATTTATCCTTAGTGCTATCATGTACAAGGCTCTATAAATCTCCTGAGGAAGTCACAGTTGTGGTGAAACATGTTGAGCGGAAACCTCTGTACAACGGCTATATGAATTTGTCATGTTGGTTTGTTAATGCCTTTTTAACTTTGGCTATTTGAAATAAAAGTTTGTTTTTAGATACAATGTCTAATTTTTGTTGATGAGCACCTTAAGAATCCTGTTATCCTTTCTCCTATAAAAAATAGGTCATAATACAGTCTTCCCCCATGGTCTAATCATGTATAGGCAGTCAATGGAAGAATCTGTTGCCTGTTGGGCACAGCATGTAGAAACTCCATTTTGAGGTCATGACTAGTGTTGAGCGAACACGGACTGTATTATTCGTGTTCGTACCGAATAATTGGATTTTTGTTACCCGAACACGGACCCAAAAACTTTACTGTATGTTCGGGTTTAAAATCCGTGTTCGGTCATTTTATTTCCTGTTTTGTATGTAATGGCGCGCTTTTAATGGCGGGCTTTCAACAGCCAATCAACAAGCGTTTAACTGGTGTGCTTTAAGCCATCCCAGCCATGCCTACTAATGTATTAGTAGCTGTGATTGGCCATCTGAAGCATGTGACCATGTCTTTATAAGTTCGAGAGCCCCAGCGCGCTGCGTCATTCTGCTGTAGTTTAGGGAGAGAGCACACATCATACGTGCTGGCTGCTGATTAGGGACAGACAGTGAAAAATTGTATTGTGTCCGAAAATAATGCAGGGACAGGTCGGAGTGTAGGCAGGGAAAGTTATTTGAGCATATTAGGGACAGGCTGGAGCGATTAGGCAGGGACAGTCTACATCGATTTTGCTATGTGGGGGGTGGTGCAGTGAACAATCTTTTTGCCCTCACTTGAGCCCACTGAGGAGGAGGAGGGAGAAAAAAATCTATTTTTATCAGTCAGTTGTGTGCAGCGTTCATCAGCTATATTTTACTACAAGTTAAAGGGGAATTTTTTTTTCCCCCCCTTCATAGCCTGCTTGCTGCTGACTCTCTCTGAGCGGACCGTGACATAAAACACTGCTGTGTTGTTCACATGTGCTATTGAGTGATTTTCAATTTTATACACTTTTTTCTATTCCACTATTCAATATACACCCTTTTGGGTTAAAAAAAATTAAATTGTGGCATAGTCTGTACTAATCTATTTAAAAATTACAAACTTAAAGGGGAATTTTCTTTTTTTTTCCTTTCATAGCCTGCTGCAGAACTGACTGTGACATAAAACATAAGACACTGCTGTGTTCACATGTGCTATTGAAAAATCACCAATTTTATATCATATTTTCTATTCCGCTATTCAATCTACACCCTTTGGGGTAAAAATAATTAAATTGCTGCATAGTCTGTATCGGTACGTGTGAGATACACCTTTCCAATTTTTGGGGCGCATCTTCCACCGCCGAGGATTGCAGGGTGCTTAAGTTTGCCTCCTGTTCCGAACTCCTCCTACTCCTCATCCTGCCTTTAGGGTACAAAAAATAGTAATCGGGGCCTAGTCTGGGTCTGTACGTGTAAGATAGATACACCTTTTGATATCATATTTTCTATTCCGCAATTCAATCTACACCCTTGGGGTAAAAATAATTAAATTGTGGCATAGTCTGTATCGGTACGTGTGAGATACACCTTTCCAATTTTTTGGGCGCATCTTCCACCGCCGAGGATTGCAGGGTGCTTCAGTTTGCCTCCTGCCTGTTCCGAACTCCTCCTACTTCTCATCCTGCCTTTAGGGTACAAAAAATAGTAATCGGGGCCTAGTCTGGGTCTGTACGTGTGAGATAAATACACCTTTTGATATCACATTTTCTATTCCGCTATTCAATCTACACCCTTTGGGGTAAAAACAATTAAATTGCGGCATAGTCTGTATCGGTACGTGTGAGATACACCTTTCCAATTTTTTGGGCGCCTCTTACACCGCCGAGGATTGCAGGGTGCTTCAGTTTGCCTCCTGCCTGTTCCGAACTCCTCCTACTCCTCATCCTGCCTTTAGGGTACAAAAAATAGTAATCGGGGCCTAGTCTGGGTCTGTACGTGTGAGATAGATACACCTTTTGATACCATATTTTCTATTCCACTATTCAATCTACACCCTTTGGGGTAAAAAGAATTAAATTGCGGCATAGTCTGTATCGATACATGTGAGATACACCTTTCCAATTTTTGGGGCGCATCTTCCACCGCCGAGGATTGCAGGGTGCTTCAGTTTGCCTCCTGTTCCGAACTCCTCCTACTCCTCATCCTGTCTTTAGGGTATAAAAAATTGTAATCGGGGCCTAGTCTGTGTTTGTACGTGTGAGATACACCGTTTTATAACATTTTTCCTATTCCGCTATTCAATATACACCCTTTTGGAGTGTAAAAAATTAAATTACGGCATAGTCTGTATCGGTACGTGTCAGATACACCTTTTAAATTTGTTTGGCGCATCTCCTTCCACCGCCGAGGATTGCAGGGCGCTTCAGTTTGCCTCCTGTTCCGAACTCCTCCTACTCCTCTTCCTCATCCTCATCCTCCCTTTAGGGTACAAAAAATTGTAATCGGGGCCTAGTCTGTGTTTGTACGTGTGAGATACACCGTTTTATAAAAATTTTTTCTTTTCCGCTATTCAATATACACCCTTTTGGGGTGAAAAAAATTAAATTACGGCATAGTCTGTATCGGTACGTGTGAGATACACCTTTTAAATTTGTTTGGCGCACCTCCTTCCACCGCCAAGGATTGCAGGGCGCTTCAGTTTGCCTCCTGTTCCGAACTCCTCCTACTCCTCTTCCTCATCCTCCCTTTAGGGTACAAAAAATTGTAATTGGGGCCTAGTCTGTGTTTGTACGTGTGAGATACACCGTTTTATATCCTTTTTTCTATTCCGCTATTCAATATACACCCTTTTGGGGTGAAAAAAATTAAATTTGCGGCATTCTTTGCATATTTGACTGTGAGATACACCCGTTGTATTTGTATACTGTTTTTCTATTCCGCTATTTAATAAACACCCTTTTGGGGTAAAAAAAATTAAATTGCGGCATTGTTTGCATATTTGACTGTGAGATACACCCGTGCGATACTGTTGATGTTTTGTTCCGCTATTCAATAAACACCTTTCTAGGGCAAGATCATAAATTACAGAAATATGAGGAGACCGTCAAATAGGGGCCGTGGCCTGGGTCGTGGTGCTGCTGGTAGAGCTCCTGTTGCAAGGAGAGGACGTGGTCGATCTGTGCCAGCTACAAGCACAAGTGAAACACCTTCCTCAAGTGTGAGTAGGCGACAGAACCTGCAGCAGTATTTGGTAGGGCATCATGCGCCTCTAGAAGTGATGAGGCCAGAACAAGTAGAGGCGATAGTAGATTGGTTTGCTGCTGACAGTGCCTCCAGTTCCTTCACATTGTCTCCCACCCAGACTACTGCAGAAAGGTCAGAGTTGGCACCTGCAGCCGATGTCCAACCGTCTTTCACCTCACCCCCTTTCAAATCAGGCAAGCAGTCTGAGCCCCAAGTCATGCAGCAGTCTCTTCTTCTTTTTGATGACTCTGTCAGCAGGATTTCCCAGGGCCATCCACCTAGCCCTGCCCCAGAAGTGGAAGAGATTGAGTGCAGCAATGCCCAACCACTTATTTCTCAAGATGAGTACATGGAAGGACCATCGCAGCACGTCTCCGATGATGACGAAACGCAGGTGCCAACTGCTGCAGCACTCAGAATTGTGGAGACCGACAAGGAGGGCAGGGGTGAAGACTGGGTGGAAGATGATGTGGAGGACGATGAGGCCCTCGACCCCACATGGAATGAAGGTCATGCAGGTGACCTGAGTAGTTTGGAGGAAGAGGCGGTGGTCGCACAGAGCCACCAGCACAGCAGAAGAGGGAGCAGGGTGCAGAAGCGGAGCGGTCGTGCCCTAGACACTACGCCTGCTACTGCCCAATGCAGCAAGGGACCGAGCGCACCAAAGCCAGCTCAAAGGAGTTCTCCAGCGTGGAAGTTCTTCAGAAAATGTGCTGATGACAGGACACGAGTGGTTTGCACCCTGTGCAATCAGAGCCTGAAGCGAGGCATAAACCTTCTGAACCTGAGCACAACCTGCATGATCAGGCATCTAAGTGCAAAGCACGAGCTGCAGTCGAGTAGACACCTTCAAAACCAAGAAAGGTCTCTGGCTCCTCCTGCTTCCTCTTCTGCTGCAGTCTCGGCCTCTTCATCCACCTCTGTAGTGATACTGGCACCTGCCACCCCGCAAACAGACGATCTGTCAGCAACACCACCACCTGGGTCACCAACCATCTCCACAATGTCCCGTGGAAGCGTTCAGCTTTCCATCTCCCAAACACTTCAGAGGAAGAGGAAGTACCCCCCTACCCACCCGCGATCCCTGGCCCTGAATGCCAGCATTTCAAAATTCTTGGCCTTTGAAATGCTGTCATTCCATCTGGTTGAGACGCACAGTTTTAAAAGCCTTATGTCGGTGGCTGTCCCACAGTACGTCGTGCCCAGCCGCCACTACTTTTCCAGGCAAGCCATCCCTTCCCTGCACAACCAAGTGGGGGGAAAAATCAGGTGTGCACTGCGCAACGCCATCTGTGCCAAGGTCCACCTAACTACCGATACGTGGACCAGTAAGCACGATCAGGGGCGTTATATCTCCCTAACGGCACACTGGGTAAATGCAGTGGCGGTTGGGCCTGAGGCGGATAGCAATTTGGCGCATGTCCTTCCACCACCGAGGATTGCAGAGCGCTTCAGTTTGCCTCCTGTTCCTAACTCCTCCTACTCCGCTTCCTCATCCTCTACCGCCTCCTCATCCGGTCAGCGTAACACCTTCACCACCAACTTCAGCACGGCCAGGGGTAAACGACAGCAGGCAGTTTTAAAACTTGCCTGTTTGGGGGAAAAACCACACACCGCACAGGAGTTGTGGAGGAGCATGGAACAGCAGACAAATGAGTGGCTGCTGCCAGCGAGCCTCAAGCCCGGCCTGGTGGTGTGCGATAACGGGCGAAATCTCATAGCAGCTCTGGGCCAAGCGGGTTTGACGCACATCCCTTGCCTGGCGCATGTGCTGAATTTGGTGGTGCAGAGGTTCCTTAAAAATTACCCCGATATGTCAGAGCTGCTGCAGAAAGTGCGGGCCGTCTGTGCGCACTTTCGGCGTTCTCACCCTGCTGCTGCTCGCCTGTCAGCGCTGCAGCGTAACTTCGGCCTTCCCGCTCACCGCCTCATATGTGACGTGCCCACAAGGTGGAACTCCACCTTGCACATGCTGGAAAGACTGTGCGAGCAGCAGCAGGCCATAGTGGAGTTCCAGCTGCAGCACGCACGCGTGAGTCGCTCTGCGGAACAGCTCCACTTCACCACCAATAACTGGGCCTCCATGCGAGACCTGTGTGCCTTGTTGCGCTGTTTTGAGTACTCCACCAACATGGCCAGTACCGATGACGCCGTTGTCAGCTTAACTATCCCACTTCTATGCCTCCTTCAAAAAATGATTCGGGCGATGATGGAAGAGGATGGAAGAGGATGTGGCACAGGATGAGGAGGAGGAGGAGGAGTAGGATGAAGAGGTAACATTTCCAGGGCTTTCAGGGCAGTCATTCGCAAGTGGCTCCGAGGGTGGGTTCCTGCACACACAAACGCCAGGGACACAATTGTCCAGCAGGGGCACAGTTCTGGAGGATGAGGAGGATGAGGAGATGGAGGAGGAGATGGAACCATGTTCACAGCAGGGTGGCACCCAGGCCAGCTCATGGCCATCACTGGTGCGTGGCTGGGGGGATACAGAGGACACAGACGATACACCTCCCACAGAGGACAGCCTTTCGTTGCCTCTGGGCAGCCTGGCACACATGAGCGATTACATGCTGCAGTGTCTCCACAACGACCGCCGAGTTGCCCACATTCTAACTTGTGCTGATTACTGGGTGGCCACGCTGCTGGATCCCCGTTACAAGGACAACGTACCGTCCTTAATTCACTCACTGGAGCGTGAGTACAAGCGCACGCTGGTAGACGCAATGCTGCTGGCATTCCCACCTGACAGCGGGGCCACAGTGGAAGCACAAGGCCAAGGCAGAGGAGGAGGAGGAAGAGGTCGCCAACGCAACCAGGGCACCGCCAGCAACTCAGAAGGTAGAGTTAGCATGGCTGAAATGTGGAAAAGCTTTGTCAGCACGCTACAACAAACAGCAGCACCAGCAGCTCATATGGAACATCTTAGCAGGAGGCAGCATTTCAGCAACATGGTGGAGCAGTATGTGTGCACACGCCTACATGTAGTGAATGACGGGTCTGCCCCCTTCAACTTCTGGGTCTCCAAATTGGGCACATGGCCTGAGCTTGCCCTTTACGCCTTGGAGGTGCTGGCGTGCCCTGCAGCCAGTGTATTATCTGAACGTGTATTTAGCACGGCTGGGGGCGTTATCACAGACAAGCGCAGCCGCCTGTCCAGAGACAATGTGGAAAAGCTCACGTTCATTAAAATGAACCAGGCATGGATCCCACAGGACTTTTCCGTACCTTGTGCAGAATAGAGATGGATACCGACCTTACCCAGCCATTGTTATATTTTTGATCTTTCTCACTCTTTTGGGGTGTACCCTCATTTAAAATGACTGAAAAAAAGCAGTGTTGGCTACCTTGTCCCCCTCCACCGCCACTTCCACCTACATCGCCACATCCACCGCCACCTCAACCTCCCTCCTACTCCATATGGGCCTCGTTCTTCACAGATGAAGAAAATTGTTTTATTTTTCTGTTTTTTTTTGTTGTTTTAAGTTATTTCCCTATCCACATTAGTTTGCAGAGCACTTGCCATGGTCTTAACTACATTTTGCTGCCATTTGCAGCACTCTAGCCCTTTCCATTGGTGTTTTAGAGCCATTTTAGTGCCTGAAAGTTCGGGTCCCCATTGACTTCAATGGGGTTCGGTGTCCGGGTAAAGTTCGGAAAAAGTCCGAGACACGGACCCGGACTTTTTTTTCAAGTACGGCCGAACCCGCAAAACGCGGACATCCAGGTGTCTGCTCAACTCTAGTCATGACCACACTGAGGAGAGACAATTATTGGCTGGTGGATGATACAAAGGTTTGCATACCCGTCTTTGACAGCCTTTCTGCCCTGTAATCTATTCCACTTTCTCATTGCAAATGAAGTTTGCTACCTTACCCCTTTTGTAGAGAAATTTTTATAATTGCAGATAGTGAGAGAAGAATTAGTTTTATCTGCTTTGGAAAAAATTACAGCCATCTGATTTCTTCTTCTATTTTCAGTGTAGTTATTTAGAGAGGTTTCCTTTAAGGGAGATATAGGTAATAATGTTCAGTTACGGTATTGTGTTAATGTAAATTACATTATTATATAGAATCATCAAAATCACCATTTGTTGCACTTTAATACTTTTAGCTTTTATAGTCTATTCAAATATAGTATTCATTTTTTGTACTTTTATTCGGTAGTGAATGCGGACAAAGTTAAACCATTGACTGTGACCACTGTAGGTAGTAGGGCAGGCAGTATTTGACTGTAAACTATCTTATACCTGCGGGCAGTAGAAGGATGGTATAGGCAGGGGTAGGTGGGTGGGGGAAGAGTTGTGAGTGCAAGAGTGGATAAGAGGAAGAGTGGTTAAGGCAGATTAAGGCTGATGAAGGCAGCAGAACAGTGGGGAGGTCAGTTTAAAAATGCTGAAGATGAGGGGAGTGTGGCAGGGTAGTGATAAACAGTGGAGGTTGTCAAGCAGAGCGGTGTAGGGTCAAGTTGCGAGAGTGGGAGTGTGAAGCAGAGAGTTAAGAGTTTGTAGGCTGCAGGTAAGGGGGCAAGAAAAACGGTGAGAGCAGGGATAGGTGGTTAACATGTGGCAGATTGGTAGAAGTGTTTTGAAAGAGAGAGGGGATTAGGCAGACTAGTGGGGAGGGTGTTGAAGAGGGCAAGCAGAGTGGTCTGAGCTGGAGGTTGATGGGTGTGTGAAAGTGAGTTTGACTCTCTTGCTCCCGAAGAGATCCTCACACATGCGCATTGAATATTGAAGCAAAAGAGTTGATTTAACTCTTGCACTCCTGAAAGGTTTTCACCAATATGGTGTTAGTACATGGTAGTGGCAAGTTGGTACGCACAATATGATGTTATGCGTGCCAATAGTGGCTAGTCTGTACTCACAATATGGTGAAAAGACTCTTTGCATGGGTGAAAGATGCAGTATAGACCAGCCACTAGCGCACATGAATCAGATATTATTAACATATTGCTGGTGGCTTTTTGGGTGCGCAGAAGTGAAACTCCATCCTATGCTTCCAATTTTTGCTTGCAATAGATTTTTATTAATTTTTCAAAACATTACAGCAAAAATTGTGAAATTATTCATAGTCACAGGTACAATGTTTCCAAACAAAACATATAGAGGTAGGATTGCAGAACTCAGTCATCAAAGAGAAAAAGAGAAAGAAAGAATATCATCTCAAAAGTAAACGTTGACAAACTATAACTGTTCCAGTCGTTTCACTAGTGTTTGTGCTTGTGTTACGGGTGACCCACCCCCATCAAGGGGCGGGGGTGAAGTATTTGCTGGTAGTCCAAATGTGCCAAGTAGAGTGGAATTTGATTCCATTATGAGTCGAGTAGGCGTAAGCCTTCTCCATAGAGTATTGGAAATTAACCATTCTAATGACTTCCAGGTGAGATGGGGATATGGTCTGCTTCCAGTGTTTGGCTATTAGAGTCCTGGCCGCTACCAGGATGTGGAAGCATACCGTTCTCATGTTTAAGGGTATGTTATGTATTCCTAAGTTCAGTAGTGCCATGGCCATGGTTGGTTGGGTGAGTATGCCCGTGGTGATCGAAAGAACCTCAAACACCCTCCTCCAAAAGCTGGTTATGCTCTTGCACTTCCAGAAAATATGAGAGATAGTGCCTATTTGGTCACAGTTTCGCCAGCAAAGCAGGCTCTGAGAACTAAAAAATTTAGACAGGCGATGCGGTGTGAGGTACCATCAGGTCAGAAGTTTTTGCATTTGTTCCCAGTGGTTTATGCATCTGGAGGCTATGAAGGAGGCGTGGATCGCTGTTTTCCACTGGTAATCGGAATAGGGTGTCTGAAGCTCACTCTCCCACTTAATCATGTGTGTCGTTTTATGAAAGGCGGTCTTGTGTCCTATAAGGTTGTATATGAGGGATATGCCTTTTATTGGGGTCTCTACGTTCGTGAGGAATTGCCATAGGGTGACAGGTAGCCGCAAACTTGGGCAAGGGATATTTGCGTAAAAAGCTAATTATGGCGTTATGGGTGAACATAGCTTTGCTGGGGAGATTAAATTTTGTGTGTAGGTCTTGAAAGGATTTTAATGAATCCCGTTGGTACCGTTGAGATACCGACTGTATCCCAGCAGCCGTGAGCATGGTGGTTTTCGTGAACGGAAGAAGAACATTGAATACTGTTAGAGGTATAGGGATCAACACGTCTGTCGGATGTGTGGGCTTCCGTACGATGAGAACTCGCCAGGAGCGCAGCGTCGCACGAGACGTGATTGGCATTGATCTCATGTCTAGGGGTTTCCATGCGTCAGCTAGAAGTAGTAAACCAAGATCCGACGTTCGCGTCAATGCCGCTTCTATTGGCAGCCAAGGGAGGCGACGTGTGTTGGAGAACCAGTGTTGGAGGGGGGTCAGTCTCGTCGCGTGGTAGTAATCCGTTATGTCTGGTAGCCCTAGCCCTCCCGCCTTTTTGTGACGAATCATATGCGATTGAGAACATCTGGCTCTCTTTCGCTGCCATACAAATGTGCGAAGTATTTTGGACAGGGAAGTGAGGTATGCACCGGTGATATGTATTGGAAGGGTGCGGAATATGTATAGTATTTTTGGTAGACAAAGCATTTTGAATGCCGCTATACGCCCCGCCCAGGAGATTTCGGTCGACTTGATACCATTGGTATCTGCTGTTAGGGTGGACAGTAAGGACTTCATGTTGGTGTGTAGAAATTTGGATGTGGGGAATGCCAGCTGGATCCCCAAATATTTTAGCGAGTCAGATGCCCAAGCGTATGGGAGTAGTGTTTGGAGATGCTTTCGGGTGTTGCCAGGTATATTCATACCTAAGATTTCGGATTTTCCAAAATTCACTTTATAGAAGGACACCTTGCTAAAGTCTTGAAGAATTCTATGAGCTGCTGGAAGGGACACTATAGGGTTCGATAGGCTTAAAATGACATCGTCAGCAAATAGAGTGATGACGTGCTTGGAGGGTCCAAATTTAAACCCGAAACCATGGGGGAGGTGCGTAGTAGTTCTGCCAGTGGCTCTATTAACAGGTTAAAGATGAGGGGCGACATGGGGGCATCCCTGTCGCGTACCATTTGTGATGCTAAAGGGTTTAGAAAGCATGCCCGCGGAGAGTACCTTAGCAGATGGGGAGGAGTATAAAGCCATTATGGCCGACAGGATCGGTCCCGAAAATCCAAACTTGCGTAAAACCGATTCCATGTATCCCCAGTGTATACGGTCGAACGCCTTCTCTGCGTCTATGGAAAGAAGCAGAGAAGGCGTTCTGGAGCTCTCAGCGTGATGCATTAGGTTTATCACCCTTCTGGTCACATCCGGGGCTTGCCGTCCCCAGACGAATCCCATTTGGTCTCCCCCTAGTAGCTTCGGTAAAAGGTGTGCTAGGTGGTTGGCGAGGATTTTTGCATATAATTTGGCGTCGCTGTTTAGCAGGGATATGGGTCTAAAGTTCGCTGGGGCTGTAGGGGGTTTGCCTGGTTTAGGGAGGGTTATGATGTTTGCCTGGAGCATCTCTGCTGGGAAGGTGCCCGTGGCAATTGCCGAGGAAAATGCTGACAACATGTGGGGTGAAAGAATATCATGGAGTGACCTGTAGTATTCATTTGTCAATCCATCAGGGCCTGGGGATTTATTTAAAGGAGTACCTAGAATAGTCTGGGATAGTTCTTTTGGCGTAAATGGTGCATTTAGGGATGATAGGTCTTCGGGCGTGAGAGAGGGGAGGTTCATGCGACTCAAGAAGGTAAGGATGTCCGACATCAACGTGTTGTGTGTGGTCGTGTCGTTGCGTAGGTTATACAGTGATCCATAATAGTCGGCGAAAGCGTCCGCAATTTGTTGGGGGTGCGTGTGTTTTTTGCCCGTATGGGGGTGGGTTATGAACGCTATTTTAGATTTCACTCTCCTGGCTTTGAGCCTGGAGGCCAGAAACTTGCCTGCCTTGTTATGGGCTGTACTGAATAATACTGAAGGCGGCGTTTCGCCATCATTTTGTCGTGATTGACCAGCAGAAGCCTGTGGAGTTCTGTTCTGAGGGCTGAGAGTTTGGAGGACAATATTTGTGAGGGGTGCTGTTTATTGGCCTCTTCCAAGGATTTAATGTTTTCAAGGGTGTCTCGAAGCGATTTCTGATGTTTCTTTTTCAATCTAGATGCCAATTGAATAAGAATTACTCTCACATATGCCTTATGGGCATTCCAAAGCGTGAAAGGGTCCGTGGCCGGGGTGGCGTTGTTTGTGAAGAATTCCCTGAGGTGAGTTTGGATGTGCTTGAGAGAGTCGGGGTCTGACAGAATTGAATTGTTGCACCTCCAAATGTAAGACGACGCCTGCTGAGCTGATGTAGATATGGACATATGTATGGCAGCATAGTCTGACCACGTGATGGGGGATATGGATGTATGCAGAACCATGGGCAGGATCTTCGAGTCTACCAGGAACATGTCGATCCTGGAGTAAGTGAGGTGGCATGCCGAGAAGAAGGTATAATCCCTCTCCTCCGCATGCTGGTATCTCCATATGTCGTGTAGATTTTCCACATGTAGGAGAGCTGCCATGGAAGTAGATAAGGTTTTGCTACCGGAGGTCGAGTCCAAGGCAGGGTCTGCTACAATGTTAAAATCCCCACATATGATCAATTTGCCCACCGTGAGCTTGCGAACTTTTACGAATAGTTTCCGCAGGAATTTGAGCTGGTGGCGGTTGGGAGCATACACGTTCACAATAGTATAATCACAATCATCAATATTACAGTTTAAAATAATGAACCTTCCGTCTGTATCCTCCACCACCCGAGAGTAGGTGAAGGTCACAGAGTTGCTAAAGGCCAACAGGGTTCCTCGTTTCTTTTCAGGGGAGTTTGCCATAAATACATGGGGATAGTCTGGGTGGGAGCAGCGCGGTACTGAACCGAGCTTGAAATGGGTTTCCTGAATAGCCAGGATGTCCGCCTTGTGAGACTTCGCTTCCTTCCACAACGAGAAGCGCTTTGCGGGGTGATTCAGCCCCTTAACATTCAGTGATAAAAGCTGCAAAGACATATTAGGGTTTGAGGAAGTTCAGAGAGTTCGAAGTGGGCTCGATGCTGAGGGTGAGAGCATACCATATGAAACTTGGTATAGGAAATACATAGGGGTACCTGGAGGGAAGTCGCATAAGGCTCCGATAGCTGGGTATCAAGGATGAATCAAATAGTGTTCGCGCGGAGTCCGGTGAGTGGCACAGATTAAGACTGGATGGAAGTCCGGAACACGTTGCTGAAGATGGTAACAACTGTCCATGGATGTTGCTGAAGTCGTAGCTGGGTCCTGCTTTGAAAAAGAATTGTAGAAAACAAGAAAAAAAAACACAGGTAAAAAAGGATACGGTCCTGATGGACCATAAGGGCAGCCATTGCTGCTCGGTTGGTGGGGTAGCTAGCACGATACCAAGTGCTACAGAGGGCGGGAGGGCCAGTGCGCCCAGCCTCGGAAATAGAAGTCCTTATCATTTTGAGCGGTGAGAGGACCTGGATCTGGAAGGCCTAGACACTGTATGCCAGTCAGGTTGCATACGTGGGAGTGGAGGATCTGGGTGTCTAGGTCGTTGGTCGGTGGTTTCAGGGAGGATGTGCCACTGTTTAAGGAGACGGAGGCCTTGTTCCATAGATGTGATTTAGCAGCGGAGACCCTCGTGGACCGTATCCGGATACGCACCACGCTCCTAGAAGAACTGGGCAAACGCACCAGGCGGAGACTCCTACTTGGTCAACGGCTGTTCTATGAACAGGGGAACAAAAGTGGCCCCTTGCTGGCCCGTGCGGTGCAACCTGCCCGTACCCCAAACCACATACACCAACTGCAAAGCCACGACGACAGGTTACTCTCGCGAAACTACGAGATTGCATGCCGGTTTGAAATGTACTACTGAGAATTGTACAACCTTCGCCCCACCGGACCTGACGAACCCTCTGAGCTAGCCCACACCACTCGCATTCGACAGTTAGCGCGTTTTAGCCCCTCGGCCGTCTCGGCGTCACAAGCGAGAGACCTGGAGCGGCCCTTCACTGAAGAGGAACTAGCTCAGGCCATTAAGCACTCAAAACCGGGTAAATGTCCCGGCCCTGATGGGCTGTCGCTCCAATACTACAAATGCTTTTAAACGCTCCTGACGCCGAGGCGGGATGAACGCTATCCCGTCTTCCCCATCCCTACCCACTAGCTTTTTAGAGGCCCATGTCACGGGAATCCCAAAGGAGGGTAAAGACGTCATGTGAGCCGAAAACTACAGGCCGATATCTCTGCTTAACGTCGACGTAAACTATACGCGAAAATTATAGCGAACAGACTCCTCCCCCTTATTCCCTCCCTAGTGAGCCTGGACCAGGTAGGCTTTGTCCCCAGGAGAGAGGCCCAGGACAACACGATTAAGGCCCTTAACATTCATCATGCCCTTACTGTGGAGGGAAGGCAGGGCTTCTTCCTTTCCCTAGATGCCGTGAAGGCGTTCGACAGGGTGGACTGGCGCTACATGCCCAAGGTACTGCGGGCTTTGGGACTACCCCCCCCCGCATGCTCGCCAACATCCTAGCGCTATACTCCAACCCCTCTGCCCGAGTGCGGGTAAATGGTCACCTGTTGGACGCCTTCAGCATCGGGAATGGGACGTGACAGGGGTGCCCCCTCTCGCCCCTTATCTACATTCTGACCCTCGATCCGCTACTTAACAGACTCCGCTCCAACACTAACATTACCGTACATGGAAGAGAATAGAAGGTGGCGGCCTTTGCCGACGACCTCCTGCTGTTCCTCTCCCACCCACACATTACCCTGCCCAACCTACTAAGTGACCTTGAATGTTTTGGTTCGCTATCTAATTTGAAGATTAATTATACGAAATCCCATGCACTTAACATAACACTACCTCCCGCAGTCCAAACAGCCTGTCAAACAAACTTTCCTTTTGTCTGGAGACCTGACGCCATTACCTACCTAGGCATCCAAATTCCCTGACATCTACATAGACTGTTCAATCTTAACTTTAAACCCCTCTTGACTACAATCCAGGCCGACCTGAGGAAATGGATGGGACTTTTCCTGTCCTGGTTCGGACGCATCGCCCTCATGAAAATGAACGTGCTACCAAGGGTACTATACCTCCTGCAAACAATTCCGATCTCACTGCTGGGCTCTTTTTTCTCTGAATATAGGAGGGCCTGCTCTTACTTTGTTTGGAAGCAGTCCCAGCCCCGCCTTGGGTTTTCGAAACGTATTCTCCCGAAGCTTAAGGGGGGGACCGGACTGCCAGATTTGCATGGATACTACTTGGCTTGCCATATGGCTAGGATAGTGAACTGGAGACTCCATTCTGGCTCTAAGGCGTGGGTGATGCTGGAATCTCACATGTCCAACACTGTTGATTAGGTGTGATAAGTTGTGATCAATTTTCAATGATTGGCACCATAGCTTGTAAACTCTATAACTTTCACACAATCTAAATAATAACCACTAATTTGGGTTATTTTTTTACCAAAGATATGTAGTAGTATAAATTTTGGCCCAAATTTATGAAAAAAAATTACTTATTTGCAAAATTTTATAATAGAAACTAAAGCAAAACGTTTTTTAAATGTTCACTCTTTTTTCACTTATATCGCAAAAAATAAAAAAAACCCAGTGGTGATTATATACTACCAAAAGAAAGCTCTATTTATGTGAAAAAAATGATGAAAATTGTGATTGGGTACAGCGTTGCATGACTGAGTAATAATCATTCAAAGTGTGAGAGCGCAGAAAGCTGAAAATTGGTCTGGGCAGGAAGGAGGTGTAACTGCTTTGTATGGAAGTGGTTAAACAATGGGGTAAGGCCATGTATTCCAGTGCCATGACCAGAAATGCAGTGTACATGCCTGGAATGAAAGTCCAATGACAAAGCCTCTTATCTTAATAGCAAAGAAGAAAGTTATTAAAGACAAAAGTCAGAAAGCATGAATAAAGTGCAAATACAAAAACATGGTATAGAATAATTTTTAGTTTTTGTTATTTGTATCATCCTAATTTGCATTAAAGTGAATCAGTTAATAAATGAGTAGGTTAGTATGACCCAATACTGGGAGTTAAAATTCTCATAGAGTAAAATTATGTAAAATGCCAATGAGCTATAACATAAAAGAGAGGCCATTAGAAAATTAAATACAGTATACTAGAAAAGAAGGCAGCCAAGAGAACTTAATTGGTTATATAGAATCATAAATAATATATTATATTGGTAATACATGCAGAATATGAATAAAATGCTTGTCTTAACAGGCAATGGTATAAAATGTGTACATTAGTTGTAAGCTAAAGGTGGTATACATGCCTTATACCGACCCTCTGGAAGAAAGGCTATTAGCAAGGTAAAGTTTGGTATAGACAGGATTTATGCTTGTAATGAATGCATTTTAGAGATAATACTATCATAATTAAGCACCTTAATATATCTCCATCTGATACACAGCAATTCCACAAAAAAATGTATACCATTACATAAATACTGAATTTATGTCTTCTCATAAACATAAGTTCAGAAGGCAGAATGTTTAGATTGTCTGGGTATCTCAAAGTGTCAAAAGAAACAAAGAGGAGGTTCATATACACTTCCATATGCATTATCTAGAGATCGTGATACAATATATATACATATATATATATATATATATATATATATATATATATATATATATATATATATATATATATATATATTATATATATATATATTATATATATATATATATATATATATATATATATATATATATATATTTATATTTATATATATTTATAAATATATATATTCCAAGAATAATCTTTTTTTTTTTTTTCGTAATGGACATGCATTTGCATTGCTGGATGAAGTTATTGACAATGGATTTACATCACCAAAATTTTTGAGTTTTCTTTACTAAAGGACTTTTCAAAGGGTGTTACTAAGCTCCATTCACTAAAGCAGATCGCATGAAGTATTTAGGTGTCCAGCCATATGTTCCCTAAATATTGCATATGATCCTGACATTGTAAATTCACTGTCGTTTTGTGGTATTACTCAGTAAATATTACATGGCAAAAAGGTTAAAGTGAGTTCACAGAAGGAAATACATGCATAAATGGTCCAGGTATATGGTATTTAGGGGATTTAAAAATATAATAGCCAATTTTGAGTAGTCTTTGCCTCTTTGGGTCAGTTCTCTCAACAGCACAGAAACCTAAATATGGAAATATGGAAATCATTGGGTTTGATTTACTTAACCAGTTGCCGACCGCCGCAAGTATTGGAAGAAATCTAACGTGATTCCAATATTCAAAAAGGGCCAGAGGCATATCCCGGGAAATTATAGGCCTGTCAGTTTGACATCAGTAGTATGTAAACTTCTGGAGGGGATGATAAGGGACTATATCGTAGAGTTTGCTAAGGACAACAACATCATCAGCAGTAATCAGCACGGGTTTACAAATGGGCGTTCTTGTCAAACCAATCTCCTAACATTCTACGAGGAGGTGAGCTGTGAGCTATATAGGGGGAGACCAGTGGATGTGGTGTACTTGGATTTCGCTAAGGCGTTTGATACAGTTCCCCACAAGCGCTTAATTTATAAAATAAGGTCTGCAGGTATCGATAGCAGGGTTTGCTCTTGGATACGGAACTGGCTAAAAAGGCGTGTCCAAAGGGTAGTAATAAACAGCGCATACTCAGACTGGTCTGAGGTGGTAAGCGGGGTCCCCCAAGGCTCAGTCTTGGGACCAACCTTGTTCAATTTATTCATAAACAACATTGAGGTCAGGATCAGTAGTTCGATATCAGTTTTTGCAGATGACACAAAATTGGGCAGGGCAATAACTTCACAACATGAAGCAGATATCCTACAGAATGACCTGGACAAAATAACAGAGTGGGCAACGACATGGCAAATGGTTTAACGTGGAGAAGTGTAAGGTTTTGCACTTGGGGACTAAAAACATAAAAACACAATACACGTTAGGAGGGGAGCCCTTGGGGGAATCAAAAATGGAGAAGGATCTGGGAGTCTTGGTTGATGATAGATTAGGAAACAGCATGCAATGTCAAGCGGCAGCTTCCAAAGCCAACAGAATATTAGCATGCATAAAGAAAGGGATGCATTCCAGAGATAAGACTATAATCCTTCCACTTTATAAAACTCTGGTCCGACCGCATCTGGAGTATTCTGTCCAGTTCTGGTCGCCAGTCCTCAGGAGGGATGTGTTGGAGCTGAAGAGAGTCCAGAGAAGGGCAACTAAACTAATTAGGGGATTGGAGGACCTTGACTATGAAGAGCGTCTACAATCGCTCGATTTATTCTCCCTGGAGAAGAGACGTCTGAGGGGGGACATGATAGCAATTTATAAATATCTTAATGGGGATCCCAGCTTATATAAAAAGCTGTTCATTCGAAGGGATTGCATGAGGACTCGAGGGCATACAATGCGATTAGAGGAGAAGCATTTTAACCTCAGGCAACGCGGGGGGTTCTTTACTGTTAGGGCAACAAGATTGTGGAATTCTCTACCACAAGAGTTGGTTTCTGCGGGTAGTATGGTGGCTTTCAAAAGACTCTTAGACTTACATCTCAAGGATCAGAACATTCAGGGGTATGTGAGATGATTACAGCCACACACACCTACACAGGTTGAACTAGATGGACTATTGTCTTTATTCAACCTCACCTACTATGTAACTATGTAACTATGTAACTATGTAAGTACATATACTGCGGCGGTCAGCCCTGGCCAGGCAAAGTGACGTACCGGTACGTCACTAGACTGTAAGACAATAGGCCTGTAAGCCTGTAAGCCCCCGTGAGGCGCGCTCCCATCCCGGCTTGTTCACGGAGACCTCCGTGCATGTGACCGGCGGACCCGATGTCCGCCGGTCACTCGCGATCGTCCGCTGTGAAGGGAGAAAGGCAGGCGGCTAATGTAAACAAAGCCGCGTGTCATTCTCCCCTGTGTAAAAGCACAGATCATACGGTCTTGCTATGTAGGACCGTTGATCTGTGCTGTTACATGTAAAGCCACATCCCATTACAGTTAGAAACACGCCCCTAGGGACACACTTAACCCCTCCTTCCCCAATAAAATTAACCCCTTCCCTGCCAGTGTAATTTTTACAGTAACAGTGCATATTTATAGCACTGATTACTGTATTAATGTCACTGGTAACCCCAAAAGTGTCAAAAATGTCAGTCAAGGGTCCGATCTGTCCGCCGCAATGTCGCAGTCCCGCAAAAAAAATCGCAGATCACCACCATTACTCGTTAAAAAAAAAAACAACAAAAATGACAAAAATCTTTCCCTTAGTTAGTAAACGCAATAACTTTTGCACAAACCAATCAAAATACGCTTATTGTGATTTTTTTTACCAAATATATGTAGCAGAAAACAAATTGGCCTAAAATGTTAAAGAATTTTGATTTTTACATTTTTTTTGGGGGGGGGGGGGGGGGTGAATTTATATTAAAAATTTGAAAAATATTGTTATTTTTGCAAAATTGTCGCTCTTTTTTTGTTTATAGCGCATGATCAAAAAATCACACAGGTGATCAAATACCACCAAATGAAAGCTCTGTTTGTGGGAAAAAAAGGACGTCAAATTCGTTTAGGTACAGTGTTGCACGACCGCGCAATTGTCCGTTAAAGTCATGCAGTGCCGAATCGCAAAATAGGCCCTGGTCAGGAAGGGGGTAAAATCTTCCGGGGCTTAAGTGGTTAAAGTATAACTAAAAGAAAAACTTTTCAAAAACATTTGGATAGGGTGGACGTGGATTAGAACACCTGTCAGGTTTTTGAAGTTGTCTTTGCCCCCGTTAGGGTCCTTTCACACGATCCGCCTCTGTAGGCGGATCCGTGCTGCTCAGCAGGGGATCGTAAACACTGATCCCTGCTGAGCAGGAAGGTGACAGCTCCCTCTCTGCTCTGTGAGCGGAGAGGGAGGTGGCAGAGCCCCATGCATCTCTATGGGGGAATCGGATGAGAGCGGACCACCTGTCCACTCTCATCTGATGCGATCCGATCCCCTGGAGGGATGGAAAATAGGGTTTCCATCCGTCCGGATTTCACGGACAAGATCGGATGCGGATGGCAGCGGGTGTCCGCGGACATGTCTCCGCTGACATCCGCTGGCCCATAGGGATGCATGGAGCATCCGATCAGATCCGCCTAAAAAACTGACAGGCGGATCTGATTGGAGCGGTCGTGTGAAAGGACCCTAAGGGATATTTACCCTATCTATTTGTTCTGTTTACCATTATCATTGAAAGTTTACAGTAAAAGAAAATCTCAAATTCTAGGTTGTCCCCAGAAAAGTAATAGAGGGGAAATCTTCCAATAGGGACACTGGTTCTAGTGATCTAGGGGCCCCAATGGATTCCTTTAATTTGTAGGGATTTCCTGTTTTGGCTTTGGGACAGGAAGTGAAGGTAAATCTCCCTCCTCAATGGGACACAGATTGCAAAGAAAAAAAAAAACAGACAGGGGCTATAACCCTCCCTTACTCTATCAAAAATGAAAAAAACGTTTTGCCTATAGTTCTACTTTAAGGCAAATAGACTTTGCAATTTGCAAGTTGCTCCAGAGCTCAGTACATGAGGTAAAGCTTCACTTTATAAAGAATACCCAATCACATGCAAGAAAAAAAGACAGCATTTTTGTTTGCACATGATTGGAAGATAGAAGTCGGCAGAGCTCCCCCTCATTTACTAAGCTCTGGAGCAACTTCACTTACAAGGTGCTCAGTCTATGTGCCTTTAGTAAATCCACCCTATTAGATTTTAGTGGGTGTGGGTGTGGAGTGGGTGACTGGGGACAAAGAGAAGGCAAATTTGATGATCACTCAGTTGGTGAACATCCAAAACAACTAACCTTTTAGGAAATTGCAATGACCTGAATTTGAAGTTAGAGCATTTGTCTATCTTACAAAACGTTACTCAATCTAAGGAATACAACAACGGTGTAGCTTTGTATTGTTGGAGTGAGAAGTAATTCATGCATATGAATGGTTTACTTTTTTTTTTGCTTTTATTATACCAATTTTGTTTTACAGGTCAATTATTTAATGTCAACCAGAATATGTGTACCATATGCATATACATACTCTTTTTAAAGAAATATAGCCAAATTAGGTGAAATTTTATTTACTTGAGTTAAAGGTCATTATTGCGCCTCTCACAGGGACAACATTGTTTTTAGTTTTCCCCCATTTACTAAATTTTTTTAGGATGAGTATATATTTTTTTTAACCTTTGTTCTGTGTTACATGGTCATGGCTTTTTGTGATGTCAACTTAAATTTTTTTAGGACACCAAAGATTGGAAATCTACAAACTTTTTAAATAGAGGGTCAGATCATTGTCCTTTACACTGCACAGAGCTCTGTGTGGGATATAGCCTTGGGGGCTCAGTGGGCATTCACCACATTGCTATGGAGATTGGCCATACTGCAGGGGAAGTGAATATCCTGAGTTGCACCTCAGGGAGAAGCAGGTGAGCATTTGCCACTGGTAGTACATATTGAAGGTTCCTAGAGACTCCAAAGTATTACTTCATTGTAAGTAATTTCATGGTAGTTAACATGTGGCAGCAAAGAGCTCATTAGTAGAAATGAGGTGAGAGTTTGCTTTAAACTTTGCCCTTCAGATGTTCAGATTAAATCTGTACTTAAGAGACATTCATTGGGAATTGCTCCATCAATCACTGCATAATGCACTGAAAACGGTCATTGGCCAGTCTTGCACTTGACTTCTGATAGGGATGTCAGAGGTTTTCTCTTGGTCTCTTCCAACATGGGAGAGGGTCAGTATAGTGCTTTGCAAAGTTGGGGGAAGCATAGGCTGCAACTTTTCTCTCATTCTGCCAACCCCACCCTGTCATCTTCAGCTGTAGCAGACAATTTTCTCTGCCCCAGTGCTGGAATATAAGAACAAGTATGCCCCCAGCCACCCCCATGCCCAGCAGCTCAATCACAATTTGACAAAGTCGCTGGCTGATCAGCTATTGTCTTTACAGATACAGATGGTAAGTGACAATTTAGTCACTTCCATCTCTTCCTCCTCAATGCCTTTTTTGCACAAGTTCTTCTCTGAAGCACTAGTACGCTGAAAGGGTTCATAAGGACATTAAATTGCTCAGGCAAAGCAATGCCATCCAGTGTTGTAGAAGACAGAAGCCACACTGGGGTGGTGATTCTATCTACTCTACAGGGACAGGCCCAGAGATGGTTACCCCACACTATATTGTCCTTGGAAAGGCCTTGTGTTACAAAGGTGCAGTCCTGCTTTCCACTCTTTGAGAAGGATAGTTCATACAGGTAGGGATGATCGAACTTTTGAAAAGTTCGGTTCGACCAGAACACCCCAACTTCCCGAAAGTTCGGGTCCGGATTCCAGAACCCCATTGAAATCAATGGAACCCGAACTTCGGTAATCAAAAAACACAATTTTGAAGCCCTAAAACCAAATAAATGCCCCTAAAAAGTGTCTAGGGTTCTGGGTCCTGCCCCAGGGACTATTAATCACACAAAAAAAAAGTTCTTAAAAATTGTCGTTTTTGATAGAGAGCCATTTATTGAAAAAATTATTGAAAAAAAAAAAATGAGATTTCTTTGGATTTAGTGTCTGGGGGGGTCTAAAAAGTGTACCTGTGGAGTTTCAGCTTTGAAGCATGTCCAGAACCAGAAAAAATATATAATTTTTCTTAGAATTGTTATTAGTGCAGGGATGTGGCTCCGCTCCTATCACACCTATATGTGTGTATGTGTATATATACATATATGTGTGTGTGTATATATACCCCTATACATAAGTTCAGATGTTATGCCTGCCTCCAAAGATGCCCAAAAACTGCCCAATAAACGCCTGCAACAACTCACCTGGGCGTTTTTGTTGCAGGCGTTTATTGGGCATTTTTTGGGCGTCTTTGGAGGCAGGCATAACATCTGAACTTCTGTATAGGGGTATATATACACACACACATATATGTATATATACACATACACACATGTAGGTGTGAAAGTAGCGGAACCCCATCCATGCGCTAATGAAATTATTTGCCGGGATGTGGCTCCACTTTATGTATGTATGTGTATATATGCATATATGTGTGTGTGTGTGTGTGTGTGTATATATACCCCTATACAGAAGTTCAGATGTTATGCCTGCCTCCAAAGACGCCCAAAAAATGCCCAATAAACGCCTGCAACAAAAATGCCCAGGTGTGTTGTTGCAGGCGTTTATTGGGCATTTTTTGGGCATCTTTGGAGACAGGCATAACATCTGAACTTCTGTATAGGGGTATATATACACACACACATATATGTATATATACACATACACACATATAGGTGTGATAGGAGCGGAGCCACATCCCTGCAAATAATTTCATTAGCGCATGGATGGGGTTCCGCTACTTTCACACCTATATGTGTGTATGTGTATATATACCCCTACACAGAAGTTCAGATGTCATGCCTGCCTCCAAAGACGTCCACAAAAAAGCCCAATAAACGCCTGAAACAAAAACGCCTAGGTGTGACAGGAGCGAAGCCACATCCCTGCCCTACGAAAAATTCTAAGAAAAATTATCTTTTTTTTATGGCGGTCACCCTGACATGGATGAGTTCTGTCACCCTGGCATAGCAGTCAAAGTCAGTTCACCCTAAACTACATTACGGTCACCCTGACACTTAACACTTTCCCTACAGAAACTAGATTATTGAATCTAACTATAGTGGTATATAGTACCCTAACTACACTAGATATCCCTTTCCTCACACTAATAATTGCTAACTGACACTTTTGCAGCAGGAGTAACAGAACTGCTTCCACTCTCTTCCCCAGCCCCTGTATTACAGTGCTAGAGATTTGGCGGGGCTATGTTATATACTGATTGGCCTCTGGACCCCCTAGTCACTCCAATCACATTCCTAACATCCTCCTGCCCCCTCAATTGGCTTTTACTGATGTTTCTGGTTCAATCACGGGCTTTTAAAGCCCAGTTCCTGGCCCATTGCATTTTGGTCGGTTCTGGTTGCCGAATTCCAAACTTTTTCCGCAAAAAGTTTGTAATTCGGCCGAATTTCGAACAGTCAATGTTCGGGTCGAACCGATGGTCGACCCGAACCGTTCGATCATCCCTACATACAGGTTCCCTGCTTGCATTAATTCCTGGACCTGGTGGTGCATACCTTTCTGAATCTTGGATTACAGGATATTTTGAGGCAGACCAGAAGATTTTGTAGCAATTTTAGGCAATCATATCAAGCCTGTGTGCCGCTGGGTGAAATTCAGTCAGAACATAATCTGCCCTTACACCATCTGATATGTGGCATGCCTATATGGTTGTAGCACCCTCCTAGGTAGGTGCTAGAGAGTGAGTATAGTTATTTGGCTCTGTCTGCTTATCAGAGGAGCAGCAGGTAAATTCTATATTGCACTCTGCTTAACAGGGAGCAGGATCTCTGAGTTAGGTCTGCTCAGTGTGCCCAGCATGTTATTCATGTGGTCTGAGGGAGTGTCCCCACTGTGCCCAATGGGGAGGCACATTGAATAGTGGAGAAAACCTGGCCAATGAGGACACAGGCTTTAATACAGCCCCAGGGATTGGCACAAACTGCTGTCTTGGTGCATTGTGGGCTGTGGTAAAAAAGCCAGGGGCACAGGTGAAAGAGGTCTTTGGCGGGAAGCAGAGTCCCAGAAGGAGGGTGGCGGCTGCCTCCTCTTCTGAAGCGGTTGGTGTGTGGCCACAGGCGGTCAGCCTAGTGGAGCTGAGCCCAGAGGTTCAGGAGAGCTGACTGGAGGAGTTGAGGCACTGCGAGAATCTGGAAAGCAGTATCGTGAGTACAGAGGATCTTGCCTAAGGGTCTGCCCAGGAAGGGGACCACTCCAGAGTAGTGTAGTCAGTGGACGGGTATCAGCTGGAGGAAAGGGGGTACTAGGTGAGTGCCCTGAAGAGAAATACAAAAAGGAACATTTACCCCAGATTCATCCAGTGGCAGGATGAAGTAGCAGCCTTGCTGTATCCTCAAGTTAGACATCCTCAGAATTTTGAATAGTTCAAGTGTTGGAGTATCCCACTCATCCCTTCTGCCATCCCAATATAAAATAAAAACAACAAAAACATCAACCCCTAGACTGATCATTGACTGAGCCAAGAACGTAAAGTGCTACTATTTCTGCTTGCAGTGGCTACGGGTAACCCAGGGGAATCCAAAAAAGTGTTAAAAACCAGCAGCTCTTAAGGGGGCAGTGCTACATTTGGGGGCTCGTGCGGGATATCGTCCTGGGTTACCGCAACTGTTGCTAACGGCAACGGCTGAGACATTTTTCAAATTGCTTCCTCAAGAAATGTGCTGGAGTGCCAAGGAGGAGAGTGATGCCTGCTCTACAGGGATTAGGGAGAGTGGGATGAAGAGTCAAGTTCACAGTGATGGTTGCAAACGGCAACGGATGGACTTTTGTCGGGACTGTAATCTGTTCTTTCAAGAAATGTGCAGGAGAGTAACAGGAAAAGAGATGGATCATGCTGTACAAAAGGACTGTGTCTGCTTTACAGTGACTGGTGCAAGTATGGACGGAGAAAGTAACGGCCGAGGGCACGTGGATCGGTGTGCCGGGGGCCATGTCTGGACATGCACTATGGAGAAAATTGTTGACTGTGCAGTATATGTCAGCAGGACACTTTTCATGAATAGTGGAGAGAGTGATACTGGAGAAAAATGTTGACCGTGCAATCCACGTCAGCGAGACACTTTTCCAAGACAGTATGGCGAATGTTGTCTGTACAGGTGATATCAAGAGAAATGTCAGCCGTGCAATGCCTGACAGTGGGACAATTCTCCAAAATAGCAAGGGAGATCAGTTGGCCTGGAGAGATGGAGGTGCAACTGAGGCCCAGGTACAGACCAGGAGGGGGGATGCGTATGGATTGAGGAGCATGATCTGCTACACAGTGATCTTCAGAAGTGAAGAGGTAACTGTACCGCACAGGAAAGCGTGCGCTGAAGAGATCTGCCTAGCAGGAGGAGCCACCGCCTGAGAATCAGCGAATCTGGAGTTGTAGGCAGAGAGGCCGCCCACGAACGGCCATTCTGGAAAAAGGAAGGGAGCCTACAAATTACTTCAGCTTTCGGGTGTAACTGAGACTGAGACACGTGTGTGGAGGAGCTAGATGGCGAGTACCGGAGTGAACCAGAGCGTAGAGGGTATCTCACGTGTTGGCGAAGATCCTGTGGAGCGGACTGGAATGCCGATATCGACCCTGTGGGACACTGTGGTCCGACTTGTGCCCGACGGATGGCTGGTGTTGTGTACCAGAGCAGGCGTGAAGCATTTGGGCCTGGTATGTAGTCAGTGTCTTAATGTCACCATGCGGCTGCAAGTGTGGGGCTGGTGTGGGCACTGTGGCAATCTGCTGCTGCGGGCGTAGAAGAGTGACAGTCAGCCCAGATGATTGAAGGTGTTGTGGGAGACCAGGGTCACTCGAGTCCTGTCAGTTTCTGAGCTGGGAATCCCTGTGGGCAGAGGAAGAGGTGTACATAGGCTGTTGATGGGGCCAGGACCAGTGGCACCTGCTGGTACTACAGTATGCAAAGTGATCGAGACCTGCACTACAGAAGCCATGTGTGTGCAGGTAGTGAGGGCCGAGGAGTGGCCATCTGATGCACAAAAGACTAAGGCAGCAGATACCCATTCCGCTCTAACAAAGGCAGAGGGGAGTCAATGGCCTGCGGTGGGAAAGACTGTGAGTTTGAGCAGCGAGAAAGAGGCCGGGGCCAATGATGTGGGGTCTCCTAGCTTCCAGCATCGCTATGGATCCTTGGAGGAAGGGATTGATGTTTGGAGGTCAGAGGAAGAGACGGAGTGGGACTGGCGGTCAGATGAACGGAGCAGTTCGGCAAGTCCAAACATTCCTGATGAGGAGACAAGAGATTCTGTGGTACGTGGACAGTGTGCCAAGAATCTGGGGTTCAGCGAGGCCTACTCTACATTGGTTCCAGATCTATCCCTACCTCAAACCTATGACCGGGCTCGGGAACAAAATGAGGTCTATGCCTCCCTCATCACTAAGAAGGAGACTCTGTATTCCCATCCTGGGAGAGGCAATAGACAAACCCTCCCCAGGTTCTCCAGACTGCAATGGCTGATACAGAGAAAGATGGCCTTGGAATATGGATATGACTAGCCTTATGGTCCTAGGGAGATCATGTTGGAGATCAAGGCCAAGAGAGGCTTGGTGTGACAAGGTTCTTGTGTGAGGTAGGGAGAGATTTCTTTCTTTACATCAGATACCAGTCAAAGTATTGTTTATCGGTCAGTTGTGGAACATTCTATAATATTACCAGACCTATCTAATTATAGATCACTTCAGATATTAGTCAGATTATTCATTGGTCAGTTGTGGAGCATTCTATAATATTCACAGACCTATTTGATTATAGATCACTTCAGATATCTTTCAGAGTATTCATCGGTCAGTTGTGGAACATTCTATAATATTCACAGACCTATTTGATTATAGATCACTTCAGATATCATTCAGAGTATTCATTGGTCAGTTGTGGAACATTCTATAATATTCACAGACCTATTTGATTATAGATCACTTCAGATATCATTCAGAGTATTCATTGGTCAGTTGTGGAACATTCTATAATATTCACAGACCTATTTGATTATAGATCACTTCAGATATCAGTCAGATTATTCATTGGACAGTTATGGAACATTCTATAATATTCACAGACCTACTGTATTTGATTATAGATCACTTCAGATATCAGTCAGAGTATTCATTGGTCAGTTGTGGAACATTCTATAATATTCACAGACCTATTTGATTATTGATCACTTCAGATATCATTCAGAGTATTCATTGGTCAGTTGGGTCAGTTGTGGAACATTCGATAATATTCACAGACCTATTTGATTATAGATCACTTCAGATATCATTCAGATTATTCATTGGTCAGTTGTGGAATATTCTATAATATTCACAGACCTATTTGATTATCGATCACTTTAGATATCATTCAAAGTATTCACTGGTCAGTTGTGGAACATTCTAGAATATTCACAGACCTATTTGATTATAGATCACTTCAGATTTCATTCAGAGAATTCATTGGTCAGTTGTGGAACATTCTATAAGCATCACAGATCATCCATCTATAGGATTATAAATTACATCAGATATCAGTGACAGTATTGTTAATCAGTCACTTGCGTACATGTATAACCACCACACCTCATCTATAGGGCTATCAATTATATCATTTCAGGTCATTGAGTATCTATTGGTCAGTTGCGTATACCCTATATTGATCCTTATCAACATTATGTCGGAAAGGCCGAAAAGGAGAGGCCGATGCTCACAGGCCATGAAAAGAGGGCAAGCAGCCTCTGTGTCCATTGTGAAAAGTGGTGGTCACAGTCGACATAGTGCATCCTCTGCAAGCGGGGCACGCCCGTCCTTTATTTCCGGTGCTGCCCATGCTATTCAGCCACAACATGTGGAAGAGTTGGTGGAGTGGATCAATAAGCCATCCCCATCCTCCTCTTCCTCTGACACCCACGCTCCTAGTAGTTTGCCTTCCACCGCAGCTGACAAAGCAGCCCGTTCCACAGGCCCTTCTCCACAGCTAATCCTTCAGTCACCCCACCATCGTGCATGGAGGAGTCACCTGAACTATTCGATGATAGTGTCAGTGACATGCTGCTGGAGGATGCGCAAATTTGAAAACTGTGATGTTGGTTTGAAGGTTGATGAAGGGAATAACATGAGCCTAGAGAGAGGGGGTGACAATGTTAAACAAGAAACCAGAAGTCATGTTGCCACAGCAACAACAACAGACTTTCTTTCCTCACAAGGCCCCCTTAATGAAGTTATCATTCCTGCAGGGCCACAAAACACACAAGAGGAAGAGGAGGATGAGGATTTTGGCAGCATGGATGTAGAGGAAGAGGATAGCATACAGCAGTCTTCAAGGGATGGTTTTGATTCCCCAGAAACCCCAGGAGTTGTACGTGGTTGGGGAGAGGTTGCTCCTGCTGACAATATTAACCTTAGTGACCCAGAGGACTCAGAAGCTCATGCCTCCTCCAACTTACATTGCATGGGCTCCCTGATTCTGCAAAGCCCGCAAAAGGACACGAAGATTTGTGGTATCAAGGAGAGGGATAATTTGTGCTATCAAGGAGGGGCAATCCTTCTTGATCCACATTACAAGGGTAAAGTTGCAGAGCTCATCCTGCCTTCGCAGAGGGAGCAAATGATGAAACATCTTGAAAAAAAGGGGCCTTGAAAAAAAAATTGTGTACCGCCTTTCCAGAAACTGGGAGTTCAACATTCTCCGGACGTGTTTCTGAGGCATCGTTCAGCAAAAGGAGGAGCGGTGGAGAAGGCGGCCGGCTGACCGATGCTTTTAAACAGTTCTTTTGTCCTATGCAGCACCCAGGGCTGTTAGGTTTAAGCAACCATCGGCAGTGTCTCCATCATATGGTGCATGATTATCTAGGCACAAGAGCAGACTTGGAGACCTTTCCAGCTGCACATCCACAGGCTTACTGGTTCTTGAGGATGGACCACTGGCCAGATCTTGCTCAATATGCAATGGAGCTACTGGCCTGTCCTGCTTCCAGAGTGCTTTCCAAACGGAAGTTCAGTGCTGCTGGAGGTTTTGTGACAGACAAAATAATGCGTCTGTCCACAGACTCTGTTGACCAGCTGACTTTTATCAAAATGAACCAGTCCTGGATCAACAAGAGCTATCAGGCCCCTGATGCTGATGTAACTGATTGAATTTGCTAGAGGTCTGCCATCCCTTGAAGACTGCATATGCTGCCTATCCTTTTCCTCTACCTTTATTCTGCTAGCTTCCTACAATGTTTTTGGTTTAGGTCACTACCAAACCCCAAGGCCTAATTTTTCTGCACTTGTATGACAGGTGCATACAATTTAAATGTCGTATGTCATTTTTTAACAGCAGGCCCTGTCCCTGTGCCCTGCTAACTGTGAGGGTTTACGGTGTTCAGGCACCACCAACACCAAAGGCCCAATTTTGGCACCTGTGTAGTACATGCAATTTCAAATTTGTATGTAATTCTTACCAGCAGGTACCATTTCTGCTCCCAGCAAGAGTGACTGCGAGGGCTTGGTTACGGTGTTCAGGCACCATCTACGGCAAAGGCCCAATTTTTGGCACTTGTATAGCACATGCAAATTCAAATTTGTATAGAATTCTTACTAGCAGGTCCTGTCCCTGCTCCCAGCAAGAGTAACTGTGAGGCCTGGGTTACGGTGTTCAGGCACCACCTACTGCAAAGGCCCAATTTTTGGCACTTGTATAGCACATACAATTTCAAATTTGTATGGAATTCTTACCAGCAGATCCCATTCCTGCACCCAGCAAGAGTAACTGCGAGGCCTTGGTTACGGTGTTCAGGCACCACCAACAGCAAAGGCCCAAATTTTGGCACCTGTATGACAAGTACATGCGATTTCAAATTTGCATGGATTTTTCAGCAGCAGGGCCCATTTCTGCACCCAGCAAGAGTAACTGCGAGGGGTTGTGGTGTTCAGGCACCACCAACAAACAAGGCCCAATTTTTCTGCACCCGTATGACAAGTACATGCGATTTGAAATTTGTATGTATATTTGTATATGACATTTTTTGCTTTAGAAATGTCAGTATTGCTGCAGCAGGCTGCATACATTGATACATTGTAGAGATGCACTACTTTACAGGCACATTCAGGAAATCCCCCCCCCCCCCCCCCCCCGGCACGATATTTGAAGGAATTTTTCATTTTTATAGTTTCACTTCAAGCCTCATTAAAATCAGTAAATCAGTGCTCCTTTAAAAACGATTGTTTTTAAAAACTTTTTTTTCATTGATACATGTTTCCCAGGTCAGGACCCAGACCCCATACACTTTTTGGGGCAATAACTTGCATTTAAGCCGCCTTCAAAATGAGGCCATTTGATTTTAGAGGTTCGAGTCCCATTGAATTCAATGGGGTTCGTTTGTTCGAACAAACTTTTCCTCTGTTCGCGGTGTTCTGGTGCGAACCGAACCGGGGGTTGTTCGGATCATCACTACTCAAGAGAGAATAAATTCAGTTTAGCTGAGCTCCTCCATGCCTCTTATAAGTTTGGTTGCCCTCCATGCACTTTCTCCACACACACACACACAAAATTAGAAAAATGTCATCATGTATACCATGTACAAAATTGTATATATATATATATACCCAGTACATATAAATATCCAGTGTATTTAAATTTCCAGTGCACAAACAATTCTGCAATGATACAAATTTGTTATCTTCCAAAGTTTTCCACCATCAATCTTCAGTGATACACTCCACCAACAAAAATGTAAATTTATTTGTGCATTACAACACTGGGTGTATTCATTAGGGATAGGTGAACGGTTCGGCCCGATCATGAGTTCGGGCCAAACATTGGCTGTTTGCCCGTACGACGAACACCTGAATTATCTGGGCTTTTGGCCATTTGTTCAGTCCGCCAACGCAGTACATTTCTGTGTGTTAGTGCAGGTTTAATGCAGTATATTTTTGTGTTAGTGCACATTTAATGCAGTACATTTCTGTGAGTTAGTGTACGTTTAACACAGTATATTTTAGTAAGTTACTGCACGTTAAATGAAGTATATTTCAGTGCGTTAGTGCATTTTTAACGCAGTGTATTTCAGTGCATTAGTGCACACCTAACGCAGTATATTTCAGTACATTACTGCAAGTTTAACACAGTATATTTCTGTGCGTTAGTGCAGTTTTACTGCAGTATATTGTAGTGTTTCAGTTGAGTGTGTCTGTGTAGTAAGCGGTTAAAAAAGATTTCTAGTAATCTCATCATCTCATCATTGTCTTTGTCCCTCACTTCCTATGCTGCAGTATAAGTTGTTTTCATTAACCACTCGCAGACCTGAAAAATATATTGGTATTCTGAAGGTATCAACAATCAAAATATAATCATTACTATAAGTGGACACATTTCCCATATAAAAGTTTACCTCCTGTAAATATCCCAGTATCAAAGAATTTGTAGCACATTGACCCACCCGTACTGTAAATCTCTTGTTTCTGTACTAACCTTGTTGCCTGTCAAACCTACTTTCTCAAGCCGTCATTTGAATGTTTCTAGTTTGTCCAGAGGGAAATCATTCAGAAGTACTAAAATAAAGCAAAGTGGCAGCTTGTTGTTACCTTGTTGCTTTAAGGAATTTAGGGTTTCATTTGGCTGTGAGTTAGTTCTGTGATATTAATGCAATATGGCATAATATCAATAGCTTGTATGTGAATGTTCTACAGGGATGCAGTTGAGTTATTCTATATACGATAAGAAAAATCTCTTTGTACTGTCTTGTAAAACAGCCTGTGTGTTTATTTATTAACCAGTATTAATAAACAACAGTTAAATGGCTTTTAGTGGGTATGTATGGTGGGATGGGGGAAGATATTTTGTTAAAATAGTAGTCACCAACGACTGTGCCTTAAATTTTTAAAATATTAGTCATCATCTACTGTGCCTTAAATTTTCTAAATTTAAATATTTGTGTTGGTTTGGTTGGGTTGTTATTGTTTAAAGTTGCCGTCTGATTTTCAGAGAACACATGGATTCTAAAAGGTGGTATTTTTCCCTACCATTTCGATATTTCACAGATCACTGATCCACCCTTCCTACTTACCTATGCATGAATGACATGCCTGTAATTCATTATCCATAGTGTAACCCACTCTATTCTGGATGCTCTATATTGAAAGTATATAACTAGTAGTCTGTGTTTTTAAATGGAGTCCTAAAATCAGTTATTGAAGATCCCAGATTTTTTAATATCACTTACATTCTGCTGTATTCTCTTAAATAGTGTATATCTATATGTAGCACTCTCCCAGATAGGTGCTAGAATAAAAACATTGTTTTGGCTTTTCTACTTATCAGGGAGCAAGATTGTTAGTTTTGCCTGTTTCATGTGTACATGTGTGATTAATTTGGTCTGAGGGAGTGCCCCCACTGTATCCAATAGGGGAGCCTGTTGGACAGTGGAGGAAACCCAGCCAGTGACACACAGGCTTTTCTGACAGTCCCAGTGGGAGGGAACAGCCACAGTGCATCCTGGGATCTCTGCTAGCGCCAGCAGTTTTTTTTTTTCAGTCCTCGACAGCCAGGTGCTTTTTTTACCTGTAAGTCACACTAGGTACCTGTAAATTTATTGGGCAAAATGTCCAAACAGAGGTACACTAGTAAAGAGGCCCACAGGATACTGAGTATGACCGATGAGAGCGATGGGGAAGCCTCACGGTCAGAATCAGGCTCAGTGTTTGAACCTATAGAGAGCAGCGGCACCCTGACAGATAGCTTTGACGACGGAGTAGAGATCCCTGCTAAGATCAGGCATACCTGACCCCATTCTTCTGTTTTTATTGCACAAGTATCCATAAAATCAAACTCACATTTCAGCATGTATTCACAGCCTTGAAGTCCTTGATGACGAAACGCGTCAGCGTGTGAGGATGCTGTCACCTAGACTACCCGAAGCGTCTGACATCACGCCTAGGAACCCGGAAGTCCATGAGCTGGTACCAAGCCGTGGACGGTACGAGTGACAGCAGTGGCGGTAGACAGTGCAGCCGTGAGGGTGTCCTATGAAGTTTTGTTCTAACGCTGTGAATACATGCTGAAATGTGAGTTTGATTTTACGGATACTTGTGCAATAAAATCAGTTTTAAAATGGTATACACTATGAGTTCCCCCTTATGATTTCATGGTGCCGTTGATGATGAGAGCGCTGGCGAGCCTGTGACAAGAGATCTATGGTCGGTGGTTATAACAGTGGATCAATATAGAGAGTCTCGCTGGAGAAATTCAAAGTGCCTGATATCATTCTTCAAGGGTACGTGTTTACTACCTAGGGGGGCATGCAGAGGTGTGGTGGAGGTGTGCATCATCCCATATATACCAAAGATTGAAGAGGGATTCACCACACTTTTCAAAGAACATTTTATTGACTTTGATATGTGGACTGGTTATTATCAGTTTTTTCCATGGAACCTTAGCATTTTGGTTCAAATGCACTGCTAGTGTATAGTTTTACCATTGGTTTTATTTATACACCTTTTCTTAAATGACAATGAACTCTGTCGTCCTCGGGGTGACCCTGGATATAACAGGCTCCACAAAATTTGGCCCCTCGTAAACCATTTCAATCAAAGATTTGCAGCCTTTTTTATCCCCCAACAAGATGTCTGCGTTGATGAGTCCCTGATTACATTTTCTGGCCGTCTTGCTTTCAAGCAGTTTATCCCCAGCAAGCATTCCAGATATAAGGGTCAAGATGTATAAGCTCTGTGACAGGGCCACAGGCTATACATGTAGTTTGCGGGTTTACGAGGGAAAAGACAGCAATGTGTAGCCCTCCAACTACTCAGAATACATAGGGAGTAGCGGCAAGATTGTTTGGGACTTGGTGTCACCCTTATTCGGAAAGGGGTACCACTTGTACGTGGACAGTTTTTATTCAAGCGTGCCACTTTTTAGATACCTCTTTCAGTTAGGAATTGGCACATGTGGCACCATGCAATCTAATCGTCGGGGCTTCCCCCAACGGCTTGTAAATGCCCCACTTAGTCAGGGGGAGAGAGCCTGCTTGAGGTGCGATGAATTGCTCGCAGTGAAGTGGAGGAACAAACTGAACATTTTTGTTCTGTCCTCCATTCACCCAGACATGGCAGTCCAAATTACTATGGTCACTGGTGTTGTTGGGAAGCCCCCCTGTGTCCTTCAATGACCAGATGATGGGACCGTACTCAATTGCCCATAAGGCCAGACGCTGGTACAAAAAAGCGTTTGTGTACTTTTTTCAATTGGCTGTATCCAGAAGCTGCTATGGCCCAACTTCCCGATCAAGATGCAGTGAGCTGACTGCATGAGAGGCATTTTCCGAATGTCCTCCCGGTACCCCTACCCAAAGAACTACCCAAAAAAGATGCCGTGTCTGTAGCAGGATTTAGGCATGACACCCATAATTTTTGTCCCTCCTGTCCTGGCCAACCTGGTCTTTGCAACTGTGACTGTTTCCGTCGCTATCACACACTAGTGGATTATTAGTATAGGGTACAGCATGGCACAGTCTAGGGCACACTTACACAGGGTCTTGAAGGATGTTAGAAGGCTATCGCATTTTGAGAGACCCTAACCTGGAACTTTTTACAGTTGAAAATAAAAGTGTAAAAAAAAAGACAAAAAAAAAATAAATAAAACATTTTAAGAAATAAAAAAATAAATAAAAAAGCCAAAAACAGTTGTCGTTTTATTCTTCTGTCATTTTATTCTTCCTACTGTTTTACCGTATTTGCTACTATATTCTAATGTTTGAGTGTTACTGTGTTTTATTGTTTGCTTTGCAGGTATGTCATTTTATGGTTTTATTGTACTGTTACTGTGTTTTATTGTTAAACCATTGTTTTCTTTGCAGGTACGCCATTCAACTGCAGCATTGATTTGCATATGGTGACAACAACCTGGTTTGCTCTTACCATACGTAAAATCAGCGACTCCAGTGCGGAAGGGGGTGATTTCACCACCACAGTTAAAAAAAGAGCAAATATGGTGAAGCATCGGGGCAGGGGTGGACATAAGGGCAGATTGCCCCTATGCTTCGCCATATTTTTTTTTACTCTTTTTTTGGCACAGACTAAGTTAATGTTTTATTGACACTGTGTTTTATCTTTGTAGGTACGTTGTTTGCTTTGTAGATACGCCATTCAGCTGCAGCACTAATTTATTTATTTTGGGAGCAACATGGTTTGCTCTTACAATACATAAATCTGTGACTCCAGCGCTGTAGGAGGTGATTTTACCACCACAATTAAAAATAAAAATAACAAGCATAAATGCCGAAGCATAGGGGATGGCGTGGATCTCCCCTATGTTTCGTCATATATTTTTATTCACTTTTCTTGGCACAGATTTCTTCATTCACATTGATCGATGGGAATGGAAGAATCTGTTTGTTCTTTATTTTGTTCAGTCCATGGGCTTAACGAAAAAAAAGAACAGTGTATGTCTATCATTAGAAGTGGGTGGATGCAGGACGGTATTCTAATGATGGGCATACCACCAATCAATCAATGTGAATGGAGGGATTTGCTAGGTTCTCTTTTTTCATGCAGCCCACATTCTTCATGAAAAAAAGTACCTTACAATATACAGTATGCTCAACAATGACCAGCAACGTACTGGTATATCACTGGATTTTGAGTGGTCATACCAGGATGATGCCTTCAGATTTAGGCATCATCCTGGTATTGTTTTTTTCAGCCAGTAGTCAGCTTTCATGTAAAAGCAATCCTAGCAGCTAATTAGCGGCTAGACTGCTTTTACAAGCAGTGGGAAGGGATGCCCCCCCTCCCCCACCTTCCATGGTTTCTTGGGCTCTCCTGTCCCACTGGGGAACCCGAGAATGCCGCTGGTGGTTCTGCCCACTGACCATAGAGCTGATCAGAGACCAGAATGGCTCCAATCATCTCTATGGCCTAAGAAACCAGAAGCTACAAGCATTTCATTACTTCTGTTTTCCTGGATATAAACAGCGCCATTGGGAAATTGGGAACGCATCTTATCACACCATTCTTGATGTGGTCAGATGCTTTAAAGGCAGAGGAGAGATCTAAAATCTAATAGACCCCACATTTTTCCAAAAACAGTACCTGTCACTACCTATTGCTGTCATAGGGGATGTTTACATTCCCTGTGATAACACTAAAAATAATTTAAAAAAATAAATGAAAAGGACAGTGTAAAAATAAATTAAAAGGGCAAAATAAATGATTAAAAAAAAAAAAAAATTAAAGCACTCTTGTCCACCCGTGCTCACGTGCAAAGGTGAACGCAAGCCTTGGCTATCTTGACTGTTCATTGCCTCTGAAACCGTGATAGGTAGAGAGAAAGTGAAATGAGCAATTTACACCCTTTGAAATTTTGAAGGTTGTGATTGGTTTTCGGGGTCCTGCATATGGCTAAGCTCCCAAAAAGTCTCACACGTGGGGGTATGCCCACACTCAAGAGAAGCAGCAGAAAGTATTTTGGGGTGTAAATCCACAGATACCCATGGCATGTGTGAGAAATATATAATTTAATTGACAACTTTGTGTAATTTATTTATTTATTTATTTTTTTTGCTATTTTTCAGTCACTTGTGACAAAAGAATGCAATATTCAATGGGCTCAACCTGCTTCTCAGCAAATTCTTTGGGGTGTCTAATTTCCAAAAAGGGGTATTTTGGGGGGTTTTGTACTGCCCTGCCATTTTAGCATCTCAAGAAATGAGAGTCATAAACTAAAAGCTGCATAAATTGCAGAAAATTTACCATAGTTTGTAGACGCTATAACTTTTGCGCAAACCAATAAATACGCTTTTTGAATTTTTTTTGTGGCTGAATACGTTTTGGCCTAAATGTTTGACAAAAATTTAGTTTCCTGTTTGTCTCCATGGCAGCCTACGTGTGGGTTAACCCCGCCTCCACTCCAAGGGTATAGGACCCCCCTCCCATAAATTTCAGCTCTCAGGTACAGCAGGTGTTCATTTTTTATCCTCCTCCAAGGACCTACACTTCTGATGTCTTACTACGTCCAGCTTACCTTTGGATACTTTGGATGGTGTCTGCATGTCCAGAGCCCAGCCACGGGCGGGTGAGTGACATTTAAAATCCCCTGCTCTCTGCGGTTGACTGAAGCTTGATCGGCATTCTCTGACATGGGTCTGAAGATTCGCATTGCTTCCCTTCATGGCAGCGGTATTTGTTATTTATGTGCACTTTGTCTGTCTCTTTTCCTATCTCTGTACAATATGTTTGTTTGGCCCAATGGCGCTAGAACGCTTCCTGCGTTCCAGCAAACTCTTCCTGCGTTCCAACAAACCCTTCCTCTTCCTCCTCTGCTTCTAGCGTCCAATCGGTAGACGCTTCGTGGCCCCGCACATGCGCAGTGCGCCGCGAGCGAAGTCGAGGCTTGGTTCGCACATGCGCATTAGCGATCGCGGCCGCATCACCGCTGACGTCATTCCGGCGGGAGATTTAAACAGCTGACGATTCCCCTGTACTTTGGGAATGTACTGTGGGCATTGCGGCAGCTTCCCAGTGTCTCTGGATTCCTTGCTACAGGTATGTGCAATGGAGACTTGACTGCAGAGGGGGGGGGGGGGGGGCGGAGGGTTGTCACCTCACAATGTATCACTGACATGGTGTCTGATATGTATTACTTTTCTTTATCAGTCTGGTTGTTTGGCCTGAAGTATGGATCCTGCGTCACCGCCCTCCTGTGGCCAGCCCTCTCACAACAGGTGGGTGCTGGGGAGGTCTTGCTGGTCCCTAGGTCATGGCTAAATCCAGTGTCTCCCCGATTTTCTCTTTTTTCCATCAGCTCTTCCAGGCCTGATTTACCACAAGAAAGAGACCCTGTCAGACCTCGTGGGAGTTCATCCTCCAGATCTACACGCCGTGAATCTCCATCAGGGAGTAGGCAGCAAGGGAGACGCTCTAATTCCTCCCCCAGACACCATACACGATACCAGAGTCACCGCACACACCAGAGAGCCTGTTGGGGTTGTGGGGCGCATGTCCCGGAGGACAAGTCCCTATGTGAGCCATGTTTTGCTCATGCAGCCGGTGAGAGGGGGCAAAAGGATCAAGGATTGGAATCTCTAGTGAAGAGAATAGTACAACAGTCCCTGAAAGAATGGGGTACAGTCCCACCACCTGGTCCCACCACATCTAGTTCTCCAGCGGAAGTGCAGGAAGATCAAGGCCCCTCTCAACCGAGCATTACTTCTGCAAAATCATCTGACAGTGATTCGGAAGAAGAAGGGGCTGTAGGCGGCTTTGAGTTCACTCTAGTTTCACCCCTGATCAGAGCCATCAAGGAAGCTCTAAGATGGGAGGATCCTGTGTCTCCTCAGAAAAAGCAGCGGAAGTTCTTCAAGCACCTTGGTAAGGAGCGTATCAACTTCCCTTCCCTCTCTGAATTACAAGAGGTGATTACTGAAGAATGGAGTAAAGGGGATAGTAAGTCTTCCTTATCCTCCAAACTTGGGAAATTATATCCCTTTAAACCTGAAGATGTCGCCCGTCTGGAATCTGCTCCTCTTGTGGATGCGGCAGTTACAAGATTAGCAAAGCATGTCACTTTGCCACTAGATGACGCGGTCTCTTTCAAAGACCCTTTGGATAGGAAGATAGATCTGGACCTAAAGAGGATCTTTGTGACGGCCGGCGCGGCCTGCAAACCTGTGATGGCATTAGCAACAATGTCTAAAGCCATGGAAGTCTGGGTTTCCGATATAGAATCCAAACTTGGAAGTCTCTCGGAAGAAGCCGTAGAAAGTTCCCCTATTCACGAACTCAAGCTGGCTTCAGTGTTTTTAGGAGAAGCATCTATCGATGTTCTGCGTCTTCTGTCCAGATTGATGCTATCCTCAGTAACAGCAAAGAGGGCCTTGTGGCTTCGCCCGTGGATTGCAGATCCAGCTTCTAAACAGGCATGGTGTAAGATCCCTTTTGAGGGTACTTCCCTTTTTGGAAACAAACTAGACAGCGCCATTGCCAAGGCTACTGGCGGAAAGTCAGGTTTCCTCCCGCAAGACAGACGACTATTTGGTCAGAAGAAGCCTCAACCTAGGAGGCAATACACAGAGATATCAAGAGATGCACGCTCTTACAAGCCTAATAGAGATTTCCGAAGAAACTGGAGAGGTGGTCAATCCTCTACTCGGAGGTCATCAAAAAATCCATCGCCTGCTGGACAAGATTCCACTAAATCTTTTTGAGATTGGGCCCGTACAGGCATGTCAGGTGGGGGCACGTCTTCTCCATTTTCAGCATGTCTGGGTGGCCTCAATCACAGAATTTTGGACCGTCAGGACGGTCTCTACAGGCCACAGATGGTCATTTCTGGCAGATCCAGTTCCAAGATTCATCTCAACTCATTTACCCTGTCTAGAAGAGAGAAGAGAAGTCTTGCTCGCCTATGTAGACGCTTTGGTGGCTCAAGGAGCGGTAGCTCCGGTTCCGGAACAAGAAAAATTTCAAGGGGTTTACTCACCCCTCTTCTTAGTCCAGAAGAAGAACGGGGCCTGGAGGCCTGTTATAGATCTCACATACCTGAACAAGTTCATAAAGAACGAAAAATTCAAGATGGAAACACTCTCAACTATTCAAAGGGCAGTACTGCCGGGAGATTGGCTCGCCTCAATAGATTTAAAGGATGCGTACTTTCATGTACCTGTGGCAACCGACTTCCACAAATATCTTCGCTTCTGTGTTCAGAATCAGCATCTGCAATTAATTTGCCTACCCTTCGGCCTGTCTACCTCACCCAGAGTATTCACCAAAGTTCTTCTAGCAGTGGTAGCCTTCATAAGATTGAAAGGTATACGTCTACATCATTACTTAGACGATCTTCTGCTTCTGTCTCAAGAAAAGGATCAGTTATTGGCACACAGAGATCAGGTCATATCGACCCTCAAAGAGTTTGGTTGGCTGCTAAACCTACAAAAGAGTCAGCTGGAGCCCACTCAGCGCCTAGTCTATCTTGGGGCGCAATTCGACACCGTCGAGAATTCAATCTCTCTCCCATTAGAGAAGATACCGGTAGTGAGGGAGAGAATCCTTCCGGCTCTTTCCTCTCCTCGGCTGAAAGCCTCTCAGTGCCTCAAAATCATTGGCACCATGGTGTCCACGGCTCCAATGGTCAAATGGGCTCTCTGGCATATGAGGCCCTTCCAAAAAGGGTTCCTACAGCAATGGAACACAGAAGAGAAAGATCAGTACATTCATATCTCCTCCAGCATGAGATACAGTCTTCTTTGGTGGCTGCAACGCAGGAATCTGCTCAACTGTCATTCTCTGGTTCCAGTCTCATGGACTATAATCACAACAGACGCCAGCAACTCAGGCTGGGGGGCTCATTGTCTGACAGAGATGACACAGGGGAGATGGTCTTTTCAGAGACACACTCCAGTCTCCAATATACTGGAACTCCGAGCAGCCTACCAGGGTCTTCGATCTTTCCAACACCTGCTAGAGGGGAAATCTGTAATGATTCGGATGGACAACACCACGGCAGTGTCTTATGTGAAGAGACAAGGTGGGACACGGAGTCTCTCTCTGCTACGATAATTAGACCCGATCATGTCCTGGGCCCAGACTCACCTAGTAAACATCTCGGCAGTTTACATCCCAGGTTCACAGAATGTTCAAGCGGATTTTCTGTCCAGGGTCCAGTTGAACCACAACGAATGGTCTCTCCATGTGGAGTCGTTCAAATGGATTCTGTCGTTGGGAGTATCTCCCGAAGTCGATCTGTTCGCCTCCCCTTGCAACCACAAGTTGGAGAAGTATGTCACGAGAGGCAAGTGTCCTCAAGCTTACGGGACAGATGCACTAACCGACAGGTGGGAGTTCAGCAGGGCTTACGCCTTTCCTCCAGTACCCATCATTCTCAAATTCCTGCAAAGACTTCAAGCGGAAGATGTGGAGATAGTGATGGTGGCGCCTTTCTGGCCGAACAGGCCATGGTTTCCGCTACTCCTACAACTGAGTTACCGGGACCCGGTCCCTCTTCCCCTCAGACCAGACTTGCTTCTTCAGGGAACATCAGTGCACCCCTGTCCTGCAATTCTCCGGTTGACGGTCTGGTTCTTGAGAGGGAAAGGTTGGAATCGCTCGGCTGCCCATCTACAGCCATTTCCACCTTGATGAATGCTAGACGACCAAGTACTAATAAAGTATACTGTAGAATCTGGGCAAGATTCATGGAGTCTGCATATCCTGAAGGTATGTCTTCCTCAGTCCCTGGGATTCAAGAAATACTAAGTTTTCTTCAGGCTGGTCTGGATATGCCCCTTTCAGTGGCTACTCTTAGAGTTCAAGTTTCGGCCTTGTCGGCCTTCTCCGGGGTCATGTGGGCCCAACACCCACTAATTCAACAATTTTTCAAAGGAGCAATCAGGCTCAATCCTCAGAGAAGACCTAGGTTCCCGAAATGGGATCTACCTCTTGTCCTAAATGCCCTCTCCAAATCGGGCATAGATTCCTCTTCTTCTATCAAGGACCTGACCATCCGAACTGTCTTCCTGGTAGCCATTACTTCGGCTAAAAGGGTCTCTGAATTAAGTTCTCTCGGATGTAAAGAACCATTCTTGACTTTTTTCCCGGATCGGGTAGTACTGATACCCAGGCTGAATTCAAATCCGAAAGTCACCTCGGTGTTTCACCAGAATCAGGAGATTGTCCTGCCTACTTTCCGGTCATCTAATGAGTCCAATCCTCATCCGTTGGATGTAGGAGAATCCTTAAAAGCCTATCTTCAAGCAACTGCACCATTCAGGCAGTCTGACAACCTCTTTGTCCTGTTCTGGGGAAAGAACAGAGGTAAACCTGCTTCATCTAGGACTATCGCTTCATGGATAGTGGCAGCTATCCAACAGGCCTATAGAGCTGAGGGGCTGGCTCCTCCGGAGGCGGTGACGGCGCACTCTACAAGGAGTATCTCTACTTCCTGGGCGGCTTCGCGGCACGTGGCTCCAGATGTGATTTGCAGAGCGGCTTCGTGGTCATCAGTCAATACTTTTATGACCCACTATTGTGTAGAGCCTGCTTCTCTGTCCTCAGTTAATTTTGGTTTGACTGTTTTGTCTGCAAATAGCATGAATTAAAATTTTCTTTGCTAAAGCATTCCCACCCGTGTGGAGTGAGCTAGTTATTTCCCACACGTAGGCTGCCATGGAGACAAACAGGAAAACGGAAAATTCCTATCATACTTACCGTAATTTTCCTTTCCTGATAGTCTCCATGGCAGCCGGAGTACCCACCCTCTCGTCTTGGATTCGGCTAAGATATGGAACACCTGCTGTACCTGAGAGCTGAAATTTATGGGAGGGGGGTCCTATACCCTTGGAGTGGAGGCGGGGTTAACCCACACGTAGGCTGCCATGGAGACTATCAGGAAAGGAAAATTACGGTAAGTATGATAGGAATTTTCCGTTTTATTGGATTTTTTTATAACAAAAAGTAGAAAATATTATTTTTTTCTGTTTATATTGCAAAAAAATAAAAATCCCAATGGTGATCAAATACCACCAAAAGAAAGCTCTATTTGTGGGAAAAAAAAGGACACAAATTTTGTTTGGGTACAGCATTGCATGACCGCGCAATTACCAGTTAAAGAAGCCCAGGGCCAAATTGCAAAAAGTGCTCTGGTCATTAACCACTTAAGCCCCGGAGGATTTGGCTGCTAAACGACCAGGGGGTATTTTGCGATTCAGCACTGCGTGAGTTTAACGGACAATTGCGCGGTCGTGCGACGCTGTACCTAAACGAATTTGGCGTCCTTTTTTTCCCACAAACAGAGCTTTCTTTTGGTAGTATTTGATCACCTGTGCGATTTTTTGATCATGCGCTATAAACAAAAAAAGAGCGTAAATTTTGCAAAAATAGCAATATTTTTCACATTTTTTTATATGAAATTCCCCCCCAAAAAAATGTAAAAATCAAAATTTTTTAACATTTTCGGCCAATTTGTTTTATGCTACCTATGTTTGGTAAAAAAAATCGCAAAAAGCGTATTTTGATTGGTTTGCGCAAAAGTTATCGCATTTACTAACAAAGGGAAAGATTTTTGTCATTTTTGTTGTTTTTTTTTTACCGCGTAATGGCGGCGATCTGCGATTTTTTTTGCGGTACTGCGACATTGCGGCGGACAGATCGGACCCTTGACTGACATTTTTGACACTTTTGGGGTTACCAGTGACATTACTACAGTAATCAGTGCTATATATATGCACTGTTACTGTAAAAAATACACTGGTAGTGAAGGGGTTAACTTTATTTGAGAGGGAGGGGCTGTGTGTGTCCCTAGGGGCGTGCTTTCTACTGTGATTGGCTGTGGCTTCAGCTGTATGAACGGTGATCAACGGTTCTACATAGTAGAACCGTATGATCATCTCTCATACACAGGGGAGAATGACAGGCAGCTTGTTTGCACAAGCCGCCTGACTTTCTCCCTCTCCCCCGCCGATCGCAGAGTGAGCGGTGGACATCGGGTCCGCCGGTCACACGCGCGGGGGGGGTCCGTGACCACGCGGGAGCGGGAGCGCGCCTCCGGGGGCGCGCGCTCGCTCCCTAGACCCTCACAAGCAAGCGACGTAGACCTACGTCAGTTTGCCTGTGAGGGGCTGTCCGCCGACGTAGATAGTCGTGCGGCGGTCGGCAAGTGGTTAAGGGGGTAAAACCTTCCGGAGCTGAAGTGGTTAATGTGGTTAATGTAGATTTAAACTGTATTAAATGATTAAAACATTTTAATAAATGCTTTAAATTAAAAACCATGACAAATGAGTTCTGAAATTACTTCTGAAATTGCCTTAACAAAGATTATAGGAGATTTTTAGGAATGGGTTTGGATTTACTTTGAGATTCCAGTATACTGGCAATGACAGTTGTCAGTGTCTTAAATATGGCACACTGAAAATTAGTATCAGGTTACAAAAAACTATGATTTTTACATAATGTATATTCCTTCATTAAAATAATATGAGTTTTTCCTTCTTTCAACAATATTGACAATAATTGGGTCTGATCAAACAGTTATGATGCCAGTTTGTTGTTTTAGCAGCATGAACTTGTGATTTTATTATACTCATTAGATTTGTGTTTAATTGCATATAGCCTTGCAACAGCAGGAGGACTGCATAAGTAATGATTCTTAGTGTTTAAACAGAACCAAAAATTGACAAGAGCTCTTTAATATGGAACAAAGATTGCTGATTAAAGAAGGTGAAGTGTCAGCTGTGCAAGCCAGATAATAAGCATTTTCAGAATTAGAAATCACTAACAGCAGCCTCAGAATTTCTCTTGTGAAAGGTTTAATTAAAAAAGGTATATTATAGGGCAGGGTGACTGCTCACCAAAGATGGCCACGTGAGACCATAGCTCCGTGAGCCCTCCGGGAGAACACCACATCCACGGGCACCCAGCACTGCTTCCACTCGCTCCCTGGTCTCTTGCCACCTTGCCAAGCCTACCATGATGTCCCCGCCCTGGAAAGATACACCCACACTGCAGAAACTGTTGTGTTTCTTCCCGACGGTGTTGAGGAGACACCAGCAAAATGGCAGAGGTTTGTCTATGGCTGTGGCTGCCAGACATCTAGTGGCTGCTTTTCATATGAGCCTGGAAACCGCTGCAGATCTGATTGGCTACACAGAAAATGACAGCTGGTCTCCTACATGCCTCCTCCTAGTGCCAGGAGGCCAACAAAGTCATGGCCCAGGAGAGAATCCAACCCAGAAATACTTGCTGGACTGAACATGGAGGTGTGTAAACCGGAGACGGATATACTATGATGGTAAGCTCCATGGAAGATGTTATTTGCCTACTCAAACCCTGGAATATAATCCTAGAAAACCCTCCTCCACAGGGATCTGCTCATCCCTTTTCCAATGCCCATCTGGAGTGGCGCAAGGTCTCCTACAAGAAACCTACAAAGCAGCAATCTATGATGAGTCATAGCATACCAACTTAGCTTTTTGCTTGATCTGTCTTCTCCCGGAGATGCTAATCCCTTGCAATCAGGTTCTTGCTTCTGTTCTCCATGTTAAGTCAGCAGCTCAGCTGCTACTGGTTCTACTTATAACCTTTCCTTTCTAAGCATACAATGCTTTTTTTGGGTGCCTCCCCAACAATTTTTTCGGTGTTGTTTGTTTTGTTTTTCTTTGTGCACAGCTTACACAAGGTACCTTAAACACCATCCTTTTAAACTTAGAAGTTGCAATTTTCATGGTCATCCTCTTTTGGATCATATTAATATTTTAACTACCTCAGGTCTTGCTTCCCACATCAAAAATGGCCACCACAGTATGTGTCGAGTCTACTGCTTCCTCTAACCTGGTGCTGGTATGACACTTAAACTTGTATCTTTTAATACCCAAGGATTAATCATCTGGCTAAGAGATTCTCCCTATGGAAAGAAGCCACTAAAGCCAAACGGACATTCTTTTAGCTCAGGAAACCTACTGTATTTTCAAGCTTCTGCAGCTCCAAAGTGCCAACACAAGGATTTTCCTCATGTCTTTTTTGCCAATTTCACCTCGAAGAAACGAGGGGTTCACTTTGCCATCAGGAACTCTTTAGCATTCACTCTCCATACTTGTGTCATAGATGAGGGGGCAGTATATTATTTTGGTACTGTATGTGATAATAATAATAATAATCGATACAGGGAGATTTTTTCACAAGCTTTTTAAGCAACTGAATAAAGTAAAAAACGTTAATCTAAAAGTATGTGGTGATCTCAACTTGGTCACTGATCCTCATATGGATACATCTTCCAATCATGGAGTCTGTTTCTTTTGGTTAAGTTCAATTCTGCACACCATGGATATATGTTGGCATTGCCAACATGCTTCTGAGAGAGATTTCACATACTATTCACCCAAGTATTATTCTTACTCACTTATCAATCTATTCTGGGTTGACAAATGCTTGTTGCAAAGAGTCACCTCACCTCTTCTAATATTGCAGATATTACATCACGCAGATCTGATGTTCATGAGGGTCACACAGCTATCTCCACTACAATGTCGGAAGAGATTCATGTCATTCCATCTGCCTATGGTGGTGTAATGCCAAACTAAAGAATGGGCAACTAGTCATGTGCTTCTTCAGTGGCTCCATGAATACTTTTGTTTAAATGCCCTACCTGATATGGATGCCATTACTTTATGGAATGCACATAAGGCATACATGCATGGAATGATGATTCAATTGGGCGCCCAGGAGAAAAAACGCAAATCCACTAAATTGTAACAAGTGTTAACATCCATCCATACCTTAGAAGCCCAAAATAAAAATACTCCTGACCTTAATACGGCACACACATTTACTAAATTAGGAATGGAATTACTTTTCAGCGATAACCATGATCTGATGCTTCACTAGCATAAACTTAAAGAGGTTGTAAACTCGTTTTAAAATTTTTTTTTTTTTTTACAACCTGCAATAGAAAGACATAATGAGCTAGTATGCATCGCATACTAGCTCATTATGAAATACTTACCTTAGAACGAGCCCCCGCCGTGCCGCTCTCTTACCTGTATGACGGGCGACATGACATGTCGCCCGTCTTCCGGGATCGCAGCATCCGGCCATCTGATTGGCCGGAGCCGCGGTGACGTCACTCCCGCGCACGCGCGCGGGAGCCGACGGTCACGGCACGGGGCTCTGAAGGAACGGCACGATCAGCCGTTCCTTCAGAGCGCATGCGCCAGTGACGTCACTGGCTCCATTAAAGGTAAATATCTCCTAAACGGTGCAAGTTTAGGAGATATTTACAGTACCTATAGGTAAGCCTTATCATAGGCTTACCTATAGGTACAACTTCCTGAGGAGGGTTTACTTCCTCTTTAAGTACTATGCCCAACATAATAGAGCTGAGAAATTTCTGGCCTCATGTTTGAAATTCCAATGTACTAAATTTAGAATATGTGTGGTTCCACTCTGCCACTAAATAAAGATTAACTAACCCCCAACATATAGCGGATGCATTTGAAGATTACTAGGCCACGCTATATAATCTTAAAAATGGACCCATTACTCCTCAGCCATCGCTTCCTGCAATTTCTAGATCACCTCCAACTCCTTTCACTAAACACACTAGATCTCACTTATCTTAATAGACCTTTTTCCATCTCAGAAATCCTCTGGGTTATCAAAATGCTTCCAAAAGGCAAATCACCTGACCCTGACGGGTTTTCCAATAAATTTTACCAAACCTTTAGAGAATGCCTTCTCCACATTTATCTGCATTGTTAAATGCTGCTGCTATACAGCCTTATTTCCCTTGTAGGCGCTGAAGGTGCACATCATTACTGGAGAAAGAACCAGAAAATCTAGCTAATTTTATACCATTCTCTCTGTTAAACTCAGATGTAACATTTTATGCAAAAAAAAAAAAAAATGGGACGTCATGCCCAAAGTGATACAACCTGATCAAATGGGGTTCATAGCAGGCAGACAATCTTCGCACGCCACTAGGCGAGTTCTAAATATTATTCATTATGTTGAGTGCAGTCGAACGGCTTCTCTTCTTCTTTCTATTCATGCGGAGAAGGCGTTTGACCGAGTACACTTGGTCAAACTGGATGCGCATCTACACTTGAAAAAAGAGCGTGCATGCCCGTTGTGAGCTTGGCGCATGCTCTGAAACGCGTCGTGTGTCCTTACTGGCCTCAGTGACGTCACCCGGTGCACGCTGCATTCAAGCTTGGTCCTCAGATACAGCTGAACCCGGAAGACACCTAGCCGGCTTTACCGTCTCCCATTCCATCTCCTGGCTGTCACATCTTGGGACGCTGGACTTGAAAGCTTTGCGTAGCTTACCAGTGGGCCATCTTACACAATTCAAGATCCTATCTTTTATCCATCATATGTGAGTGTATAGTTGCTGTGTGCAATTTGGTTTATTAACCGCTTGCCGACTGCTCACAGTATATTTACTGCGGCAGTCAGCCCCTCACAGGCAGAGTGACGTAGGTCTACGTCGCTCGCCTGTGAGGCTCTGGGGAGCGAGCGCGCGCCCGCGGAGGCACGCTCCCGCTCCCGCGCGGTCACGGACCCCCCCCCGCGCGTGTGACCAGCGGACCCGATGTCCGCCGGTCACTCGGCGATCGGCGGGGGAGAGGGAGAATGTCAGGCAGCTTGTGTAAACAAGCCACCTGTCATTCTCCTCGCTGTAAAAACACTGATCACTCGGATCTAGTATGTAGATCCGTTGATCAGTGTCCTTACAGCTCAAGCCACAGCCAATCACAGTAGAAAGCACGCCCCTAGGGACACACACAGCCCCTCCCTCCCAAATAAAGTTGCATATATATATAGCACTGATTACTGTAGAAATGTCACTGGTAACCCCAAAAGTGTCAAAAATGTCAGTCAAGGGTCCGATCTGTCCGCCCCAATGTCGCAGTACCGCAAAAAAAATCGCAGATCGCCGCCATTACACGTTAAAAAAAAAACACCAAAAATGACAGAAATCTTTCCCTTTGTTAGTAAACGTGATAACTTTTGCGCAAACCAATCAAAATACGCTTTTTGCGATTTTTTTTACCAAACATAGGTAGCATAAAACAAATTGGCCGAAAATTTTAAAAAATTTAGATTTTTACATTTTTTTTTTGGGGAATTTCATATAAAAAAATGTGAAAAATATTGTTATTTTTGCAAAATGTACGCTCTTTTTTTGTTTATAGCGCAAAAAGTAAAAATCGCACAGGTGATCAAATACCACCAAAAGAAAGCTCTGTTTGTGGGAAAAAAAGGACGCCAAATTTGTTTAGATACAGCGTCGCACGACCGCTCAATTGTCTGTTAAAGTCACGCAGTGCCGAATCGCAAAATACCCCCTGGTCGTTTAGCAGGAAAATCCTCCGGGGCTTAAGTGGTTAAATAATACTGCACTTAGAGGCGCTCCGTTATTTCCTTTTTTACCTGTTTTTGGCAGATCTCTGGAAACCACTATCAATTGCTACCCTACCAATTACCACCAAGGTGTCCATTTTGGCATGGAGAGCACTAAATCTTTCTGTTAAAGTGTTACTAAACAGACAACAGTAAAATCAGTCTGTATATGCAGTAAAGCATGCTTGTTATACTCACTGTGGAACCTAGGGTGTTAATCCTCCACATTGTGTAAAAAGGCTGTTTGATCCCGTCTTCTCTGATCCTCCCCTCCTTCCACTGCCCCCTGATAATTTCCTGATAACACAGAGTCTATGGAGTCAGGCTGCACATGCTCAGTTTGGTGTATATTGCTAGAGAGGTTTTTTTTTTTTCTTGGGAGAGTGCATGTTATCAGCACAGGGCCAATCAGCTCTGTAAAAACAAGGAAGAAAGCCGCTCAGGTGCAAGTTCAGCACTCGGTGCAGGTCAGATCCGCCATCCAGGCATGTAGACATCCAAAAGAGAGAGACCGCACTCAAAGATGTTAAATAAAAATCCTTAGGACTCCTTTATTCTCCATAAATCCAACAGACAGCAGACAGACAGTGCAATACACGGACAGACGTGTCGGGTTGACGCGTTTCACGATAAAAATTGCTTATTCATAACCCGACACGTCTGTCCGTGTATTGCACTGTCTGTCTGCTGTCTGTTGGATTTATGGAGAATAAAGGAGTCCTAAGGATTTTTATTTAACATCCAATCAGCTCTGTCCAGACAGAGGATCAGGAGTCTTGCAGTCTCATAGGGCTGGACACATAGAAATCACAAGACTGCTCTAATTGCTGATGAGAAAAGGTATTTAGCAGTTAATATTTACTAGAATAATTGCATTTTCATGCTCTGTGTACTGTGGGAGACCAGATACAGTGAAGGGTCCTGGGTTCAGTAACACTTTAATTTCTCTTTACAAAAAGATGCAGTACATGTATTGGATCTTTTAATTCCCAATCTGCACATTAGTGGATGGAGCCAATAGGTGTACCTGTGTGGAAGGGCTTTTATTAAATGGCAAACCAGGTGCCCCAGAGGAGCTCCAGAATGGGTTTAATCTACCGTCCACAACATACTTTACATTGTGTCACATTAGACATTTTTTACTGTCCTCTCCCCTACCTATGGTTCGCCTTAATCCTAAAGTGTGGCACATCCTATCGCATCCTTTGAAATCCCACAAGGGCAAATCACTATTGTATAACTTACTACAAAATAAAAAAAGAAAAACTAAAACTTTGTACTAAAAAAAGGTATATCATCTCTACAGGATACCTAGAAGCTAAAAGTCCTGTCTTTATAAACTTCACTGTAAGTATTTAGACCAGCTGCCTGTTGAAGACATGTCCTATTGTTCTTCAAAACAACCCAGAATTAGACAAGTATTACATTTTCTGAATGCTCAATCTCCCTGATTGTGAGGTCTTTTTCATACAGGAGACAGTGCTTACTGCCCTCTGAAAAGCAATCTGCAGTGGTTCTCTTTTCAGAGGCGGGTAGAACAGAGGCTGTCAGGCACTCGGAAAGTTCCTGATGTCTTTTTTTTTTAAATTGCCAAATGGCAATTCTACATTGTGGGACCACCTTTTAAACTCTGCAGTCCAAGTTAAGATTGCCTCTGCTGCAATGTGTGCAGCCCTGTTAGGCTATAATAAAAGAATTTAGGTGGGTAAAACCACACCTCAGTGGCCTGTTTTTACTGCTTCCTGGCCACCCATGGGAAATACCCCTAAATGTATTTTGAAATTATTGTTATGTAGATGCCAAAATACTTTTTTAAATAAAACCTATAAAACAGGTTTTATTTAAAAAAGTATTTTGGCACCATTGTAATTGTATTTAAAAGGCGCAGTAATTAAATATGCAAGCATAAACATGCCCAGTATATTAAATGCATGATTATGTGATGATCCATAAAATATTTATATACTATTAATATTTGAGGCATTTTTCCAATAGAAACACTATGGAAATGTATACTTTTATTTTCACAACAGAGACCACTGTCATACTCCTGAATTAAAGTGGTGGTTTTAAACTCCACACTTGTTTTATGGACAGACAGAGAATATTTTGAACATAAATTCAGCGTAACGCATTGACAAATGACTCAAAACATGACTTGCATCCTTATTCCATATCAAGATTTAGGGGCTTACTGTGACATTTATGGGGATGCCTGCAGTATTGTTCACATTGTATGGTATAAATTAAGCCCCTTGGTATCTGCAGAGTCTTTGTCTAGATTTATAAAGCAGTGAGTAGAAAATCTCCAGCAAGATCAAATCTCTGCAATCCATTTTATTCCACAGAAGAGATGCATCCATCTTTCTAAAAATCATACCCTATGTGTACTAGAAGCTTAGTATTATGTGTTTGTTTTAATCCTATAAAGTGTTTAACTCCCTTATGACTGGGGGGCATTTTTTTACATTTGTGTCTGTGGTCATTCTAAACAGATATTGAACATCAATACATTTTTCAATTATATTTGTTCTTATTATATCATTGTGCAACAAAAAGCTTAAGGCCAGTCTTTTTTAAATACTGCAGTGTTTAAATAGGTGGCTATCATTGAAGTGTTTGTGAAAAGCACAATATCCTATGTGTGGCCCCACATTCTTTTCAAGCACATTTTTTTGATATGATGCAGAATTGATAGTTGCCTCAATGATTGCAAGCTGCCCGTTCACTAAAACAGCAAAGCAACCCATGCTTCACAGTTGGCATAAGGTTCATCTCTTTAAATGCTATCTTTGATTATGCCGAACATGTGTCCTGTTACTGTAGCCAAACAACTTTAGAACCTTATTTATTGGTACACAGCAAATTTTCCTAGAATGCTTGTCCTTTGCCTTTATTTCAAATTGCAAAAAAATTGCTCTAATGTTTTTTTTTGGACAGCAAATGCTTTTTTTTCTGGTACACCTCCCACGCTGGTTAAATTGGTGCAATCTCTTTCTGCTTCTAAGTGCATGCACTTTTACACTAAGTGTTGCACATGTTACGTGTAGATCCTGCAATAAAATATTTAGGGTCTTGGAGATTTATTTTAGTGTGAAATGGCCAGCCCTGAATTTGCTGGGCCAGTCAGTCATAGAAAATCAGTAGTGGAATGTGGAATGGTTAACTGAAAATAATGTGGTGTTATTTTTATTTCCTTGCCAGATCCATAGGCATCCACAACCTTTTTTCTGTGGGCCTTATGGAGCTTGTTTGGATCCTGGCATGATTATCCCAAAACTAGTTAATAGGAAAGGGAACACCAGACCCTAGATGTCTAACATTTAAAACGGCAGGTTTCACCTCCACGAAGAACTTCTTTGGCAAGTGGCGTTCCTTCATATAACATGAACTTAGTGTACCTCCTTGGAAATTCAAATGCTAATGAAACCCTTTAGTTACATGGAATGGTACCTCAATGCATCGGTAGCACAAACCTTGGGCAAACTGAAGATCTGAACCACCCCATGCCTTCCCCCCACCCCCTCACTCAGTCAACCTACCTCCAGAGAAACTAAGAACTCCAAGGGAACTGTCGGGGAATATTCTGCAACAAATGTTTCCTTTAGGGGCAGACCAGCCTATGTTAGTCAATATATTGTTGCATTCATGCTGTTTACCGGGTTTATACTATATCTGACTGTAACTTACTGTGGTCAGTTGAAACTGTCGAAAGTTTTACTTGCAATGATGCTCTCCCCCTGTACCATGCAAGATCATCATCCCCCCCCTCTTCACCTTCCCTCTTCTCTCCCCCCCCATTTAAAATGTTGCTGTTTTGACAACGCTGTAATTTACTTGATTTTGTATGTTTGAAAACCCAGTAAAATATTGTTTAAAAAAAATGGCAGGTTCCACCTGCATACTCCCCATGGGGGTTCTACACAATGGAAAATAATCTGGAATACTAGATTTTAATTTCATGGATTTGAAATGGTCATGAATTTACAGGTCGACTTACCTTTTCCACATGACAAATCTTCATTTTTGACCATTTAGAATATGATAATGAATACACCAGGTCCATTGTATGTGCCATTTGTTCAAGTATATTGCTTTTATCTGTTAAGAGAGTCTGAGAACAAAAATAGTCCCTACTATGTTCTTTTTATTTTCCAAAAAAATGTTCTATCTTTATAAAATTCATAATTCTCTAAGAACTCTGTGTTCAGAAGGCATCCAATAATAAATATTTATTTGTAAAACAAACATGTTATGCATACAGTTAATTTTTATATAAACTATCAGAAAAAATGTAAAGGTGCTTCAATTCACTTCTAAACTTTTAGAATGCCTAGTCTACAACCATCTGCTCTACTACCTCACAGAAAACAACCTTCTTGACCCCTTACATGGGCTTTCGCTCGCAGCACTCCACAGAAACTGACCTACTAAAACTCACTAATGATTTACTAACTGCTAAAACCAACAGCTACTACTCCATATCCTTACTAATACTATTAGTCCTCTCTGCGGCCTTTGATACTGTTGCCCACCCGCTCTTTCTCCTTAAAGTATACTCCCTTGGCCTACAAAATTCTGCACATTCTTGGTTCTCCAATCTATCACAGTGCTCCTTCAGTGTTACATATAACTATGTCTCCTCTTCCCCACTTTCTCTTTCTTTTTGGGTTCCCCAAGGCTCTGTTCTAGGACCTCGTCTCTATCTATGCCTCCTTTTTTTGGTCACTTGATACAGCCCATGGATTTAAATTCTATCTCTATGCTGATGACACCGAAATGTATCTCTCTCTCCTCCTTTTCTCTCTCGCATACTAACTTACTAACTGACATCGTGACATGTATGTCGCACCCCTTCCTCAAACAAAATAATTTTAAAACCAAGCAAGTAATGTCCACCCCCCTCTCCACACTCATGCCTTCCTCCATGACTTGTCAACTGTCAGTCCCTTCCCTCATGCCAGGGTACCAAGTGTAATCCTAGACTCTGACATGTCCTTACAACCTCAAATCAAATTGCTGTTAAATGCTTGTTGAATTAATCTCCATAGCATCTCTATAATTCATTCCTTTTTAACTAATGAAACCACCAAGCTACTTATTCACTCCCATGTTATCTCACGCCTTGACTATTGCAAATCCCTTTTCATAGGCCTACCTCTCCAAAGGCTATTCCTTCTTTAGTCTATCATGAATGCTGCTGCCAGACTCATCTAACTTATCAACCGATCAGTGCCTGCCACCCCTATCTGTAAATCCCTTCACTGGCTTACAATTGCTCCGTGAATTCAATTAAAAATACAGACAACAACATACAAAGCCATCCACAGCTCTGCCTGAGCTACATCACCAATCTTGTCTCCAAATATCACCCAAACCGTCTTCTTCGTTCCTCTCAAGACTTTCTGCTCTCAAGCTCTCTTATATGCTTCTAATAAGCTTGTCTCCAAGACTTCTCCAGAGCGTCTCCTAACCTGTGGAGCTCTCTACACCACTCTGTCTAGGCTATCTCCTATTCTGGCCAGCTTTAGGTGATCCGGAAAAACTCCTCTCTTTAGGGAAGCCTATCATGCTTTTAACTAACAGCTGAACTTTTAAATCTTCTATCAGCTCATTCCCCAAACTTTTGTACTACTTGCCCCACCCTATTAGATTGTAAGCTTCTATGAGTAGGGCCCTCTAAACCCTCTTGTATTTTCTTGTATTGTAACTGTACTGTCTCCCTTTAGATTGTAAAGTGCCATGCAAGAGTCCTGTGTCTACTTGTGCTGACATAGAAAATGCACAGAGATAACCTAGCTGTGCTGTTTAAATACAGCAGGTTGGCTGTGCCCAGTAGCTGAGCTGTGTACATCTCAGGGCTGGATGAATGGATGAACTAATTGTTTTTTAGGTAAAACAGATCCCACATATGCTTTAAACTGTGTATTTAGGTGTTTGCCTGCAGCGAAGCTTTAAACTTTAAACCTGGTTACTGCCACACACGCTTGACACCATCTGAACCAAATCATTTTATCTTGGTCTCATCAGACCACAGGCCATATTTCCATTAATCCATGTCTTTAGTCTGATTGTCTTCAGCAAACTGTTTGCGGGCTTCCTTAAGCATCCTCCTTAGAAGAGGCTTCCCCCTGGGATGACAGCCATGCAGACCACTTTGATGCAGTATGCTGAGCACTGACAGGCTGACCCCCCCCCCACCCCTTCAACCTCTGCAGTTCTTTGTTCGGCCATGGTGAGGCCTGTTCTGAGTGGAACCTGTCCTTTTAACCCTCTGTATCGTCTTGGTCACCATGCTGCAGCTCAGTTGTTGGGTCTTGGCAATCTTCTTATAGCCTAGGCCATCTTTATGTAGAGCTACAATTCTTTTTTCAGATCCTCAGAGAGTTATTTGCCATAAGCTGTTAAACTTCCAGTTACCAGTATGAGAGAGTGAGAGCAATAACACCAAATTTAACACACCTGCTCCCCATTCACATCTGAGACCTTGTAACACTAATGGGTCACATAACACCGGGGAGGGAAAATGGTTAATTGGGCCCAATTTGGACATTTTCACTTAGGAGTTTACTCACTTTTGTTGCCAATGCTTTAGACGTGATTAGCTGTGTGTTGAGTTATTTTGAGGAGACAGCAAATTTACACTGTTATACAAGCTACAGTCAGGTCCATAAATATTGGGACATTGACACAATTCTAATCTTTTTGGTTATATACACCACCACAATGGATTTGAAATGAAACAAACAAGATGTGCTTTAACCGCAGACTTTCAGCTTTAATTTGAGGGTATTTACATCCAAATCAGGTGAACGGTGTAGGAATTGCAACAGTTTGTATACGTGCCTCACATTTTTTAAGGGACCAAAAGCAATGGGACAGATTAACAATCATAAATCAAACTATCACTTTTTAATACTTGGTTGCAAATCCTTTGCAATCAATTACAGCCTGAAGTCTGGAACGCATAGACATCACCAGACGCTGGGTTTCATCCCTGCTGATGCTCTGCCAGGCCTCTACTGCAACTGTCTTCAGTTCCTGCTTGTTCTTGGGGCATTTTCCCTTCAGTTTTGTCTTCAGCAAGTGTAATGCATGCTCAATCGGATTCAGGTCAGGTGATTGACTTGGCCATTGCATAACATTCTACTTCTTTCCCTTAAAAAACTCTTTGGTTGCTTTCGCAGTATGCTTCGGGTCGTTGTCCATCTGCACTGTGAAGCGCCGTCCAATGAGTTCTGAAGCATTTGACTGAATATGAGCAGATAATATTGCCTGAAACACTTCAGAATTCATCCTGCTGCTTTTGTCAGCAGTGACATCATCAATAAATACAAGAGAACCAGTCCCATTGGCAGCCATACATGCCCACGCCATGACACTACCACCACCATGCTGCACTGATGAGGTGGTATGCTTTGGATCATGAGCAGTTCCTTTCCTTCTCCATACTCTTCTCTTCCCATCACTCTGGTACAAACTGATCTTGGTCTCATCTGTCCATAGAATGTTGTTCCAGAACTGTGAAGGCTTTTTTAGATGTCGTTTGACAAACTCTAATCTGGCCTTCCTGTTTTCGAGACTCACCAATGGTTTACATCTTGTGGTGAACCCTCTGTATTCACTCTGGTGAAGTCTTCTCTTGATTGTTGACTTTGACACACATACACCTACCTCCTGGAGTGTGTTCTTGATCTGGCCAACTGTTGTGAAGGGTGTTTTCTTCACCAGGGAAAGAATTCTTCGGTCATCCCCCACAGTTGTTTTCCGTGGTCTTCCGGGTCTTTTTGTGTTGTTGAGCTCACCGATGCGTTCTTTATTTTTAAGGATGTTCCAAACAGTTGATTTGGCCACACCTAATGTTTTTGCTATCTCTCTGATGGGTTTGTTTTGTTTTTTCAGCCTAATGATGGTTTGCTTTACTGATAGCAACAGCTCTTTGGATCTTATATTGAGAGTTGACAGCAACAGATTGCAAATGCAAATAGCTCACTTGACATGAACTCTAGACCTTTTATCTGCTCCTTGTAAATGGGATAATGCGGAAATAACACACACCTGGCCATGGAACAGCTGAGCAGTCAATTGTCCCATTACATTTGGTCCCTTAAAAAGTGGGAGGCACATATACAAACTGTTGTAATTCCTACACCTTTCACCTGATTTTGATGTAAATACCCTCAAATTAAAGCTGAAAGTCTGCAGTTAAAGCACATCTTGTTTGTTTCATTTCAAATCCATTGTGGTGGTGTATAGAGCCGAAAAGATTAGATATGTGTCGATGTACCAATATTTATGGACCTGACTGTATACATTCACTACTATACATTGTAGCAAAGTGTCATTTCTTCAGTGTTGTCACATGAAAAGATATTATAAAATATTGACAAAAATGTGAGGGGTGTACTCACTTTTGTGAGATACTGTATGCACTGTGAATAGTGCAGGATGAGCATGTTGGAAATTATGTTACTGGGTGGGAGGTATCAAAAAAAATAGCTGCTGTGAGCAGGCACTAGCTGCAAAGACTATGCACAGAAATGTAGAATTTTAACTTTTGTCTTGTCAGTTATGAGCAAACCATAGACCAGCAGGTATTATGCTAGGGCAAAGTTCTCCTGACACTTGACAAGGATACTTTGTATTTTCTATGTGGTTATGTTATGGGTAAAACAACAGTTGTACTTGGATTCAATTGGACATCGTCTGTCAATTTTTTGATCAATATTGCATTTAACTTAATTACATATTTAATATTGTCCCACTGACCTTGTGACACAAAGCAATATATCCCTTACACCTTAGGATTTGTTCTACAGCAGAAGAGTTTCAGATATTAAAAATATTTTCTCCTAGGGATCAAACACTTTGGACCTGCTACAATTGCATACCTCACAAGTTTCTAAGATGGAAAATAGAGACACTTTATTATCCGGCAGAGATGAGCAGGTCCCGTGGGATTTCCCAGGGTGCAGATTCTAAAGGGCAGCCAATGTTCCGTTAGGGACCTCCTCATAAATGTTTGAACATGTAACCCCTAAATTTATCCTTCTCCTTGTGTGGTGTTTTAGTTGCATTCTCATAAGCAAGTGGAAGAACTGCTTGGGCGCCAGAAATGTAGAGGCTAACCGTTTAAATACAGTAGGCATGGTCCTGCCAATAATGTTATTGGCCGGCCGCAATGCCATAGGAGAAAACTAGAAAAGTCACTGGCTGGGGGGGAGAGGGAGCCTCGTGACGTAGGAATGTGGAGAGTAAGTGGCAGTTATAGCACAAAGTGTGTACAGTAGGGTAAGGACAATGGATAAAATGTTTAAAGTAGTATAACACTTTTGATACTTAAAAAGTAAATTTTATAGAATTCTTTGCATCAGAGCAAAAAGAGGGACAACTAAGTAGAAGAGGAAAGGGGACAAAGAAATGTACTTCAAAATGAGGTACCGTCCCTCCAAAGGAAGGACAGCTGGGAGCTATGAGTATTTTTAACGTATGCCTCATTTTTAAAAACAAGGTGCCAACCAATTAGCTTGTTTAATTTGAAATGTATGTGTAGCCAATTTTCTTTTAGCTTTTGGGTTGTAGGTAAAATCCCTGCCAGATTGTTTTTTTTCTTTCTATATAGTGCTACTCTACTTCCTGTCCCAGAGACACAGCAGGAATTTACAGGAAATCGCTGTCTCCCTCCATGCAACAATCTGTGGTGGTTCTTCTGTTAAAGGGTAAAGATTTTTCAATAATGGAGGATTGGCTGCTCATTAGCCTTCTCAATGTTGATAGGAAGATACTGGCAAAAATTATTTTCTGGCATTTATCATCTGTAGCGGGCAATCTATTTTCTCTAACCACCAGCACTGTTCGGTTCAGGGTAGAAACACTTTTTCAGCGGTGTTAGCTGTCTGGGCCCTGGAATGGTGTAGGGCTGCAGGCTGGAGAAAGTAGCTGTTGGCATTGGATCAGGCTAAAGCTTTTGATTGGGTCAATTATGAGTACCTATAGGTGCTTCTCGGCATGCATGGCCTGGAGGGGGGGAGCTTTATAGATTGTCTGAAGACCTTTTACAGAGAGGTTGGTTCAGATGGCCTTTTAAAGTTGGCTCGGGTGTGCGTTAGGGGTGTCCTTTGAGTCCTCTGCAATACGTGTTCGCAATCGATCCTTTCATCAGGAGGTTACAGAGAGGACAGTTTTGCGGAGTGCCTTTGGGCATTCCTGGTGAGCCTCCTTTGAGGGTTGTGGTCTATGCTGATGATGTGTCTGTTTTCATCTCTGGGACAGAAGAGGCTGAAGAGGTGGTCCCAGTGATGAAGCAGTTTGCTGAGGCATCTGGCTCAAAGATCAATCAGGATAAGAGTGACGTTTTCTGGATGGGACAGGAAGGCAATGGTTTAAAGTTTCCGGACATCTTCCCAGAGCCCCAGCAGGAAATTAAAGTTTTGGGCATCAAATTTGGTCCCTGCTCCTGCTCGAGCAAGATGGCCGTCTGAAACCCAAGCTCCGCACACAGATCTGGGAACAATCAAATCCACACTGACCAGAGGACTCGCCCACGCAGTTGCTGCCTCTTACTTGCTCCCTGACACCCCCTGCAATGTCACGACGGAAAAGGGAAGAACCGCAGTTGCAAAAACTGTCGGGTTTCTTCCTGCTAGTGAGGCAAGGCCTACACATTGATGGCGGGGGAGGTCCCACGACCGCAGCATTGGCAAGCCCTCCATCTATGGCACCTTCATGCTCTGAAGCAGGAACAGGGACAGTTGCAGAGGAAGATGGGCTGCAAGATACGGCACCCCAGTCCCCTGAGACCAGAAGCCCGGTTAAATCCAAGCACAGGAAAGGGCCATATTACCCTCAAGAGACCGAGCCAGATATGGAGGTATGTGATGTCTCTCTCCCGTCTCTGCCTGCAAACCCCTCACAGGACCCCATTGCTTCCTTTCCAACCACTGATAAACCCATCTCAGACACTATGTTAAAGGACATGCTCCTATCACTGAGATCATCACTGCAAGCTGAGATGCTAGCTTGCTTTAATAAGCAATCCGCTGAAGTACAACATTTGGATGAGAGAGTGGATAATTCAGAAATAGCTGTGAGTGCATGCACTACATCTTTTAATACTATGGTGGATGCCCATGAGTCACATGGGGATGAAATCGCATGGCTAAAGGCTAAAGTAGCAGACCCTAAGCAGAGCGTTCATAACTTGAAAATAAGGGGCATCCCTGAGACAGTTCCCTAAGCTCAACTCCCTCACTATGTCCGAGAACTGTTTCTTGTGGTGGTTCCCTCTTTACAACCGGTAGATCTCACAATAGACAGGATCCACAGAATTCCTAAACCATCTTTCCTTCAAAAACACATCCCCAGAGATGTCTTATTGAGAACCCACTTTTACCAAGTCTCAATCTGCCAAAAAGACAATCTACTTGAACATGCGGCCTCCTTGCAATTTCTGCCCGACTTATCTGCCTACACTCTCCAACGGAGAAAGAACATGATTTCCATTACGAAGGCCCTCAGAAACCACCTAATACCATACCAATGGAAATACCCTGCTACGCTCAAAATCACCCATGGGGGTTCCACCTCCTTTGTTGACAAGTTGGATGAGGGCATCTGTCTATTGAAGGAATGGAAGATTGTCCCAGTTGACCCTCCAACACCCTCTTCACAAAAAATACTTCACTCTACTTAGAGTATACCATCTATTCACTACAAACTCCCCCCCCCCTCCCCCCAAACCCAAAAACCACTCAAAAGTCTGGAAAATATTTTCCAATCCCAACAAAATACTTAAGGGTGTTACCACAATCTATAATGCACTTAACAAAAAAAGGTTTAAAAAATCTTCTCCCAATGCATAAATGGGAAGCAGAACTCCAATCCTCTTTCTCTGACTCCCAATGGCTAAAAGCTATCAGTTTAAATCAATCTGTCTCGCATTCCACACAAACTACTGTAAATTAACACTTAAAATCAACACGAGATGGTACCTAACCCCCTATAGGTTAGCCAAAATGTTCCCCAACTCTTCTGCCCTCTGTTGGAGAGGCTGCGGATCAACAGGCACTATACTACATACATTATGGTCATGCAACAATATTCGCAGCTTCTGGTGGAAAATATTTCAGATTCTCTCCTCTGTCACAAGAATCATAGTCTCCCCAAATCCAGCACTGGCCACATTAGGCTTAGGGGTGGAATCCTTCCCCATAGAATACCAAAAAATCGTTATGCTCATTCTGTTGGCCGCAAAACTCACAATTACTAGACATTGGAAGCAAGATCTAGCCCCTAAATCTTCAGAAACTGTCAATATTGTACATCAAACCTAAATATATGAAAAAGCTTTGGCAATGCAATCAAACTTCTTTAAACCCTTTGAACGTATCTGGAAACCTTGGATTGATTTGTGCAAAGTGTCCCCCTAATGATAAGCTTTATATTTGTTCACTCATACACCAAACCATGAAGATTGTTCACTGTTATCTGTCTTTTTTTTTGTACTTGAATAGATTCACTGCTATTACCTAAATGTAACGGGCATCATAATGTTTTCTCATGCTTAATGTTGCTGCTGCGCCCGCTATCACTTTATTACTTGTTTTCTGATATAAAACTCAAATAAATATCAATAAAAATTTTATTGGAAAAAATAAAAATTTGGTCCCTGCGATTAAGTCCAACATGGTAAGCTTGCTGGTTACGTGGACCTGTACCTGAAAATGCATTGGCAGTGGTGAGTGATGGTGGAGGAAACTAAGTCTCTGGAAGGCCCAGGAGAGGAGGGTTGTTGAATCTTCCTAAAGCGAGCCACTGGCCTTGAGGGATTGCCCAGGCCCTTTTTGAGGGAGCATCAGGGTTTGATTAACTTGGAGAGAATCCCTTTAAAGTTTCAGGATTTGGCTTGGTGCTCGTTCCATGGCAGACTCTAAGTGAAGGGCAACTTGAAGCATCGCTCTGTGGAGAACCATGGTTGTCCAAGTGGAGTGTGGTAGGGTGGAGGAGATGATGGACAATTTTTTGCTTCGATGCCCCTTCAATATAGAAGTCTATAAGTGGGTGGGTGGGTGGGGCTCTGGGTATCCCTTTCTTTTCCCCTCTTGAGTTATGTGGAGTGGTCGCATCGGGATTTTGATTTTGGGACACTTTTTATAGTTAGCTTAGTAGATCGATACTTCACGTGGAATGCACGGTGTCAGGTTTCCGCTCGGAAAAAAAGTCCTTCCTGATGAGATGGTGGTGCACGACATTCTGGGTGAGGTTGGGAAGATTCAAGGTCTTAAGAAGGACAGGTGGAGGCCAGGAGTCTGGGCAAAGGCGTGGAGGGATCCCAAGTCCCCATAACTGCTGTCTGTCAGTCTCTGGATGTGCAGCTTTTCTTTCTGTCCTTTCATGCCCCCTAGATTTTTATAAGATCAGATTTTTAAAAAAAGGCTGCATGCATGGGTTAAATGTGTAACTATTTCTTAGCCTAAAGGGGTGTTTAGGTGAGGGTAAGGGCTTTGTTGTGGTGCATTATTGGTACAGTATAATATTAATAATAATAACTTGGTTTGTATATTTTGTTCTGTTTTTTTTTTTTTTTTTTTTTTTACTGGGAATAAAAGACAGTTTGTTTTCTATGCTGAAGTAAGCTATTTTTGTTTGTTTATATAATTTTATTTTTCTGTGTATATATGAAAATATGTTTTTATTATGTTGTCTGTTTATAAGATTTTTAATAAACAAAAATTTACAGGAAATTTCCAAAAGTGAGAGTAATTGCCCTCTTAGACAGTTGTCCCTGGAACACTTGTCCACATTTAAAGATCTCTTTTTTTTACCTCTTTTTCTGGCAACAACTCTAAAATTTTGATCCAAAGAGCATGACCTCTCCTTCCCCTCACTCACTGTCCAAGCATCATGTTCTCTGAGCCCTCTAACTCAATGATTGGATAGGTAAATGGATTTATAGATAATGAGCTTCCCTCCCCCTCCTTCATTGACTGTACAGGAAAAGAGGTCCAATGAGCATTCTCCCCCTGACTCACTAACATTTGTTTGCCCTAATAAGAAATTATAATGTTTCCTTATTATGGAAGAACTAATTTACTAGTCAAAGCGGGAAAGTGAATATCCATGACTGCTCGACACTTTTCACTACTTTTAGGTTTTTATGTTAATAGATGCATTCGCAGAATGCTATTTGGGCAATATGTGACTGGAATAGAATTTTAATTTTAATCTGTATAACGAATTTAGAGCAATGAAATGTTATTTCTGATTGGGTGCCACACTTTACACATTGCTTTCCTAAATCGTAACTAGATAGGATATGAATATTAATTGCACAGGCACTGTATAATTGTGGACATATTTAGAGAAAAATCTAGATGAAACTAAAATAGAAACCAGTCCGTAAATTCATTTCTTTCTCTCATGGTTCAGATACATTTTCATCTAGGAGTTATTCTTCAATCACTCACTTTTGTTATTTTCATTTCATGCTACAGTGAATTTCACTTAAACAAGCCACTGTGACATTCTGTTTAGGAAATACAATCATTTTTTGTAGAGTAATTTTTATGTCTAAGAACAAATATAGCCACTGAGCCTGGACTTACTCAGAAAAAATGTGTATGATAGGTTCCATCATTATCTGATCTTTCCATTATAGTGGAGAAATGCAATAACAAGGCACATTGGAGGAAAGTGGCAGTATTGCACTACTAAATTTTACAGATCATATGAAGTTACAGTCTAAAGAGCACATAGGATGCTATATTTAAGGACATTGTTATTATGTGTATATTTTATTGCTTGTGTGCTTTTCCCATCTTCCTATTCATATATATATATATATATATATATATATATATATATATATATATATATACACACATCTCACAAAAGTGAGTACACCCCTTACATTTTTGTAAATATTTTATTTATCTTTTCATGTGACAACACTCTAGAAATCCAGAAATGACAATTTGCTACAATGTAAAGTAGTAAGTCTACAGCTTGTATAACAGTGTAAATTTGCTGTCACCTCAAAATAACTCAACACACAGCCACTAATGTCAATAATGGCAACAAAAGTGAGTACACCCCTAAGTGAAAATTTCCAAATTGGGCCCAAAGTATCAATATTTTGTGTGGCCACCATTATTTTCCAGCACTGCCTTAACCCTCTTGGGCATGGAGTTCACCAGAGCTTCACAGGTTGCCACTGGAGTCCTCTTCCACTCTTCCATGATGACATCACAGAGGTGGTGGATGTTAGAGACCTTGCACTCCTCCACTTTCTGTTTGAGGATGCCCCACAGATGCTCAATAGATTTTGGGTCTGGAGATAAATGAGCCCTGACAGCCACATAACACATTAAATGCTAGAATGTAAGGCAACTTCATTCACACAGTGGAACAAGTTAGAAAGGAGTAAGTAAATACCGTACAGAGGGTTCACTGCAGCATATTCCTGTGGGTGGGGTAGGGGAGGGAGGTAACTCCCTTGATGCTTTAGAAGGTCAGGAAGTGTGTTAAATGACACTGGGCATCATTCACGCTAAAAGAGGGGCAGCATCACATTATTAGATCAGTAGGTAGGTATAGCAACCAAAGCTGTTTTTTTGTTTGTTTTCAGGAGCTGCAAGGGACTGAATATGTGTAATTTTTCCTTAGGTACCAAGTATGATCTTGCTTTGAACTACAATAAATAATGATATTCCCCTTATATGACAGCAACTTTTTCATTTTAATTTTTTATAACCTCGATTGTCAATATTTATTTCTTTGCATTAGTGTTAAAATGTGGAATACACTTACTATTAAAGTGATATTAAAGCTTATTTTTTTTGTTTTGAATAAGAAACATGTTGTACTTATCTGTAGGGATGATCGAACTTACTTCGGTAATCAAAAAACACAATTTTGAAGCCCTAAAACCCAATAAATGCCCCTAAAAAGTGCCTAGGGTTCTGGGTCATGCCCCAGGGACTATTAATCACCCAAAAAATGTTCTTAAAAATTGTCGTTTTTGATAGAGAGCCAATTATTGAAAAAATTATTGAAAAAAAAGGTGAGATTTCTTTGGATTTAGTGTCGGGGGGGGGGGGGTCTAAAAAGTGTACCTGTGAAGTTTCAGCTCTGTAGCATGTCCAGAACCAGAAAAAAAAGATAGTTTGTATTAGAATTGCAGTAGAGCAGGGATATGGCTCCGCTATTTTCACACCTGGCCGTTTTTGTTGCAGGCGTTTATTGGGCTTTTTTTTGGACGTCTTTGGAGGCAGGCATGACATCTGAACTTCTGTGTAGGGGTATATATACACACACACATATATGTATATATACACATACACACATATAGGTGTAAAAGTAGCAGAACCCTATGCCTGCGCTAATGAAATTATTTGCAGGCATAGGGCTCCACTCCTATCACACCTATATGTGTGTATGTGTATAAAAACATATATGTGTGTGTGTATATATACCCCTACACAGAAGTTCAGATGTCATGCCTGCCTCCAAAGATGTCCACAAAAAAATCCCAATAAACGCCTGCAACAAAAACGGCCAAGTGTGAAAGTAGCGGAGCCCTATGCCTGCTCTATTGCAATTCTAATGCAAACAATCTTTTTTCTATGGCGGTCACCCTGACATGGAAGAGTTTGGTCACCCTGCCATAGCAGTCAGAGTCAGTTCACCCTACACTACACTACAATCACCCTGACACTTAACACTTTCCCTACAGAAACTAGATTATTGAATCTAACTATAGTGGAAAATAGTACCCTAACTACACTAGATATCCCTTTCCTCACACTAATAATTGCTAAATGACACTTTTGAAGCAGGAGTAACAGAACTGCTTCCACTCTCTTCCACAGCCCCTGTATTACAGTGCTAGAGATTTGGCTGGGCTATGTTATATACTGGGGGGCGTATTCACTACTGATTGGCCTCTGGACCCCATCGTCACTCCAATCACATTCCTAGCATCCTCCTGCCCCCTCAATTGGCTTTTACTGATGGTTCTGGTCCAATCACGGGCTTTTAAAGCCCAGTTCCTGTCCCATTGCATTTTGATCGGTTCTGGTTGCCGAATTCGGCCGAATTTCGAACAGTCAATGTTCGGGTCGAACCGATGGTCGACCCCGACCATTCGATCATCCCTACTTATCTGCTCTGTGCAGTGGTTTTGCACAGAGCAGCTCCAATCCTCTAATTTTCGGGTCCTGCGCTGGCACTCCTGGGTCCTTCCCCTCGAGCATTGCCCCCGGAGAAAGCCACTTGCTCTGGGAGCACTGCTGCATGCTCGCTCTCAAGCCACTTCTTTATGCGTGCATATGACACACAGAGCCACGGCTTGGCCCTGCCCCTCTGCTCTCCTCATTAGCTCACTGGCTGTGATTGACAGCAGTGAGAGCCAATGGGCTTCTGCTGCTGTCTCAGCCAATAGGTAGGGAAGAGTCGCAAAAATAGTTGGATTAGAGGGAGCTCAGATAAGGATTGGGGGAGCTGGGGAACCGACTGTTGGTTTCTTGTGATAAAAACCGATGCAGTTAATAACCGATGCAGCCTCCAATGGGCAACCCGAGCGACCAGCCGACATGTCTGCCGTTGGCTGGAGACCCGAACAGAGGCAGAATCAGCTTTGATCGGATCTCTGGTGTAGTACCCAGAAGGAACGTCACAGCATCACTTCTGATTTACTCGGCAATCAACAGCGCCAGATTTAAAAAATCTGAAGTATTCCAAAATGCAGATTTTGGCGTTTTGAATACTTTAAAGTGCAAAGGAGGGGTTTGGGGCCTTTTAGAATCCAGATCCCACCATAAAGAATACTTTTCACTGCATATTGCTGTCAAAAGGGATGTGTACATTTCTTATGACAGCAATAAAAGTGATCAGGAATTTTTTCAGTGACAGTGTCAAAAAAAAAAAAATAAGTAAGAAAAAAAAAAAATGTAAAGCGCCCCATCCCCCTGTGTTTGCGTTTTAAAGAAAACATATACGTAAGTCGCTCCCGCAAATGTAAACAGTGTTCAAATCACACATGGGAGGTATTGCCGTGATCATTAGAGCGAGAGTAAAAATTCTAGCACAAGACTCCCTCTGTACAGTAACTTTAAACAGATAACTGTTAAAAATTTTTATAGCATCGCCTATGGACATGTTAAATTATCGTAGTTTGATGCCATTCCACGAGTGTGTGCAGTTTTAAAGCGTGACATGTTAGGTATCCATTTACTTAGCATAACACCATCTTTCACATACAAAAATTTGGGCTAACTTTACTGTTTAGTTTTTTTTTAATTAATTGAAGTGAATTTTTTTTCCAAAGAAAATTGTGTTTGAAAGACCGCTTCACAAATACATTTTCACATAAAATATTGCAATGAGCGCCATTTTATTCTTTATGGTCTCTGCTAAAAAAAAAAAAATATATATATATATATATATATATATATATATATATATATATACAGTATATACAGTGCCTTGCAAAAGTATTCTGCCCCCTTGAACTTTGCGACCTTTTGCCACATTTCAGAACTCAAACATAAAGATATAAAACTGTAATTTTTTTTGAAGAATCAACAACAAGTGGGACACAATCATGAAGTGGAACGAAATTTATTGGATATTTCAAACTTTGTTAACAAATAAAAAACTGAAAAATTGGGCGTGCGAAATTATTCAGCCCCCTTAAGTTAATATTTTGTAGCACCACCTTTTGCTGCAATTACAGCTGTAAGTCGCTTGGGGTATGTCTCTATCAGTTTTGCACATCGAGAGACTGAAATTTGTGCCCTTTCCTCCTTGCAAAACAGCTTGAGCTCAGTGAGGTTGGATGGAGAGCGTTTGTGAACAGCAGTTTTCAGTTCTTTCCACAGATTCTTGATTGGACTTTGACTTGGCCATTCTAACACCTGGATATGTTTATTTGTGAACCATTCCATTGTAGATTTTGCTTTATGTTTTGGATCATTGTCATGTTGGAAGACAAATCTCCGTCCCCGTCTCAGGTCTTTTGCAGACTCCATCAGGTTTTCTTCCAGAATGGTCCTGTATTTGGCTCCATCCATCTTCCCATCAATTTTAACCATCTTCCCTGTCCCTGCTGAAGAAAAGCAGGCCCAAACCATGATGCTGCCACCATCATGTTTGACAGTGGGGATGGTGTGTTCAGGGTGATGAGCTGTGTTGCTTTTACGCCAAACATAACGTTTTGCATTGTTGCCAAAAAGTTTGATTTTGGTTTCATCTGACCAGAGCACCTTCTTCCACATGTTTGGTGTGTCTCCCAGGTGGCTTGTGGCAAACTTTAAACAACACTTTTTATGGATATCTTTAAGAAATGGCTTTCTTCTTGCCACTCTTTCATAAAGGCCAGATTTGTGCAGTATACGACTGATTGTTGTCCTATGGACAGAGTCTCCCACCTCAGCTGTAGATCTCTGAAGTTCATCCAGAGTGATCATGGGCCTCTTCGCTGCATCTCTGATCAGTCTTCTCCTTGTATGAGCTGAAAGTTTAGAAAGACGGCCAGGTCTTCGTAGATTTGCAGTGGTCTGATACTCCTTCCATTTCAATATTATCGCTTGCACAGTGCTCCTTGGGATGTTTAAAGCTTGGGAAATCTTTTTGTATCCAAATCTGGCTTTAAACTTCTCCACAACAGTATCTCGGACCTGCCTGGTGTGTTCCTTGTTCTTCATGATGCTCCCTGAGCATTAAACGTACCTCTGAGACTATCACAGTACAGGTGCATTTATACGGAGACTTGATTACACACAGGTGGATTCTATTTATCATCATTAGTCATTTAGGTCAACATTGGATCATTCAGAGATCCTCACTGAACTTCTGGAGAGAGTTTGCTGCACTGAAAGTAAAGGGACTGAATAATTTTTCACGCACAATTTTTTAGTTTTTTATTTGTTAACAAAGTTTGAAATATCCAATAAATTTCGTTCCACTTCATGATTGTGTCCCACTTGTTGTTGATTCTTCACAAAAAATAACAGTTTTATATCTTTATGTTTGAAGCCTGAAATGTGGCAAAAGGTTGCAAAGTTCAAGGGGGCCGAATACTTTCGCAAAGCACTATATATATATATATATATATATATATATATATATATACATATATATATAATGTTTTTAGGGGGTTCCAAGTAATTTTCTAGCAAAAAATACTGATTTTAACTTGTGAGCAACAAATGTCAGAAATAGGCCTGGTTTCAAAGTGGGTAAGTACCATTGCTTCACTGCAACTTAGTTGTGAGTGTCCACACTAGCACGACTTGTCAGCCTGACAAGTCGCGCTCCCTCGCGGTCCATTGACCGCTACAGGACCCGTTCTAATGAGGAGCGACACAAGTCGCTCCGACTTAGAAAAAGGGTCCTGTACTACTTCGGGGCGACCTCGGAGCGACTTGCATAGACTTCCATTATGTGAAGTCCCTGCAAGTCGCTCCAAAGTCGTGGTGCATGGCAATGCACAAGTCACCCCCGAAGTTGTACAGCGTCGTGTCGCCTTAGTGTGAACCGACTCTTAAAGTGATATTAAAGCTTTGTTGTTTTTTTTTTTTTTATAAAAAAAAAACAAACATGTCATATTCATCTGCTCTGAGCAGTGATTTAATAGCCCCTAATGTGATAACTTTTTGCATGTTCTTTGTTTGTAAATTTGATCTGTGCTGTAAGTTCCTTAACCAAAAAATACAGTGCTTAATTGATAATGCTGAAATCTAACATTTGCTGTAAAAACGAATAAAACAAATATGCTTAACCAGGTCAACCTATTATCTTCATCCCATGATGTCCACTTAGTACAGCATATAAACAGTCTAACAGTCTGTTATTGTTAAAGTGTCATTGAGATGAAGGTGCAGATGTTTGCTTTGCTGGCATATTTGGAAATAGATCAGTAAGCTGCTAATAGAATGCCAAAGGCTATGACAGATGACTGTGGCTTCTGCAGATCCCTGGGGATAACAAATCAGCATGACCTTGTTTTCCACATATCAATGATGAGGAGCAGCAGGGTATCTCACTACTGCAGTAAGGGAGAAACAGAAACTTCTAACAGAATGGAGCCAATGTGGTTGCACCAGATTTTAATCAGTATCCTAGGATGGTCAAATGAAAGGTCAATAAAGTGTTAGGTTTAAGCCTAATTCAATTCCTCCTCCATATGAATGAAACACGAAAAGTTATGTAATTGTTTTTACTTTTTATCCTTTTGGTCCATGTATGACACAACCTTAACAAAATGTAATGATTGAGCAGTTATATTACTCCCCCACTGGGAAAGCAATTTTGGGCTGCAAGTACATAGCTTTATTGAATGATTATAGAGTTGGTCCATATTCCCTGCAAAACATTTAGCATCAAATGGAAATAGCTGAACCTTTAAAGCAAGTCTGTCACTTCCCCCCAAAAAATTTAAGCAAAATCCCTGCAATAAAAGACTGAATAAATACCTATACAGCAGGTAAGTACAAGATTCTATGTGTTCAAGTTACTCTTTGAGAAATCTGGAATTGTCAAAAATATGGAAATATGGAATTGTGCATCCTCTGCCACACACTTTAGTTCCTCAGACTGGATCCTACATTACTTTAGGACACAGAGGTAATGTAGAGGCCGACCAAAGGAATCACGGAGCACAGAAAGCATCCAACAAGCCAAGATGTATCTCAGATGTAAAGACTTTAATCTTTGACTCTACTCCTGCTGATTGTTACATTCTCTAGACCACTTTAACTATTCACTGCATGCTCTGGACTCCTTTTGTTTAGCCTATTACTTAGTATCCCCTGATGTATGTTATGTACTCTGGAATGTTGTGCTTGTTGTGATATGTGGAGTACATACCATAGAATTGTAATGTTTAGCAGCTTTTTTTTATCAATTGTCTGTTAATACCTGTTTGTGAGCTTCTTCTTGTGACCACTGTTACTCTTTGCCAACAAAGTTTGCCCATGTTTGGTGTATAATGTAATTAGAGTCCCGAACATAGAAAATCTTCCGACACGAACCGCTAACCCTATTAAAGTCTATGAGACACGAACTTGAAAAATCAAAAGTCCTCATTTTGAAGGCTTACGTGCAAGTTATTGGACATAAAAAGAGTATGGGGGCCTGGGTACTGCTCTGGGGACGCGTATCAATGCAAATTTTATATTTTAGAAAAAGATTGTTTTTAAAGGAGCAGTGATTTTAATGATGCTTAAAAATCAGGGGTGTGGTCTGGTGCTTGCAAGGAATGGCCGCCTGGTCCCTGAGCTCCCGGCCAGTATCGGAGAAAAAGCCTCCTAATCAGCGGTAACATCCCCTCTCACAGCGACGGTAACTTACAGCATTGATGGGCAAACCCTCCACGCACACCTCGCCATCCCGCTCCCCGCGCAATCCGACAATGCAATCCTCCCGCAGCATCCTGGATCTCTTCCGGCAGCCGCCACCCTAGGCCCCAGCTCCATCCAGGGCCTACACAGATGCCGCACTTGGGGCCTCCGCTGTGCACTCTGCTGAGGGAAGCCCTGAACTCCAGACCCAGACAGCCACAGGACCACCGACTCCCATATCCCCTCGGCCACTTAACCTGCAAGACCTACCAGCAGTGGCAGAGGACATAAAAGCCTCATTGGCTATCGCAGTTGCGGATCTTAAAAGGGATATTCAAAATATCACAACCAGAATGGATGAGGTGGAAGAGAAGGCCAGCTCACAGGAAGACTCGATCCAACTGCTTCATACAACCTCCAGCTCTCACTCTTCTCAGCTGAGGGACCTCCAAAGACACATGGAAGACCTGGACAACCGAGGGCGATGCCATAACCTTAGGGTAAGAGGCCTCCCCGAATCAATCAAACCTAACCAGATAACCCCTGCAACAGTGGCGATTTTCAACGACATCCTCGGTCGGCCCCCAGATACCCCAATAGAATTGGAGCATTTGCATAGAGCACTGAGGCCTAGAGCGAGAGACACGGATCCACCCAGAGATATTGTATGCTGCCTTGTCAACTTTAAGATCAAAGAGGATATTCTTAAAAGAGCTAGAGACAGGCAAAACATTCTATACCATGGCTCTGAAGTCAAAATTTTTCAAGATTTATCGCCTATAACACTCAACGCAGGAGAGATCTCCGCCCTCTACTGGAACTTCTATGCAGCAGAGATATACAGTACCGCTGGAAGTTTCCCTTTAGTTTCTCTGCATCCTCGCAAGGGCGTACAGCAAATCTCCGAGTCCCAGAGGACATAACATCATTCTGTAACATCCTCAACATTCCATGCATCAACAGTTCTTGACAGTTCTTATATAGGTAAGGGTGCGGCCACCTGGCGACATCACCTGATGGCACCACCGCCTTGTGACATTACTGACCCAGCATGCAGTTATAAATATAATTGATTGATTGACAGAAGAATAATCATTCAGAATCTAAGACACTAAAAGTGGAATTTTGATTGTATTGCACTACGTTTTGGTTTATTTTGCAATATTTTTCATTGTGGCATTCACATTGAATCACATAGTAGTTTTAAGCAGCACTGCACTTTAAATGTTTAACCTGGGTAAATAGATACCTAACATGTCACACTTTAAAATCACACACTCCTGTATAATTGCAACACAATACATTATGTAGATATAGAATCCTATGCGCTACCACTTATTATAAGAAATAGGAAGCAACTGCTTACATCTTAACAATGTGTCCCCACATCTAAAATACAATTGTTTACAAAAATGAAGTGGCACTATGCTTCAAAAACTAAAAGAATAATGAAACCATATAAAGAATTGCAAACAGTAATATTACATGTGTCTCTCATGGTAGGTATTAAATAATGTGAATAATAATAATATTTAATCTACTGATTTTGCACTCAAAGTGCCAGTGCTCCAATGAACTTCTCATCAAGATGTGCAAAAAAATGCAAATAAAAATAAAATTCTTTAGTTTTACAACAATCCAGCATTAAAGTAGCACCCCTAACTAATCGTAACCAAAAACACCAGTGCGGAAAATAATGCAAAATTGTGCAAAAATGTGCAAATAAGCAAAAATAGGTTAAACATTAATCAATACACCGATAAAGTGAGAAAAATAATACAATTTGGTGACTTGATTTTCATATAATAGTGTCCAATATAAAACAAAATCAGTGTGTCCAGTGATATCCATTGTGAAAATGTCATCAAATTTCTGATGTGATCACTCTTCCTTGCACCTCAATCCACACTCTGTGTGCTAGCAGCACACCTCATTCCCTAGGCCAGAAGGTCTAAGAGCATTTAGGGTGTAGGCAATGCTACATGGGTAGCTATATCATATCCTTTCTTCTAATCAGCAATGCATTGGCATATGGGCCCATCCTCACTCTCTTCCATTATCCACTCCCCCCCCCCCCCCCCCCAGTGGGTGATATGGTTATACAAGAAAGCAAATCTTCATTGTATAGTATTCCAATGAAAATTTTTTGTATAAAAAATTGATTGCAACAGCATCAAAAACGATTAAGATCGACTGAAAAACAGAAGTGATGCACCCAACTCCTTCCCAACTAGTTGCGTCAAAGCCCACGTGACTTCATCAGAGATCTGGGGTCTATTGTAAACAACAAATCGAGGCCAGAAGTGACAAAATCTTAATGGCTTCTGGTTTTATTTGTCACACAGTGCGGGAGGGTATGAATGTACTGTACCTTCTTCTCCTCTGTACTCTGCCAGCCCGACTGAGTGCAGATGTCCCAGGCTCCCTCACTGCACTAGAGAGCCCAGGAACAGCAGTGGGTGGCAATGGGGAAGGGACCCACTCTTGAACCCTCTAAAAGTTATAGGGGAGCTGTAGAGCAGTTTGGAACACTTTTGCATTAAAGAAGTATCACTGTAATACAAGAATCATTGGTGCAGCTGGTAAAGAAAAAAAATGGGGACGAGAGAGAGCGCCATTGTCTAAGCATAGCACATATACATGATACAGGTGAATTGTCATGGCATATCAATAGAAAATTTGTGGGGCATCAAACAGATGGCAGCATCTTCAGTTTCTCAAATGGGCATGAAAAACAAGAAAAGAGCTAGCAACACTCTCAATGTAGTATTAATGAAAAATTGATAATAAGAAGGATGTACGCTGTTGCATTCACCTGTAGTACACATGCATTAATCAAAATCACTAGCAGGTGTCATCTTTCTATTGATCCCAACTGGGAAGCACAGATGAATAAGTGGTTTCTAATGGTGAATGGCCTCAAAACAGAAGGAGTGAAAGATGACCAAAGTAAAAGAACAAAAAAAAAAAAACTAAGCACGCTACTCTCATTGTACAGTAGTATTTATTAAAAACCAGTAAAATAAGGAATACACAGTATAGATTGAACAGGAACCAGTAAGAGCCATGTGCAGGTGTACAGATGGTGGTCGCTGTGGACCGCAAGGAAGCGATTACCTTCTGACAGGGCAGCTGAGATGGCGTCACACATAGGTGTAAGTGGGAGTGACTCTGACAACACGTTTCTGTCCTATGTTAAAAAGGATCACTATAAATAGGTGGAGAGTTGGCCATGATGGGCAAGTAAAATTACATGGTGTCACAGATCCACACATGCCTGTCTAATCATATTACATATTAGAATTTACAAAAAGGGAAAAGGACTAATAAAATATATGTACATAGCAATAAATAAAGAATAAAAACCATAAAAAGATACATGGTTGCTGGTAAAGGGGACAGACACACAAAAATATATGAATGCCAAAAAAGGGCTACAATTAATAATAATAATAAAAAATAAATATACATCTGTAAATGTACAGGTAAATGTTGAGCAGGAGATGTATAGAGATGTATGTGGGAATTATTTTTTTATGAGTAAATGGAGACCACATTTCTTCACATGCATGGGAGAAGGCACAACTAGGGAGAAAAGAAGAGTATGGGAATGCCTAATACAGCTAAAAAAACAGAATGAAGAAGTTAATTCTGTGTTTATGATGGCAATGAACTAGCAAGTTTCAAAGTTCACTGTGGGGAGAAACTGCATACAAGGATTTCTAGTCCTTCATCGAATCCTGTAGGGGACTATGGGTTCTCCAAATGAACTCGCATTAGGTATTTAAGTGTCAGGACACATTTTGAAAATGTCAATTCACTAGACCGTTTTTCGATATTTACCAAAAAACGCTAAAAATGCTTGGTAAATACCCCATGAAAAGGCATTAAAATCCATTCACAAAGGCAAATAAATACTTAAATGCGTGCGGAAATTAAGTAGTGGTTCAAGCATAAGATATTTGTGAAATGTGTACTGGTTGTTAGGAAATGGACATCCGCCGACTCCTTAACAACCAGTAAACAACATGGTTGTAAAGAAGTGGGTGGCTGCCCCATCCTTACCAACCGATGAGTCATCAGCTGTCAACAGGGTTCCCCGCTGACAGCTTAATCACCTCCAGCCCGCTGTATAGGGAAATTACGGCGGACGGGATCTCCTATCGTTCTGAGATGACGTTGTATGACGTTGCCCCAGTGTCACTGCTCGGCAATCACGGGACATGGCGCAACCACGATCTAAGTAAAGAGCCGATGATGCGGCTCTTTACTCATGTGATCGTCTGTGTCCAATCAAATCCTGATAAAGTGCCGCTTATCGTCTTTCCTCACCTCACACTGACAGAGCATCTCCTCGCAGGGGAGACTGTAAAGGTAATCAGGGCACTGATCATCAGTGACCTGATTACAGTGCAGCCCCAACAGTGCCCAGCAAGTGATGCCAGTCTGTGCCCATCAGTGCCCATCAGTGACCCCAATCAGTGATCATCCGTGACACCAATCAGTGCCCATCAGTGACACCAATCAGTGCTGCCTTTAAGTGTACCATTAGTGCCTGCTTATCAGTGCCGCCCATCAGTGCCGCTTATCAGTGCCCATCAGTGCCACCTATCAGTGTTACCTATTAGTGCCACGTATCAATGCTACCTATCAGTGCTCATCAGTGTGGCATATTAGTGCCCATCAGTGCTGCCTCACTAGCGCACATTAGTGAAGATGAAAAATTACTTATTTACAACATTTTCTGACAGAAACGAATAAAAACTTTTTTTTTAAATTTCGATCTTTTTTGTTTTTTTTAGCAAAAAATAAAAAACCCAGTGGTGAATAAATTACGACCAAAAGAAAGCTCTATTTGTGTAAAAAAAGTGATATAAATATCATTAAGTACAGCGTTGCAATTGTCATTCAAAGTATGACAGCACTGAGAGCTGAAAATTGGTATGGGCAGGTAGGGGGTGAAAGTGCCCTGTATTAAAGCGGTTAAAGTAAAAAAAAACAATTGCCGGCAATTAAAAAATTTGAAAAAAGTGATGTGGGGTCCCCTCCAATCTGTACCAGGCCCTTTGGGTCTGGTATGGATTTTAAAGAGCACCCCAATGCCAACATTTTTTAGAAAAAGGCGTGCCCCCCCCCCCCCAAATCCATTCCAGACTCCAAGCATTCAGCCCAGCTGGTCAGGAACCATAGCAGGCTACATGCCCTCAAAATGGGGGGGGGGGGGGGGGGAGGGGTGGGGTGTGTGCTCTATATCCCGCACTCCCCCTATGTAAATGAGTAGGGGGTACATAGCAGCTCTACTCATTCACAAAAAAACAATGTAGTGTAAAAAAAAGACATTAGATTGTTTTTTGACAAGTCCTTTATTTAAGAAATAAAAATAAAATACAGTTGTGCTCATAAGTTTACATACCCTGGCAGAATTTATGATTTCTTGGCCATTTTTCAGAGAATATGAATGATAACACAAAAACTTTTCTTTCACTCATGGTTAGTGTTTGGCTGAAGCCATTTATTATCAATCAACTGTGTTTACTATTTTAAAATCATAATGAAAACAGAAACTACCCAAATTACCCTGATCAATATTTTACATACCCTGGTGATTTTGGCCTGATAACATGCACCCAAGTTGATACAAAGGGGTTTGAATGGCTATTAAAGGTAACCATCCTCACCTGTGATGTGTTTGCTTGTAATTAGTGTGTGTGTGTGTGTGTGTGTGTATATAAAAGGTCAATGAGTTTGTGGACTCCTGACAGACCCTTGCATCTTTCATCCAGTGCTGCACTGATGTTTCTGGATTCTGAGTCATGGGGAAAGCAAAATAATTGTCAAAGGATCTGCAGGAAAAAGCAGTTGAACTGTATAAAACAGGAAAGGGATATAAAAAGATATCAAAGGAATTGAGAATTCCAATCAGCAGTGTTCAAACTCTAATCAAGAAGTGGAAAACGAGGGGTTCTGTTGAAACCAAACCACGGTCAGGTAGACCAACTAAAATTTCAGCCACAACTGCCAGGAAAATTGTTCAGGATGCAAAGAAAAACCCACAAATAACCTCAGGTGAAATACGGGACTCTCTGAAAACATGTGGTGTGGCTGTTTCAAGATGCACAATAAGGAGGCACTTGAAGAAAGATGGGCTGCATGGTTGAGTCGACAGAAGAAAGCCATTACTACGCAAATGCCACAAAGTATCCCACTTACAATATGCCAAACAGCACAGAGACAAGCCTCAAACCTTCTGGCACAAAGTCATTTGGAGTGATGAGACCAAAATTGAGCTTTTTTTGCCACATTCATAAACACTACATTTGGAGAGGAGTCAACAAGGCCTATGATGAATGGTACACCATTCCTACTGTAAAACACGGAGGTGGATCGCTGATATTTTGGGGATGTGTGAGCTACAAAGGCACAGGAAATTTGGTTAGAATTGATGGCAAGATAAATGCAGTGTGTTATCAAAAAATACTGGAGGAAAATTTGCATTCATCGGCCTGGAAGCTGCGCATGGGAAGTACTTGGACATTCCAACATGACAATAATCCTAAACCCAAGGCCAAGTTGACCTGTCATTGGCTACAGCAGAATACAGTGAAGGCTCTGGAGTGGCCATCTCAGTCTCCTGACCTCAATATCATTGAGCCACTCTGGGGAGATCTCAAACGTGCAGTTCATGCAAGACAGCCCGAGAATTTACAGGAACTGGAGGCTTTTTGCCAGGAAGAATGGGCAGCTTTACCATCTGAGAAGATAAAGAGCCTCATCTACAAATACCACAAAAGACTTCAAGCTGCCAGTGATGTTAAAGGGGGCAATACACGGTATTAAGAACTGAGGTATGTAAACTTTTGATCAGGGTCATTTGGGTAGTTTCTGTTGTCATTATGATTTAAAAAGAGTAAACTCCCCTATGGCTTGGATGAGCCTAGAAGCTAGCTCTATTCCGGATGGGGTGGTCTCCCATGTTATGTGGCTGTCCCCTAAGGATCGCCCTCCCATCCTATGTCCGGCTTTATCCCACTCTTTAGCCATCTGGGATCGTTTGTCCAGAACTCATGCATTCCGGTCTCCCCACACCCCCATGGCCCCCATTCTCAATAATAGCGGGTTCCCCCCGGGTCTCTCCCCCAGGTCCTTTCAGTGGTGGACGAACAAGGGTCTCATCCGTATAGCGGATCTGTGCGATCATAGGGGTTTCCTTAAACGACAGCAGCTGGTTGACAAATACGCTCTGCCTCAGACTGAATATTTTAGGTACACTCAGATTGACCACTATGTACGTACACTGTCTCGCCTCTCCGATCTGACCACAATGACGCCTATAGAGTATCTTTGCCGCAACTATGATAAATTACGAAGCTATATCTCCATGGTTTATAACGTGTTAACTGACTCTCCTATAAAACTCCCTTATATGCTTCGTTGGGAAACTGACGTCCAGGACACCTTTGAATTGGCGGACTGGCACGCAATGGCTCAGGAGGCCTCCAGGTCATTGATCAACACCTCCATCGTAGAAGCGAACTATAAAGTGTTGCTCCGCTGGTATATGGTGCCGGCCAGAATAGCGGCCTTCGTCCAGGGAGCATCTCCTCTGTGCTTTCGGGGTTGTGGCCAGGAGGGCACCATGTTTCACATTTGGTGGCAGTGCCCCAGGGTGCGGCGTTTTTGGATTAGGGTGTACAATTTCATTTACACCTTGACACAGGTTAACCTAATTAAATCTCCACAGCAGGCCCTTTTGGGTCAGAAGGTGGGTGCGGCCACGAGAGCACAGAGGCGACTTATCACTTTTATCTTTACAGCAGCTAAAATTACCATTGCCAGGTCCTGGAGGTCTCCTGTCGTACCATTCGAGCAGTTGAAGCACAAGCTATCCTGGATTATGCTGAATGAGCGGCTATCGGCACAACTGGACGACAAGCTGGGCGGTTTTGACAAGGTGTGGGAGCCATGGTTCAGATATCTGACGGGGCCGGCTTGAGGGCGGTCCGGGGTGCGGGGGCGGGGCGCGGGGTTGGGTCCATTCTTTCTCCACTCTTTCTCCACTCTATTGCTTCTTCCTCCTTTTCTTTTCTTGCGTTTCCTTTCTTTTCACCTTCCTTCTTTGCCTTTTCAGTACTCTTCTGTCTAGTAGGGGGCTACCCTAAGGGGGCACGTTGTTATGTACCCTAGCACTTTTAACCTACTCAGGGGATTACGCTTTTGTAGCCAGTTTTATCGACCCCAATTGAATTGTTATGTGGGGTAAATACTGTTGGTTTAAGGTTTGCCTCGGGGCCTGTTACAGTTTGTCGCAGTATGGGCTTTGCCCCTAACAGATACTAACTGTCATTGTTCTGATGTTTATGTCAAAATACTCAATAAAAATTATTGAAAACAAAAAGAGTAAACACAGTTGATTGATAATAAATGGCTTCAGTTAAACACTAAACATGAGTAAGAGAAAAGATTTTGTGTTATCATTCATATTCTCTGAAAAATGGCCAAGAAATCATAAATTCTGCCAGGGTATGTAAACGTATGAGCACAACTGTAAATGTCCCCTGGTGAATATCTATTGTCAATCACGATGCCCGGTGCCACTGCTGACCTGAAAAATGAAAAAAAAAATAGGTCCGTGCCCCATGAAGGCTTCCGCCATCTGACAGCTCTAATGTCTGACAATTCTTAAATAACTAAAGGGTGGAGTCATCCGATTATGTTTCTGGTTGACACCGCCCCTTAGTTATTTAAGAACTGTCAGATGGTTGAGCTGTCAGACAGTGGGAGCCTTAGACACAAGTGGACCTACCTTTTTTTTTCCGGGTCAGCGGTGATGGTGGGCATCGTGATTGATGATGGATCTTCACCCAGGGACATTTTTTTCTTTCTTTTTTTTTAAATAACTCGTCAAAAACTGTCTAATGTCTTTTTTTACACTACACATTTTATTTATTTTATCTCCCCACCTACAGACCACCACAACCACCGGCCAGGGTTATGAGGAAGACGCCCTTGTCCCCATCAACATAGGGACAAGGTGCTTTGGGGGGGCAGAGCTACCCTTCCCCAAAGATCCCCCCCATGTTGAGGGCATATGGCCTAGGATGGTTCAGGAGCGGGTGGGGGGGGGGGGGTGCTCGCACATCCCCTCCCTTTCTTGACCTGCTGGGCTGCATGCTCAGATAAGGGTCTGGTATGGATTTTAGGGGGAACCCACTCTATTTAAAAAAAAACATTTCCATTGGGGTTCCTTTCAAAATCCATACCAGACCTAAAGGACCTAAAGGACCTAGTATATGTTTTTTACTGGTTGTTAAGGACATGGGTGGCCCCCCGATCCTTTAAATTGCCTAATTATCAATGTGACTAAATATGCTGGCTAATGCCAGGCGTAAAATTACCACGTTTTCATTACTAAAATATGGCAAGACTTCAAAAATTAATTCATGCAGTATTTTTTTTTTTTTTGTGAGCGGTATTTTACCACAGTTTGTAAGGGGAAACATAATGCTTTGTGAATGGAGCCCAATTTATTAAGAGTATAAATCCAGTACATGTCTTTTTCGCATAAGGACCCACAACTTTCTGCCTTACTGAAATTTTTGGGGATGGCCTCTATGTTCCACACCCATTAACCTTCAGTACTCTGTGCGTGTTGCTCTTAAAAATGACGCGGTACACTAGGTTCAGTATTGACTTGTTTAATGATCCTCCTGTGCTTGCCAAATCTGGCACACAGAGGTTAAATTGTGCAACAAATATATAGAAAAGGTTACAAGGGCATGTGAGACAGTATACCACATAGTTTGTGGAGCAGTAAAAAAAAAACTGTTTTATGGTAAGGGTCCTACTGTTGGGGTTCAATTGCTTTTTTTCTTGTGTCACAAAGACACCAATTAGACACAGCTTTTTCTTACACTGAAACATTGCAGATAAATTTCCAGACAAGTTTAACCCTTTAAGTTTTCTTTTCTTTTTGCTATGCTAAGGGCTATTTTACTCTTGGGATTGGGGACCAGTGCTTCACAAAAACTCCAATGTGAATTGGGTGACATTCACTATGTTGGGACATTTGTATCTATTTTCTTAATAGTACCTTCATGCACTGATATACAGTGCTAAGAGAGAGCATACTTGGCAGCTGTCCCACAGGGGTTGCATCCCGACTTATGTTCCATCTGAACAAAGAAAACATCAGTAATGTCCCCTGTGCCCAGAAGAAGCAGAATATGCAGAAAGATGTTGGGCTCTGGAAAGCCTTGAAGCACCTGGCAATAAAAGGTAAACTGTACTGTGATGTACTGGAACACTGTGTGCCCCCCCCCCCCCCACAGTACAAGCAAAGTCCTGGCCTGAGAGGGGGAGAGAGCAGCGCGGGAGCCTCTGTTTAGGTAAGTGATCAACAATTGGGCAGTGGAGGAGGCTGGGAATGAGTGGCATTGTACTACCTCCCATGACCACCAATGCAGGAGGATGGTGGGTAAAAATGTCACTTTGATGACTACCAATGCAGGACAGGAATGGGATTTTACTTTCACTACCACTGCCCCACTTCCCCCTCATTGGTGGTCAGTGGGAATTAAAGTTAACCCCCATCACCCAATCATTGGTGGTCATATCAATGAAATTTAACCGATCATCCCCCTTCTGTATTTGTGGTCATCCAGCGAACATTAACCCACCACCCCCTGCATTGGTGGTCATGGGCAGGGGGGAGTAAATTTCAATTCCATTGAACGCCAATGTGGTGGTTGGGATTAATAATACGGAAACCAATGTTAAGGTTTTTTTTTTTTTTTGCATCCACTGACACCAATTCTGCGTTTTTTTTTTGTATTGCATCCCTTGACACCAATGCAGGAGATTATTATTGCATGCAGTTACACCAGTGTGGGAATGTATTACTGCGCCCATGGACACTAATGCTGGGGGCTATTATTGCATTCACTGACTCTACTAGTACTAGTGATTATTAATGCATACGTTGCAAGCAATACTAGAGGATATTATTGCTTCCACTGATTTCAATGCTGGTGGTTATTAATGCATACACTGATACCAGTGCAAGGGGTTGTTATTGCATTCACTGACTCCAATGTTGGCAATTATTAATGTGTCCAATGACACTGACACTAGCAATGGAGGTTATTATTAAATCCACTTTTTTTGTGTCCACTGACACCAATGCTTGGGGTTATTAATGTGTCCACTGCTACTTGTGCTGGGGATTATTATTGTATCCACTGACAACAATGCTGGGGGTTATTATTGCATCCAATGACACCAATGTTGGGGGTTATTATTGCATCCACTGATACACATTCTGGGAGTTGTTATTTCATGCAATAATAACCCCCATATTGCATCCACTGACACCAGTGCTGTTACACAGGAGCAAATTAAAAAAAGAATTCCAGGTATAGATATACAGTATATACAAAGTTATATTGTTCCAGCTTGGATCAGTGCAACTTGTAACTATGTACAGTATATACCATGCCAGACCAAAGCCCCTGGAAGCTGAAAATCACTGAAACAGAAACCACTACACCAGTGATCTACACTTGCTTCCAGGTCCTGTGCTGCGTGGCTGCCCTGCTGCATTGACTTCACATCTTCCAACCTCTTCTGATCAGAGAATGCTTTGCCCCCAAGCTGCTTGCTTTGGGGGCACACTGTGAAGAGGAGGGGCCAGGAGTGCTGGCAGGGGACCCAAGAAGAGAAGGATCAGGGCTGCTCTGTGCAAAACCATTTCACAGAGCAGGTCAGTATAACATGTTTATTAAAAATAAAATACCTTAAATATCACTTTAATTTTAGGAATGTTTTTGACCATTTTTTATGTGAAGAATGATTGTTCATGTAGTTAATGTCTGTAGTCCTCCTTTAACCACTTAAGCCCCGGAAGATTTTACCCCCATTCCGACCAGGGGGTATTTTGCGATTCGGCACTGCGTGAATTTAACGGACAATTGCGCGGTCGTGCGATGCTGTACCTAAATGAATTTGACGTCCTTTTTTTCCCACAAACAGAGCTTTCTTTTGGTGGTATTTGATCACCTGTGCGATTTTTTGATCACGCGCTATAAACAAAAAAAGAGCGTCAATTTTGCAAAAATAGCAATATTTTTCACATTTTTTTATATGAAATTCCCCCAAAAAAAAATGTAAAAATCAAAATTTTTAAAAATTTTCGGCCAATTTGTTTTATGCTACCTATGTTTGGTAAAAAAAATCGCAAAAAGCGTATTTTGATTGGTTTGCGCAAAAGTTATCGCGTTTACTAACAAAGGGAAAGATTTTTGTCATTTTTGTTGTTTTTTTTTTTAACGCGTAATGGCGGCGATCTGCGATTTTTTTTGCGGTACTGCGACATTGCGGCGGACAGATCGGACCCTTGACTGACATTTTTGACACTTTTGGGGTTACCAGTGACATTTCTACAGTAATCAGTGCTATACATATGCACTGTTACTGTAAAAATACACTGGTAGTGAAGGGGTTAACTTTATTTGGAAGGGAGGGGCTGTGTGTGTCCCTAGGGGCGTGGTTTCTACTGTGATTGGCTGTGGCTCTAGCTGTAAGGACACTGATCAACGGATCTACATACTAGATCCGTTTTATCAGTGTCTTTGCAGCGAGGAGAATGACAGGCAGTTTGTTTACACAAGCTGCCTGACATTCTCCCTCTCCCCCGCCGATCGCTGAGTGGCCGGCGGACATCGGGTCCGCTGGTCACACGCGCGGGGGGGTCCGTGACCACGCGGGAGCGGGAGCGCGCCTCCGGGGGCGCGCGCTCGCTCCCTAGACCCTCACAAGCAAGCAACGTAGCCCTACGTTAGTTTGCCTGTGAGGGGCTGACCGCCGACGTAGATAGTCGTGCGGCGGTCGGCAAGTGGTTAAAATGTTGGGATTCGTGTTTACTCGTTTACTGTTTTTCTATAAATTTTGGACTCATTTACACCTGTGTTTCTCTTTGAAGTGTGATCTGCAATGGATCCATTTTTAGAGAGTGTTGCAGGCCTGAGTGACAGGCATTTAGGAGGTTACACTGCTGCTTTCTGAATACCCGTTTGTTTTCTGACAACTAAAGATGCCTTCTGAATGGGAACGCCACCTCATTGAGGCAGATAAGGTCACAATCCCTGCCTCAGCCAATCAGAGAAAGCCATAATGGTTGGCCAATAGGAATATGTAAAAACGATGATGCAGCTGGAATAACATCAAAAAAGGTTCCAACTGAAGATGCGGGTGCTGCTCTTTGCAGGAATGCCAAAGCACCTGGCTACTATTGTCCCAAGCTAGAGATATGGGGGTGCTTCTGGCTGCTTTGTTCTGGCTGTAAGCTGTCCCCTGGTCCCAGACATTGCAACCTTATTGTCTTCTCTGTACAGGCGTGGGGTAAATTTAAATGGAAGTTACTCACTCAGTCCCTTTTAGTAGCTCCTGTAATCCAAGAGGCTGCTGTATGGGGACACTGCTGTACAGGCATGGTCTTGCTTTCAGGATGGCTTCAGCTAAGCCCAGCTGAGGCTAGTAAAGAGTGTGAGACTTCCAGCTGCACCCTCATTCTCTTCTTCTCCTGGCCTTCCTCCTGGCCAGGGGCAGAGCCTGGACTTTGGACTCTGCACCCTTGACTGCCAGGCTTCTGACTATTTATGGGTTGTCGTCCTCCCCCCCCCCCCCCCACTGAGCCTTGCCTCTTTAGAGATTGGTGGGAGCCAATTGGAGATTGACTGCAGCCTCTGTTCCTCCACCCTCTAAATTCTAGAACTATTCAATGAGTTCTAGAAGCCAGGGAGAGGTAATAGATACACACCTTTGAAGCACTCCACAGTCAAAAAACAAATGGACCCCTGCTCCTCTGCCTGTAGAGGAGCCCAACTGCATTTTCAGATACTTAGTAACACTGAGGGCACTACATGTCACCACTTAAATGATCTAATAAAAGGCCTAAAAATAATTCGACTAGGGTTCTCCTGCTGTAAAAAAAAAAAATACATTCTGCAGCTAAATGTGTGTTGTCAAAGTATGCTATGGCTGATAATGTCTTATAAGATTTGTGAGTTTTCCATGTTGCCTTTGAAGCTAATGAGATTTGTCAATCTCCCAGTGAATTGAAACCAAGTAGATTTGCACTAGTCATTGGCTGTAGTAAAGTTATAGATCATATTAAAATTATATTAAATCCTTAATTTCTTTTAGGTACTTTTAAGCTGATTGTAATCACTTACTGAGTATGCAGCTGTTATTATCCCTTTTCCTTGTCTATGTTCCTGTTTAAGGTGGTGCCTAGACAACTGTCCCATATTTGCTTCTTTTTATTTTTTTGTTTAAGGGTGGCTCCATTCCTTTGCAGCATCTTTGGAGCCACCCCTGCATACAGGGACTATAGTTGTGATTCCTTACACTATTTGCTTCAAAAGCCCTATAGCCTAGGATAGCAAGGCACTCCTCCTTTACCCTTTGTCCCTTCTTCAAGCTAACAAACTGGCTTAAGACTGATCTGTCCACTATTAAAGGATACGTTCTCCTTTAATAGAAAAAATAATAATAAATACACATTTTTTTGCAGGTAAAAAATATGCATTTATAAATATTTTTATTTAAGAGCCTGTAAAGCATTGCACCCACAATCAGCAGATCGTGGGGATAATGCCAGGCTCCTGCAGATTGTCTAGCTGTCTGCCCATACTTTCGATATGGGCAGGCAGTCACTGAATGACAGAAAGCTAAATGAACTACTTAAAGCTTTCATCAGCGCCCTGGTAGTTAATTAAGAACTAAAAGCCGTCAGCCACAAAGGCTGACGGTTGTTGTAGTTAATTGATTCACAGGAATCTATGATCTAATGACACGGCTGCATGTGTGTGTGTGTGTGTGTGGGGGGGGGGGGGGGGGGGGCTAGGCAGCAGGCAGATGCTGAACATGTTAAACCCTAAATATGAGTGTAAAATGTAATATGTAACATGTTCAGAACGGTGAAAGTATCTTTTTACTCTTTCCCGTGAAGAAGGAAGCAGCAGTAAGAGGTGTTGACTATATAGTCAATGAATTTCTAATTTGAAGATATGGATTAGAATTTGATTTTCGTTATCTTCTGTGTATGGTTTTCATGTACCTTTTACCAGCAGCACCTTTTATCAGTAGTAAAAGGGTTAAGAAAATAAGTATGCGTTCTGAATAAATTAGATATCTGGAAATTTGGCTTTATTTAATAGAAACTATATTTTTGCAAATTAGATTCAATCACACTGAAAGCATGAAATTGGAAAACCTTTGAAAATATGGGCAAGGAAATTAGCGAGACAGATAGTCAATGTATAATCACAAACGAGGAATCCAAACACTCTGATATGATCCTTTGTGTATAATGACAGAGGTAATAGGGAACCAGAAAATAAAAAGCTGCGCTTTATGGATTGCAAGAATGCATTTTATATAACATACAGTAAGAGGAGAAATGGATTGATTCACAACTCAGTAGCAAGATTGTAGAGAAATGTAGAAATTGATTAAAACTTGGCTTTTAGGCAGAAAACACAAGCTTTTAATGCAGGTTGTCATTCACTATACAGAAATTAGGGAGAGAACATGAGATGCTGCAGGGAAGCATTATCTTTACTCTTGTTCTTAATAGGGGAATGTCTTAGAGAAAGATAATGTTCTTAGAACATGTTAAGAAACAATTTTACTTTTCAGAACTAATTCTAGAGAGGAACGTAACACCTTTCAGAAATCCTTTATATCTGTGTCCCAGTTGTAGTCTTTTCCTCATTTCCTGTCTAATGAAACTCTTGTCAAGAGGACAGGAAGTGAAGAAAAAGAAACAGAATAATGGATAGCAGTTCTAATTCTTCCAAAACATTTTCATAACTAGTGATGGGTCGAACACCCGTCTGTTCAGTTCGTATCAGAACATCCCAAACAGGGGGAAATCAAAAGTCCTCATTTTAAAGGCTTATAAGCAAGTTATTGCCATAAAACATGTATGGGGACCCGGGTACTGCCCTGGGGGACATGCATCAATGCAAAAAAATGATCGTTTTTACAGGAGCAGTGATTTTAATGATGCTTAAAATGAAACAATAAAAATGAAAAAATTCCGGGGGCGTGGCCAGCCACGGACCAAGATGGATGCTTCAGTCCGACACTCCGCTCCACTGCACGGATCACCGGCGATTCACAGCAACAGCCTGCCCCGCTCCTAAGTTCCATCGAGCGGGTACAGGCAGAGGATCACTGTGGGCATGTTATGGTGGTATTACAAGCTGCCTACTCCCCGCCACCTCACAGACTACTACCAGCCAGCAGACATGCGGCCTCCCCAACATGGCGCCAGGAACGGCCGAGATCCATCCCTCATTGAGCAGTGTCTAGGGACACAGCACAAGGCTTCACACTCAGGACACCCTCCAACCCTGGATGTCAGAGACGACATGGACACAGCTCCAGCACCTGAGCCTCCTTCCTCAAACCAAACAACTGACAAAGGTAAGAGACTGGCATCTTCCACTGCTCTATCTCCCTGTAAATGCCCCCAGCCAAAAAAACAGCTCAGGGCTACTGAAACAGAAAGTACTCCATCCCCAGCAGCTATCCCTTCCTCAGATAACTCAGTATCAGAGGCCACACTTAAATCCATGCTCCTTACCCTGCAGTTAGATCTACACGGAGAACTTCAACTCTCTCTGTCTCAGATGCATGACAGGATAGACTGTCTAGAGGAGAGAGCTGACATCATGAAAGATACTATACACGAAAATGCTAAGGCTCACAAGTCACAACGAATTACTAGACGCATATGATCATCAGGCAGAGGAAATACATCACATTAAATTGAAGATGACTCACCTGGAGGTTCGCACCAGGTGCAATAATATTAAATTCAGGGGCATTCCAGAATCAATCAAAATAAGCGATCTTATTCTATACCTGCAACAACAATTTTCACGACTCTTTCCTCACTTGGGCATGTGGGATCTCATTATTGATAGGGCGCACAGAATCGCCAAACCTGCTCATCTGCCCGCTGATGTCCCCAGGGATATATTAGCAAGGATCAATTTCTTCCATATAAAAGAACAGAAAATGCGTAGAGCCTTTGCACCCATCCCTTCCATTCTGCAGGAATGGAAAATTACATACAAATGGGGATTCCCTACCAAATTATTGGTCACTTACCAACAACAATTAATACCTATTCTGACACCTAAGGATGGATATAAAAAAACTGACCAACTGGGGGTTCCTACCTCTTCCTCCTAACTCAGCAGACCGTGGAAAATTCCACTCCACATCTCCAGCTCCCCAAAAGCTGGGACTTAACAAAGATAGAGGCTGACATCTAATAATGCCACCGATCCCATACTACCATCTGATCCAGCGTGGGCGACGATATGCCAATTAATTCCACACCCTCAGGTTTTAGTGTGCTACGCACACTCTATTGCTTAATATATTTTGTTGCATTTGTTACTTTTGCGGCTTTACCTCTTATGTTTTGTTGTTTATTCTTGTCTTATCACCGAATTGTAATATCATTGTTCACAACCTCTAATACGTCAGTTATATTGTGACATATCGCATATCTGTACTAACACTACTTGATACACCAGCAGAGGCGTACCTAGGGTCTCCAGCGCCCTTGGTGAGGAACTGTATCGGCGCCCCCCCCCCCCCCAGGTAGAGAGAGTTTGACAGAGAAAGACGGGGGGGTTTACAGAGAGAGGGGGTGGCAGAGAGAAGGGATGACAGAGAGAGAGCGAAAGAGGGCAGGTGAGAGGGAGAGAGAGAGAGGGCAGGTGACAGGAAGAGAGAGGGGGTGACAGGGAGTGAGGGGGGGTGACAGGGAGAGAGAGGACGGGGTGACAGGGAGAGAGAGGATGGGGGTGGCAGGGAGAAAGAGGACGGGGGTGGCAGGGAGTGAGAGGGGGGTGACAGGGAGTGAGAGTGGGTGGCAGGGAGAGAGGACGGGGTTGGCAGGGAGAGAGGATGGGGTTGGCAGGGAGAGAGAGAGAGGGTGACAGGGAGTGAGAGGGGGGTGACAGGGAGTGAGAGGGGGGTGACAGGGAGTAGGGGGGTGACAGGGAGTGAGGGGGGTTGACCGGGAGTGAGGGGGGTGACAGGGAGTGGGGGGGTGAAAGGGAGTGAGGGGGGGTGACAGGGAGTGAGGGGGTGACATGGAGTAGTGGGGGTGACAGGGAGTGAGGGGGGGCTGACAGGGAGTGAGGAGGGTTGACAGGGAGTGAGGGGGGTGACAGGGAGTGGGGGGGGTGACAGGGAGTGAGGGGGAATTGACAGGGAGTGAGGGGGGGGGTGACAGGGAGTAGTGGGGGGTGACAGGGAGTAGTGGGGGGTGACAGGAAGTGAGGAGGGTTGACAGGGAGTAGTGGGGGGTGACAGGGAGTGAGGGGGTTGACAGGGAGTGAGGGGGGTTGACAGGGAGTGAGGGGGGGTTGACAGGGAGTAGGGGGGGAGTGACAGGGAGTGAGGGAGGGGTTGATAGGGAGTGAGGGGGGGTTGACAGGGAGTAGGGGGGTGGAGTGACAGGGAGTGAGGGGGGGTTGACAGGGAGTAGGGGGGAGTGACAGGGAGTGAGGGAGGGGTTGACAGGGAGTAGTGGGGGGTGACTGGGCCCGATACACCGCCCCGGTCCTTGTACGTGATGGTGCACTGCTCGGCAATTAAGTATCCATCCTACCTCCATCACCGCATCCCGGATCTCCGCAGGCACACACTCTTTCACCCTGTGATCATGTCAGTCTGGGCGCGCTCCCCCTCACCTCCAATCGGCAAAGCTGCAGCATCTCGGGGGAACACGCTCCGGCGCTCGTCTCAGCAGCCGCGAGCAGCCAGGTGGGCGGGGACACCTTCCAGCATCTACAAACACAGAGCATGGGCGGCTGGAAGGCGAAGTGAAGAAAAGGAAGGGAGGGAGGGGGGACACCGGGCGCCGGGGGCGCAGGCTGAGGAGCAGTAATTCGCTGCTACAGTGCCAATGTTTTTGCGCCCCCCCATCGGCCTGCGCCCCTGGCGGGTGCCGTTCTAGCCAACCCCACGGTACGCCCCTGTAACACCAGTGACCCTGCTCCTCTGGCATGCATCTGCGGGTAACAACCCCCACTATGACCATCACAATTACCTCTCTAAATGCCAAAGGCCTAAACTCCCCATTTAGGCGAAATCTCCTGTGGAAAGAAGCAATACTCCAACATGCAGATGTCCTTTGTGTACAAGATACACACTTCACTAAATCCAAACTCCCGAAGTGTTCACACAGGAAATATCCCCACTGTTTCATTGCTAATGCCCCAAAAAAACAAAAAGGAGTCATGATTGCTGTAAGCAACTCTTTAGTGTTCACAACTCATCACTGCAAAATTGATGAAGATGGCAGATATATAATACTGACCACAACATTTGAAAATCAGCGCCTGACCATAGTCAACATATACGCCCCCAACACGGGCCAGAAATTTTTTTTCTCAAGACTCCTCTCCAAATTAGCATCATATAGAAATAGCCCGATTATGATTTGTGGGGACTTTAACTAAATTATTGACATAAACCGAGACACGTCCAACCCATCCAAACGCAGGGCCTCCACAATAAACACACTTATAAGAAATTAAGGCTTGTACAACCCGTGGAGGTGTCTGCATATTGAGGAGCGGGATTACACCTTCTACTCTCAATCTCAGCAGTCTTATTCTCAGATCAATCTCTTTCTAGTCGATAAATACCTGCTACAATTAATCATTGAGGTGATTATTGGAACGATTTCCTGGTCTGACCACGCACCAATTTCCTTAAAAATACTCGACCAAAAACAATCACCAAAGCATACCATATGGAGAATGAACTCCTCCCTTTTAACCAATCCCTCATATGAAGCAGAGATCCAGTCCGAGATTGGGACTTACTTTAAACTCAATGACTGCTCAATTGATGATCACTCATTAACCTGAGAATGCACATAAAACCTTCCTACGAGGTCTATTCATAAAACTAGGAGCCCAAGAAAAGAAAAAACATTCTGCCATTACAGACACCTTATTGAAACACATCTTAGACCTAGAAACAAATACCAAACAAGGCTATAATAGCTCCATTTCCTCAGATCTAAGAACACTTAGAATCCAACTTAGTAAACACCTTCACAAAAAAAATTGACTACTACATAAAATGGCTCAAATTACACCTCTACACCTCAGTTAACAAACCAGGCACATTTCTTGCCAAACAAACCAAAAAACACACCTCCAGAAACAAAATCCATTTTTAACAAACTATCGTGGTAAATGCCTAATCAACCTACTAGAAATAGCAAATTTTAAAGAAATTTTGCTAGAGATGAAGTAGAAAGCACCACATCCCTTTGTTTAAAGTAGCTACAATGGAGGGGGGCAAAGTGGGACTTTAACGGTGCAAAATGATGGAGAAAAATCTGAATTCTCATAAATTGTACATTTTATTACACATAGGAGGTGAGGACAAGACAGTACATCAATATAAAATGATAAAATCAAGAAAATGCACTTGAAAATATCAACTCTACATGTTTTGCCATCTTCATAATAGCTTCTTCAGGAGTTTTCATAGACATTTCTCGAGAGTGAACATTTCTAGGTAACAAAAGGAAAGAACATAAAAGACATAGCATGTGTATATACATAGGGCTTATCTCAATGGTCCTAAAGTTGAGTGCCCAATTGATTTACATATTAGAAAGACAATGATACCAATAAAAGTACCTTAAGATGACCTTTCTTATGCCGAAGGTGGAGGCAATAGAGGTGACGCCACCCAAGCGAGCACAGAGGGGGAGGGGAACCGAGACATCCAAACTCTTAAAGTTGACCCATAGAGAGGGTGACAGCCAAGCTAGGAATGATGGGTAGAAATAATGAGTCCAGAGCATGGAAATACACTTCAACCCAAGATTGCTATATCTCCAGTTATATAGGACTAAATATCAGGTTGAAAAATTGCTAAAATATTCACCTGATTATAATGAATGTGCAGTTGATTCACTAGGTACCCCAATGTAAAAAAGCAGGGAGGGAAAACAAAGTTTCCTTAGTATCCCCAAATGGGAGGTATCCCTTAAAGAGAAAAATGGAGTTCATTAATGACAATGGTAAACGTAATGCGGGTCTGTCAAATTTTGAGGGTATGCATACTTACCCAAAATTGGCAAAATTGGGCACATGGATTATCATGCAGTATTCAAAAGTTCACCGCCATTTTAATTGAACAAATTTTCCAATAGTACGCTCAAAATGAAAGAGACTGCACGGGAGGAGAGAGAAGAGAGAGGCATGGAAGGACATAGTCAGCATCTAATCTACAAAAGATGTAAGGAGAGAAGCAGGGTTTGGAAGATTTCATTTACCGCAAATGGTCTCAAAGCTCATATGTCGTTCCCCGGTGGTCTAGTGTAATACTGACCGTGTTGCGCCGGCATTTATACACCCTCTCCACTCTCTCGGCATCTGACGTCACCGAGGGAGTGAGAGCGAGGTACGCCCAGTGGTCCAATGGAGACCGAAGAGGAAGTGCGTCATCAAGACGCAACCGCATCGCATTGTTCCGCCGGAACCGGAAGGTCGGGGATGACAACATCCGGTCCGGACATGAATGTATGCAGAGGAGGTAGCAGAACGCCAGAGACAATCTGAAATGGATCCAAATGAAACTGACAGCATTATTAAAGGCCGGATTTAAAAAGATATATCCACAGTGCCTGTATAATGGGGAAAATCTAAAGACACAGAAGGTCATAAAGAAAAAGATTAACCCAATTAGTAAATCAGTCAGTATTGTGATAGAAATGAAAATTAAAAAGAAGAGGTTTTATGAAACTCCATTGAAGGACATCTGGGAGTTTGAAAGCGGTGCTGCTACTGACCAGGTTGGACCAATTTTCCTGGAAAATAAGTGTAGGGCACCGCGGGTGCCCATATGGGCAACAAGCACAGAGGTTGGAAATAGGCTCGGATCCAAAGGGTCCCCCAATGTGCTCACCTTAGGGTCTGCCACCCACAGTCGCATCCACATGACGGCAGGGGTCAGGAAAAAATATACAATGGGCAAATCACAAAATATTCTTGTTCTTTGAAAGGTAGATAAACTACATCTGAAAAAATAAACATATAATTGTTGTAAGGCAATTTTACCGAAATATATGTCATGTGCCAATATAGGCACCTAAAAAAAGGGGACTTTGTAACAAGAGTTCAAAATCCAAAATGCTGGCCAGCATCAGAAATCCTGTGCTAAATCAGCAATAAATACAATTGACATTACCTAGCCAAGAAAGGGTTTGAAACTAATGGATTCATTTATACCAGGATACTGAATAGCCGATAAATTAAATATCCACTTGGTTTCACGTTGCAATAAATTTCTATCTACACTTCCACCTCTTTCATTGAGTGGGATGTGTTCCAAAGCAAAGAAGGTCATCATCCTATCATCAAAGCCATGGTATAAACCAATATATCGGCTAATGGGACTTTCGAACTTTTTGTTCTTGACAAGTTTGACATGGTCACGAATTCGATTAAAAAAAGGCCTTTTTGTTTTGCCTATGTAGAAGGCTTTACAACTGCAATACATTATATAGACAATTCCTACTGTTTGACAGTTTGCATAGAAATTCGGTCTATACAATTTTCCATTGGGAAGAATAATTTCACTTAAATTAGGCAGATACCTGCAGAAATTGCATTTTCTGCAGGAATATGTGCCTGTAAGTGTTTTTTTACATTTATTTGAAAGATCATAGTGACTGTGAACCAATTGGTCCCTTAAGGAGCGAGACCTTTTAAAAGTTATCTGGGGGCGGGCATCAATAAATCTAGATACCTTTTCATCTGCCTCTAAGAGGTACCAAAATTTTTTAAGAATTGACCGTACCTGGTCATGTTGACCAGAATATCGTGTAATTAGACGTACCCCATCAGTATTGGTTTTATTCTTTGTCTTTTTGCCAAAAATCAAGTCAGTCCTGTTCCATTTTTTCGCTCTATGATAAGATTTTTTCAAACAGGCCCTACTATAGCCTCTACATAAAAGTCTCCTCTGTAAGTTTTTGGCTTCTCTCTCGAAATCTTCAGATTTCGTACAATTACGCCGTAATCTTAAATACTGGCTATATGGTATACTGGATACCAAAGGTTGAGGATGGGAACTGTCTGCCCTCAGTATAGTGTTACCTGCAGTGGTTTTACGGAAGAGGGTGGAACCCAAAATGCCATCTTCATCTACATAAATGGTAATATCCAAAAAGTCCAAAGACCTTTGGCTATAAGTGTAGGTAAATTTGAGATTGAAGTCGTTGACTTTCAAAACCTCAAAAAATCTCAAAAGCATGCTTAGAGAACCTGTCCAAATCATAAAAATGTCATCAATAAATCTTCTCCAAAGGAGTATATAAGATAAAAGAGACTCCAGGTTATCCCTGGAAAAAAGGTCACGCTCCCATCCCCCCAGGTGCAGGTTGGCATATGAAGGGGCACACTTGGTCCCCATAGCCACACCCTGCACCTGGAGGTAATGGGAGCCATTGAACAAGAAGACATTGTTGGACAAAATAAATCTAAGGAGTGAGATAACAAAGGCATTATATTCCACTGAAGAACCTCCTCTTTCTGATAGGAAGCCCTCCACAACTCAAACCCCACAATGATGTGGGATGGAGTTGTAGAGGGCCTCTACATCAATGCCCACTAGCCATGCCTCCTCAGGGACTTGGATGCCATCAATGGCTTTGATGAGATCACTGGTATCCCTAATGTAGGAAGGCAAAGCCAGTACATGGGGACGCAGGTAATCATCCACTAATTGGCTCGCTCGTTCCGTTAGACAGCCATTGCCAGAGACTATTGGTCTCCCTGGGGATTTTTTGAGGTTTTTGTGAACCTTGGGTAAGGCATACATAGTAGGGGTTTTAGGATCCTTGATATTCAAAAATTCCCAAGTTTTCTTGTCTATCAAGGCTTTAGAATAGGCTTCAAAGATAAGCTGACGATATTTGATGATTATTCTTGCTAGGAAACTTTCAGAAATTTTTCTATACCAATCTTTGTTATTCAAAATGTCCAAAACCATAGCTTCATACCCTAATGTGTCCATTACTACGACGTTTCTGCTAGAAATAGCAAACTAATTCGGTGCATTCTATGGCCAACTTTACAACTTGGAAAACACAGATCCTACATTCTCCCCAAAACAAGAAGATATTGCAGCCTTCCTTTCATCCGTTGAACTCCCAACAGTATCCTTAACCCAATTAGAATCCCTGTCGGCCCCTTTCTCTCCCTTAGAAATCCTTAAAACTATAAAACAACTCCCACTGCACAAAGCCCCAGGCCCTGATGGCTTCCCCAATAAATACTACAAACACTATTCGGACCAATTAACCCCACATCTTAGCAAAACTTTCCACCATTTCCACTGCCAAATTCCCAAAGAATGCCTAGAAGCCGGAAACAACAACCCCGTCAATTATCGGACAATATCTCTTCTAAACACAGACACCAAATTACACCCAAAACTCTTAGCCTTTCTACAATCATTCCCCAGATAATTCACCCAGATAAAGTGGGTTTTGTACTCATAAGATAAGCATCCGACGGCACGAGACGACTTATTGACCTCATCCAATGTGTGGAGCATGCCTGAACGCCTTCTCTCTTCCTCTCTCTGGACGCAGAGAAGGCATTCGACAGGGTCCACTGGATATACATGGAGGCGGTATTCTGCAAATTTGGGCTATCCGGACAAATTCCTAACAGCTATCTTAAATCTTTACTCTTCCCCGAGCGCGCGTGAGTGGACGTCAGGTATTACGTCAGACCCCTTTCTGATCCCCAATGGCACCAGGCAGGGATGCCTATTATCCCCCCTGATCTTTGCCATGACCATGGAACCATTAGCATAATCCATTAGGACAACCCTCTCAATCTCAGGCATCCAGATAGGAAACACAGAACACAAAATAGGCTTATACGCCGATGATGTCATTATTACCCTTACCAACCCCAAAACATCCCTAAAAAACACCCAACAATTATTAGAACACTACAGTTCAATCTCTATATACAAGGTAAATCACTCTAAATCCGTCATGCTTAATTTAGGCATAGATCCACAAACTACACAAACCATCTCCGTAGAAACCCCCTTCCAGTGGTCCCCTAACGCCTCCCTACCATACCTAGGAATCAACCTGACATTCCCGAGCCAAAATATCCTAAAGTCCAACCTTGATAGCCTCATAGGAAAGCTGACACACATTTCAAAAGAATTAGGCCACCTTCCCGTCTCATGAGCTGGAAGGGTCGCCCAATCAAAAATGTATCTACTTCCTCATGTACTATATATGTTTTATGCCATCTCAATCCCCGTTTTACCATCCCATCTAAGAAAGTTGCAAGGTCTAATCAAAGCATTTATATGGTAACACAAAAAGGCGAGATTAAAAATATATCCATTCTCCTGACACCTGTATCCCAAGGAGGGATCGGGGCCCCCAATATTAAGGCTTATTACAGAGCGGTAGTGCTTGATCAGTTAAAAGAATGGTGGTCTCCCAACTCCACTAAAATGTGCAAACAAATTGAATCCACGGTACTCGGCCTGGATACAAAACTTACCCTTTCAGCATTTCTACTCAACCTCAGAAAACAACACCAACATTTGGGATCTATCACAGTAGCCTTGAGAGTATGGTCAGCCACTCTCCAAATAATCAAAATACTTACGCAAGCCATTCTTACTCGACTACCCATCATAGCCACTCTCTTTCATAAATGGTACTTCACTCCATCCGGGCTTGCATCCATATACCCCTCAACTTCACCACTTTGTTGGAGAGGATGCAATGCAATAGGATCTCTTCACCACATCTGGCGGGAATGCCCGCGTATCAAGCCTTACTGGCAGAATGTCACTTCCTTTATCTCCTCCCTATGCAACCCACCCGTCCTTTGACCCCTCTGGATCTTCTCCTGGACTTATCAATCCCAACTTGGCCTAGTCAATTCAAAGTCCTAGCAACACACATTTTGATAGCAGCCCACCTAGCAGTGGCGAGAAAATGGAAATCTTAAACTCCCCCCACACTGACAGACTCTATCATATTACTGAACAACCACTTCCTTATGGAGCTTGCTTTCCCAAAGCCAATTTGCCCACCGCATCTTTCTATAAGGAATGGGCAGCATGGATAACCGACCATAGAAGCATAACCCTATAAATCTCAGTGGGAAAAAGGATCCCCAACACATGAACCCCACTCAATTTCTTTCAGACTCTCTCGGAACTAGATATCTTACTCCTAAACCCTAGATACCTAGCTTATTTTATTCTTTTATTATCACGTGGACAAACTCACGGTGTACCCAAGGGAAAAAGACTAAAGACCTCCTCCATTTAATATTGAGTCAGCTATTCATTTGGATTCCAGGTGATACACCAAGTGATATGTCTCCCCTCCCTCCTACACATAACCTCATGTTAAGTTGTGTTAAGTTATACCACGCTAGCTAGCGATATGTCTCCACAACATACCACCGTAATACATGACAGTTCAGCGAAGCGGGTAGGCGACCCCTCATCAGAGGATGCTGGCTAAGCACACCTTTGTCCGGATACAGTTGGTTCCCAATAGGGGTATGCGGACCCCAAGGAAGTGAAACCAGTGGAATCTAAGCAAGAGGGACCTACCCTTGCATATTGCTAGTATGGTCTAAGCACTATGTTTCTCAATGTTGTATTGATTTCATAGATTTGTGTACTATTTATACATTTATGTATATGAAAATATGAACAACTGAAAATTTGAATGATTGTACTTACTTTTTCTGGAAAAAAAAAAAAACACAATAAAATCTTGGTTAAAAAAAATAGATACGTAAGTGTTCAGAAATTAAGAAGACTAAAGAAAAAAATGAGAAAATTCCTTTAAATTGCCTGCCTGTGGGGTCCCCTTAGTCTGCCTGTAAAGTGGCAAATTTGTATGATGTATAGATCTTGCTGCAGCAATACTAACATTTCTAAAGGAAAAATGTAATTGAAACGTGCTTGCGGCTGTAATGTATTGTCGGCTCCCGGCAATACAGATAAACAAAATGGAAAAAAAAAATGGCGTAGGGCCCCCCCCCCCAGTCCATACCAGGCCCTTTGCCAAAAGCGTCCCCCCCCCCCCAAAATCCATATCATACTCTTATCCGAGCTTGCAGCCTGGCAGGTCAGCAAAGAGGGGGAGACAAGCAAGCGCTTCAGGGAAGGGGGCCCTGTCCATTCCCTATATAAGAACTGTCAAAACACAGTCCGTGGGAAGCTTCTTTTTTTTTGGGTCGGCAGGTGCTGCGGGCGGCATGCTTGACGATGGATTTACATTGGGGGGACACAATTTTGTTTTTTTGAATAAAGGATTTGTCATTTTGTGTTTATTTTTTTGTACGCTTTTTTGGTGAATGTGTAGGGGTACAATTCACATGGGGGGCGGAATCTCGGGGCCCTCTTGTTAAAGGGGGCTTACCGATTCCAATAAGCCCCCGACCCGTAGACCCCCCCACAACCACAGCCCAGGGTTGTTGGGACCCCAAAGCATCCTCCCCATGTTGAGGTCTTGTATGGTTCAGGAGGGGGGGCGCTCATCCCCCCCCCTTCTTGGCCTGCCAGGCTGCATATTCCGAAAAGGGTCTGGTATGGATTTTGGGGGGCCATCACGTCAATTTTTTAAAAATGTTGGCGTGGAGTTCCCCTTCAAATCTATACCAGACCCGAAGTGCCTTGTATAGATTTTGAGGGGGACCCCATGCCGTTTTTATTCTTAATTCTCTCATGGGGTTTCCCTTAAAAGCTATACATGACTCAAAGGGTCCCCCAAGCTGTTTTTACCCTAATTTTTTTAAATTTACATTTCTTTTTACAGTTTTTTTTTTAAATCACCTCTTAGCAGTGAAGCCTTAACAACCTATTTTCTGTGTGCTCGGTGCACGAACATCCGCTAAGTGCATAGAAATTTCCGGTGTTGGGCGAGTAACTGAATGGGCAATGTTTAGGCCAAACTTATGCTCGGCCCAAACCATTCAAACATCCCTAGTGATGCCTGAACACTGTAACCCCTCACAGTTACTCTTACTGGGTGTAGGAACAGGCCCTGCTGTTAAAAATTAGAAACAAAAATTTAAATGACATGCACCTGTCATACAGGTGCAGAAAAATTGGGCATTGGGTGTTGGTGGTGCCATGAAAATAAAACATTGTTGGAAGCTAGCATAATCAAGATTCAGGAATAGGATAGGCAGCATAGGCAGTCTTCAAGGGATCCCAGATCCCTAGCAAATTCAATAAGTTACATCAGCATTAGGGGTTTGATACCTGCTGTTGATCCAGGACTGATTCATTTTGATAAATGTCAGCCAGTCAACGGAGTCTGTGGACAGACGCACTCTTTTATCCATCACAAAACCCCCAGCAGCACGCAATGTCCGTTCAGAAAGCATGCTGGAAGCAGGACAGGCCTGTAGCTTGATTGCATATTGAGCAAGTTCTGGTCAGTGGTCCATCTTCAAGACCCAGTTACCCAGTGAATGCTTAGTTGGAAAGGTCTCCAAGTTTGCTCTTTCCCCTAGATAATCCTGCACCATATGCTGCAGACACTGCCGATAGTTGCCTAAACCAGCCCTGGGTGCTGAGGACTAAAGAATTATTTAAAGGCATCGATCAGCCAGCCACCTTTTCCACTGCTCCTCCTCTGGCTGAATAATGCCTCAGAAATAAGTCCAGAAGATTTTAACCTTCCAGTGCCTGAAAAGGTGTTACACAAATTTTTCTTCAAGGCATCCTCAAGATGTTTCATCCTTTGCTCCCTTTGGGAAGGCAGGATGAGCTCTGCAACTTTACCCTTGTAATGTGGATCAAGAAGGGTTTCCAACCAGTAATGATCCCTCTCCTTGATAACACAAATCCTTGGGTCTTTTCGTAGGCTTTGCAGTATCAGGGAGCCCATGCATCGTAAGTTTGAGGAGGCATGAGATTCTGAATCCTCTGGGTCACTAAGGAAGACATTGTCAGGAGCAACCTCTCCCCAGCCACGTGCAACTCCAGGGGTTTCTGGGGAATGAAAACCATCCCTTGGAAGACTGCTGTATGTTATTCTCCACATCCATGCTATGAAAATCCTCCTCCTCTTCCTCCTGTGTGTTTTGTGGCTGTGCAGGAATGTTATCTGCATAAAGGGGGCCTTGTGAAGAAATGAAGTCCTCCTCTTCCTCCCACTGTTCTGTCTCAAATGCCCTGTCCATGTTTCCACAAAGTGTGTGCTCCAGCAGGAAGACTAGAGGGACAGTGTAACTGATGTATGCATTGTTGCTGCTCACTATCCTTGTGGCTTCCTCAAATGGTGACAGGACAGTGAATGCATCCTTTATCAGCAGCCACTGGCATGGCAAAAATAAGGCCAAGCTCCCCTGAGCCTGTGCTTGTGTCATACTCACACAGGTACGCATTGATGGCCATCTGCTGTGTGTGCAGCCACTGCAGCATTGCAAATGTTAAGTTCCACCTGGTGGGCATGCCTGCCTCAGAAGATCTTGTAACCCCCGGCACCTGTTCAAGAAATACTGCACCACCAAATTCAGGACATGTGCCAAGCATGGAACATGTGTCAAGTGTCCTTGTCGGAGGGTGGAGAGAAGGTTGGTGCCATTGTCGCATACAACCATTCCTGGCTCAAGCTGTCATGGCATCAACCACCTCTGAGCCTGCCCCTGCAGAGCTGACAGAATCTCTGCTCCGGTGTGGCTGCTGTCCCTCAGACAGACCAACTGAAGCACTGCATGATATCTTTTAATTTAACTGCTTGCGTAGCCCCTTGAACGCTTAGGGAGCACTGCTGGTTCAGAGCACAATTTAGCAGAGAGGCCATAGAGAAAGAAGAAGAGGAGGGGGTGGAGCAGACAGATGTGGCAGAATCACCACCAATGTTTTGGAGGCATGGTGGCGGAACACACTGAACCCTCTCCTGCATCCTTCTCAGCTGCCAGCAGAGTTACCCAATGCGCAGTGAAGGGAATGTATTGTTCCTGACCATGCCTGCTGGACCATGAATTGGCAGTAATGTGAACCTTCCTGCTGACCGTTCTGTCCAACGAGGCCACAACATTGCCTTCCACATGATGGTACAGAGCTGGAATGGCCTTACGTGAAAATACATTTTTTTTTGGAACCTTCCACTGGGGTACAGCTCATTTCGCAAATTCACGAAAGGGGGCAGAGTCTACCAGATGAAAAGGCAGCAGTTGTAGTGCTAGCAATTGGGCCAAGCTAGCATTTAGATGCTGAGTATGTGGATTCCTGGGACAATATTTTTTTTTTCAGCAACTGGGGTAGCGAAATTTGCCTGCTGGTCAAATCAACAGGTGGTGTACTGCCAGCAGATTTGGTGCAAGGTACCTGTGGCACCCATTGCTATACCATCATCCCTCTCAGTGCAGGTTTTTCAGAGGAATTGAGGTATAGTAGGGGTAGAGATCCCAGATGAGGAGCAAGGAAAAGACTGCATTTTATTATGATGTGGGTCTTTCGGGTGCTGTTGCCAACAGACTGCATGGCAGGTCGTCATATTACATGTTAAGCATGTGGTGCCCAAGCGGCTGGTGTTCTGGCCATGCTTGATTTGCTTCAAACAGAGATTGCAAACAGCAATGATGCGGTCTGCTGCACAAATGTTGAAAAAAGCCCACACCAATGAAATTTTGGAAGTCAGTGGGGAGTTAGCAGCACCCTGCACCTGTGGAGATCTGTGGTGTGATGCAATAGGGTGCCTGCCCTTAAGCCGGCCCCTGGAGGACATCCTGCCTCATTGGATTTGTGCCAATGCCTCCTCCTCCTCACTTTCCTCTTCTATTCTCTAAGGCACCCAAGTATGGTCAGTGACCTCATCATCCTCTCCCTGCTCGTCACTGGAACAAACTTGGTAGTATGCTGCAGCTTTTGGAACATGACTGCTAGTTTCTTGTCTATCATTTAGGTTGTTCATCATCTTTAGGCTCACGTCATTCCCTATCTCAACCTGGGAACCAACATTGGAGCATTCAAATTGCTGCGCATCCTCCAGCATCATGTAACTGACACTATGATCGAATAATTCAGGTGACTCCTCCGTGCATAATGTTGAGGCTATGGAAGGAGTAGCTGTGGACAAGGAGCCTGTGGAATAGGCCACTTTGGCAGCTGCGGTGGAAGGCAAATTAGTATGAGCCTAGATGACAGAGGATGAGGAGGATGAGGATTGCTTAGTTATCCACTCCACCAACTCTTCTGCATGTTGTGGCTCAATAACATGGCCAGCACCAGAAAAAAAGGACAAGCATGCCCCGCCTGCAGAGGATGCACAGTGTCTGCTACCACCACTTTTCTCTGTGGACACAGAGGCTGCTTGCCTTATTTTAGTGGCCTGTGAGTGTCTGCCTCTCCTTGTTGGCCTTTAAAACATGATGGGGATTTTGGGGGGGGGGGTTTATAACCTTTTATTATAGACTGTGGGGTGGAAATATGATGCTTGGATGCAATACTTTTGTGCTTGGTGCACTATAAACCATTTTATTATTCTGTTTTATTTTTTGGGGGGAATTTTTATAACTTTTTATTATAGAGTGTGGGAAGAAAATATGGTGCTTGGGTGCAATACTTTTGTACTTGGTGCACTATGAAAAAAACTTAATAAAGCAAAAAAAAAAAAAAGAAAACCCCTGCTGATTCAGAAGGAAAAGCACCTATAACACAAAAGGGGGGGGGGGGGGCAGCAATTATGCCCTAAAACAAATTAGTGCTGCTGTGTCACAAAAAAAATCACTGCTGACGCAGAGGTAATTGCACCTGCGATGCAGACGGTGGGACAACAATTATGCCTTATATATTAGTCCTGCTGTGCCACGAAAAAAAAAACACTGCTAATGCAGAAGGAATAGCACCCATGGCACAAATGGTGGAACAGCAATTATGCCCTAAACAAAATTATTGCTGCTGCGCCACAAAGAAAAATTTGTGCTGGCGCAGAAGTAATAGCACCTGCAATGCAGAAGGGGGGACAGCAATTATGCCCTAAATATTATTTGTCCTGCTGTGCCACGAAAATAAAAAAAACACTGCTAATGCAGAAGGAATAGCACCTACGACATAAAATGGGGACAGCAATTATGCCCTAAATAAAATTAGTGCTGCTGCGCCACAAAAAAAAAATAATTGCTGACGCAGAAGTAATAGCACCTGCGATGCAAAAGGGGGGACAGCAATTATGCTCTAAATATTATTAGTCCTACTGTGCCACAAAAAAACCCCACTACAGACGTTACACAAGAATCAGCACAGTACTACACACTAAACTGACTGCAGTACACTGTGTTACATAAGATGAATCAGCACAGCACTACACTGCACTGACTGCATTAAACATCAAAGCACAATCCACTACCTACCCTGTCTAATCTCCACTCCTAAAACGCTACACAAAGCTGCCATGTAAGCAGCCTTATATAGTGTGGGGCACGGAATTAGCCCCTGAGCCATGATTGGCTAAAGGCATCCTGCCTTTGGCCAATCATAGCTCTGAAAGAACATTGTACTGTGATTGGCCGAAGCATACAGGTCAGGTGCATGCTTTGGCCAATCACAAGCACTAATTGCACTGCAATCGCGCAGTGCATTATGGGGCGCTCATCGGTGGCAAACTTCCCGTGCCCCATTTGTTCATGTGTTCAGCAAACACCCGATATTCGATTTGAACTTATGTTCAACTCGAACATTAAGCCCATCACTATTCATAACCGTTTAGAAAAAAAAGTTTTTGACTTGACATACACGGTAACAACTGTTGCTAATACACATTTTCTATTAATTAAAGAAGTGATGAGGGGACCTAAGTGGAGGCATGGTGCCATAAGTATTAATGCAAGGATGTGAGCCTGGAATAGTTAAGGATGGATAGTCATGGGCAGAGGAGGGTAGGGGGTCACAGAAAGTGAGACTAAATGAGCAGAAAAGGAAGGAGTCGAGGTAGGGTATACGTGGAAGCATTTAGTAATGTTGCAGTGGTGGCTACTGTTTGTTCAGCAGCTACTAGCCTAGAGTTTTAAATATGCCTTCATAAAACAGTTTGCTCTTTTACAAATTCTGCAAACATATGGAAAGCCTGTGTCATCCATTCTTTATACAATTACTTTGAACTAACAGTTACGTTTTAATGCTGTCACTTTTCATACACCAGTTCATACACAATGATGCCATATGTAGTGGAGTTTATTCAACCAAGACAATTGCACAGTGTCCCCACTTATAGACCACACCATGCTAAAACGTTTTACTCTTAGAGACTCTATCACAGAGATCAAGCAAGGTTTGTAGCAGTGCCTTCCTTCACTTGTGCCACCAAATATTAATTTTCCTTTTTCAGATCAAGAATGGATGAAAGTCATGGCGGCCTAACTTCATCTAGTTTATCTGCATGCCCTGAACTGCCTTGTCCCTATGTTGCCTTGTAGTCTCCTAGATACAGATAATTGTAGGAAAAGAGCGCAACACCACTCCCTGAACCTTTAACTGGTCAGTGATCATCTGGAATGTGAGCAGTCTTTTCTGCATCTGGATCCTATTCAAAATTGAAGAATGGAAAATGACACATGGCTAATACTTGTTGATGTCGAAGTTGCACAGAGTTTTAACAAATGTATATTTTATGACTAAAAATTTTTTTTTTCCACATTCTAGGTAATGCAGGCTAACTTCACTTTTGACAGCAATCAGACACAAGCCGAAACATTGCAACAAAAAGGCCCTTCAGAAACCACAAATGAAGGTGTAAAGGGTTAAACGTGTGCAATTAGTTTCTGTCCAAATGTAAATTCAAACAAATTTTTTATTATTCTGAGATTCAGATGTATCCAAATCCCTGAATTAAATAGTAATACATTTTGTGGAAATTTGTTGAAATTCGTTGAAATTAACTTTATTTATTTGTTTTGTAATGAATTCCAAATTTTCGGAACATTTCTAATTCGGATCGGTTGAGAAATAATCGACCAATTCAAATTCTGTGTGAAGAATAGAGGGTTGTTAAGGAGTGGGTTGGGAAGCCGGCCTCCACATCCATAACTACCGATGGCTCATCAGCTGTCAGCAGGCTTCTCCACTGAGAAATGAAATGTAAACAAAATAATGCCAGCAATAGAAAAGTCTGAACAAAAACAGCGTGGGGTCCCCCCCAATCCATACAACGCCCTTCAGATTTAGTATGGTTTTTAAGGGGAATCCCACACCAAAATGTAAAAAAAAAACTCTGTGGGGGTTCCCCTCAAAATCCATAACAGCCCCTTATCAGAGCATGCAACCCGGCAAGCACCTTGTCCCCATGTTGATGGGAACAAGGGCCTCTTTCCCACAACCCAGGGCGGTGGTTGTGAGGGTCTGCAGGTGGGGGACTTGTCAGAATCTGGAAGCCCCCTTTAACAAGGGGGCCCCCAGATCCCAACCCCTCTATGTGAATGAGTACCCCTACCCATTAACCAAAAAAGTGTAAAAAATGAATAAAGACGCAACACAAGTTTTTGACAATTCCGACGCAACACAAGTTTTTGACAATTCCTTTATTAAAAAATAAAAAAACAATGTCCCCCAATGTAGACTCCATCGTCAATAACAATGCTCACCGCACAGCTGGACCCAAAAAAAGAAAAAAAAGCCTCTGGCTTCGTCGAAGGCTCAGTTCGACTGCCTTTCCTCTATCTGACATTTCTTAAAATAGCTAAGGGGCAGAGTCACAGATGATGTCAGTGGGTGACCCCGCCCCTTCTGATATTACCAATCATGGCTTGCTGGGTCATCAACTCCTTAAGAACCAGTTATTCTTCACACAGAATGCAAACTGGCCGATCGCAAAATACAAAACAAAATAAGTAACATAACGAATCTATCCAAAACGAAACAATTTTTTCCATTCTGCACATGTCTACAAAGGATACAGATACAGTAATAAGAAAAAAACTTTAAGAAACACAAAAAATAATGATAGTTTTCAATCTCTCCATATCTAAATTCTTTTGCTAAAGAATCACTACTCCAAATTTTACAGATTTAATATAAAGGCAGCTATATTTTGACATTTAACCACTTAAGCCCCAGCCCTATTTCGGACACTTTTTGTTTACAAGTTAAAATCAGTATTTTTTCCTAGAAAACTACTTAGAACCCCCAAACAATATATATATTTTTTAGCAAAGACTCTGGAGAATAAAATGTCGGTCATTGCAATATTTTTTGTCATGCGGTATTTGCGCAGCGGTCTTTAAAACGCCATTTTTTTGGAAAAATTTAGAAAAATCACATTTCACTGCATTTAAAAAATACTAAACAGTAAAGTTAGCCCATTTTTTTTGTAAGTTGTGAAAGATGATGTCACGCCGAGTAAATAGATATCCAACATGTTATGGTTTAAAATTGCGCCCCCCCCCCCGTGGGATGGCGACAAACTACAGTCAATAGAGATCTCAATAGGCCACGTTTTAAATTTATTTAACGGTTACCAGTTTAGAGTTAGAGTGTAGCTCTTTTTTTTAATTATTGCCCACGCTCTGGCGATCGCGGCGATACCTCACATGTGTGGTTTGAACAGCGATTTCATTCGCGGCTCGACTTCCGTATACTTTTTTTTTTGTGCGCGAGCTAATGGAGACGGGGGCGGCTAAAAAATTTTTTTTCCTATTTATTTTATTTTTTTTAACTTTATTACAGGTTTTAAAAAAAAAAATCTGTTCACTTTTATTGCTGTCACAAGCAATGTAAACATCCCTTGTGACACCAATATGTATTGACAGGTACTCTATGGAGGGATCGATGGTCTAAAAGACCCTAGACCCCTCCACTACACTTCCATGTATGCAAAACACCCGAAAACTGCGTTTTTGCATACAGCCGTTTTTTAAATTTGCCGCCTTTTGAGCACAGTAACCCGGAAGTGACGTCATGGACGCCGCCTCTGTGTTACGTCATCGGAGACCCGATCAAAGCCGTTTCCGTTTACGTGCCGTCTGGGTGCTCGGGGCTCCCGGTGGGACGGGAGCCCTGAGCAAAGTCACGGAAGGCGGCGGGAGGAGGGGGGGACGTCCCTTCCCACTCACCCGGGTAACGATCGAGCGGCTCCCGAGCCGCATCGGTCATCACCGACGGAAAGCCGACCGTTGGCACTAAAACACGGTACCGGGATGGTGCCTCTAGCTAGAGGCATCATCCCAGTATACTACCGCAAAGTCAATATATACAAGTAAATATACGTTAGTATGTGGTAAGTGGTTAAAACTTTAGTATTGTCTAACTTTAACCAGCTACTTCTAGGTATTAAAGTGGTTGTAAACCCACTTTGTTGAAATTTACCTATAGGTAAGCCTATATTAAGGCTTACCTATAGGTGCTATAAATATCTCCTAAACCTACACCGTTTAGGAGATATTTACAGTGCATGCAGCCAATGACGTCATCGGCGCATGCGCTCTGAAGAAACGGCCACCCGTGCCCTTCCTTCAGAGCCCAGTGCCATGAATGGCAGCTCACGCATGCGCAGGAGTGATGTAATCGCGCCTCCGGCCAATCAGATGGCCGGAGGACGCGATCCAGAAAGCAGGATGGCCGAACATGTCGGCCGTCCTGTCGGCACTGCGGGGGCTTCATTTTTAGGTAAGTACTTCATAATAGGCTAGTATGCGATGCATACTAGCTCATTATGCCTTTGTCTTTACAGGTTTTTTTTTTTCACATTTGTTTCAGTGGGTTTATTTCCACTTTAAGTCTAAGACTGGAAATTAAGGAATCTCAGTCTGAGGATGAGAGGATAAGAAGAAAGGCAAGCAATTAAATGAGAAAAAGAAAACATAAGCATAGTTATCAAAAGCACTGACAGAGTTTTTGCAACCAATCTATCGATCGACTTCTGTAAAACCATGCTGTCGGGTTTTTTTTTTTTTTTTTTGAATGATCAGTGCTACCAGTTATAGCCAGTAACAATGAAAATTTAAGGCATCTCCAAAGCATGTTGTTTAACCACTTTCCGCCCGCCCTATAGCAGATTGACGGCGGGAATGTGGTTGTATTATCCTGACCGGACGTCATATGACATATGACCGGCGGCGATCGGTGATGCGGGGTGTCAGCCTGACACCCTGCATCTCCGATCTCGGTAAAGAGCCTACTGACGTAGCTCTTTACCATGTGACCAGCCGTGTCCAATCAGCACTGATGGGGAGGGCAATGGGGGGCTCCCTGAGCCCTGATTGCCATCCCTGGTGGCCATAGTGGGTATCCCTGTCAGGCACGAACTAAGGAAAGCCGATCAATGGCTCTTCCTGTTTACTATGTGACCAGCCGTGTCCAATCATGGCTTGTCACATAGTAAACAGGAAGAGCCGTTGATCGGCAGTCCTTAGTTCGTGCCTGACAGGCACAAGTAAAGGAGCGCCGATCGGCGGCTCCCCTGACAGGGGGGGGTCGGCACTGGTAATCAGATCATTGATTACCAGTGCAGACCCTCACGGGGGGGGGGTGCCACTAGAACCACCAGGGATGCCCACCCATGACCCCAGGGATGCCCACCTATGACCCCAGGGATGCCCACTATGGCCACCAGGGATGGCAATCAGGGCTCAGGGAGCCCCCCATTGCCCTCCCCATCAGTGCTGCCCACCAGTGCCCTCCCTATCAGTGCTGCCCACCAGTGCCCATCATTGCCATCTTTCAGTGTCGCCCACCAGTGCCCATTAGTGCCCATCAGTGCCACCCATCAGTGCCCTTCAGTGCCACCTATCAGTGCCCATCAATGCCGCCTATCAGTGCCCAGCAGTGCTGCCTATCAGTGCCTACCAATGCTGCATATCTGTGCTACCTATCAGTGCCTCCTATCAGTGCCACCCCATCAGTGCCACCCCATCAGTGCCTCCTCATCAGTGCCTGTCAGTGCAGTCTCATCAGTGCTCATCAGTGCAGGAAAAAACTTATTTATTTACAAAATTGTATAACATAAACAAAAAACTTTTTTTTTTTTTCAAACTTTTCGGTCTTTTTTTATTTGTTTAGCAAAAAGGAAAATAACCCAGAGGTGATCAAATACCACCAAAAGAAAGCTCTATTTGTGGGGGGAAAATGACATAAATTTGGTGTGGGTACAGTGTTGCATGACCGCGCAATTGTCATTCAAAATGTAACAGCGCTAAAAGGGGAAAATTGGCCTGGGCAGGAAGGGGGTGAAAGTGCCCTGTATTGAAGTGGTTAAAGATTTTTTTATAATTATAGCATTTCCCCTTAACCCCTTATCTGCCAGGACCATACGTCATATGGACCTGAGCCACAGAGATTGTGTTTATATCTGACTTCTGTCAAGTCAAGTTGACTTCTGTCTGTCATCTCCACAGCTGACAGATTGCTTCCTGGTAACAGGCGCCCCCCTTCATGTATCCTGGGCTCTGCTTGCCTATCTGCAGGCCCGGGACCAAAATGACAGATGCCACAAGGTTGAGGATGAGGTGAGGGAGCTGAGCGGACATGCCTCTGCTCTCCTCCCCTTCTTTTTGCTCACCCAGAAGCAACATGTATGATGGCATTTCTGGGTCCCCTTCTAGTGAAGTGTAATCTGCACTGCATTCAATTCATTGAAGCACAGGGGAGAGATCCAGGTTCTTTTATACCCCGGATGTCTCATTAAACAGAACCTGTCACCGAAAAAAAAAATCACATGGGGAACATTTTGTCCCCTATGTGATAAAAATAAAAAAGCTAAGTAAAAAAATGTATAAATAAATTGTAAAAAAATAAGTTACACCTAAACACATAAATGTCTCCCCAAAAAATGTTTTGGGGCCCCCAACCCCCACATATACACATGTATGACAGAAAACCACGTGTTGGGGGCATCTATGCATGTTTTTGTGCATAAATGCCCCAAACATGTGTATTGATTGTGATACACATCTTACAAATCGCCCCCCCATGCTGGAGGGAGGGTAATATTTCTAGCACCAGACCTCCGTAACACTAAACCAATGATGCCTATGAAAAATATAGGGTACTGCAGTCTGTCGTATTTCATGTGAAAACATATAATTAAGGTTTGACATGTTGGGTATCAATATACTCAGTACAACCTCATCTTTTATATTTTACTAAAAATTAGGTAATTTATTGTGTATGTGTGCCCTAAAATTAAAGGATAATTTCACCTTTTCTTTATTTTAAACTAATATCTGTACCTGACATAGAGACATTCAGTTATAAGACTTCAGGCGGCATTTATTGTCACCTGTATATGGACTACCCCGTGGCACAACACGCAGTGTCTTTTTGGACGCCCTGTGTATGTGCGTGTGGGTGGTTCAATAATACTACATAAATGTGTTGTGATACGCATGTGTTTTTTTTGTATTAGACAATCATTGTTTTTGCCATTTTGTTTTTATCCTTAGGGAGGCGCTGTGTGGGGATATCCCTCTTTCCCATGGATGTCGTTGGGATACATGTACGGCCTGGTAGCCACGCCTGTTTCTGCGGGTTCCCTCTCTGGCGCCTGCTACATGCATGGCTCTGGAGCGATGTGACTCCGTGCTGGATTCACTTCCGCTTCCTTTCCTCTGCGGTAACGTGCGACGGATCCCCGCGTCACGTCACTGCGGTGACGCGTGGACTCACGCATGCGCAGAGGCAACGGCTTGGGGCGGTTTGACGTCATTGCCTAGTGACTCACCGCCTGGGGCTGCAACACATAAAGAGGGCATGTTACCAGCCCTCTTTATGGCGGCATTTCCCCATCCAGGGGGGGGGGGGATTTCTTCTCTCTATCGAAGTGACTCCTGCCCTAACACCTGTTTGGTCAGCATCAACCTTACTCCTTTGACGGCCATATGATGAATATTTATTTTATGGACATCCTCGATATCGGTCTTTATGGGGATTTTTTTCCCTTCCTTTCTCCCTCCAGTTACATTATTATATAGGCATTTGCCTTACAACAAATGTTCCATACTGGTGGACCTTCTGGTCCATTAAGTCTCCATATTGTCCTGGCGGTACTACAATCCCGGTGAGCCTCTAGGTCGGGCCATTAGTGCTGGTTTTGATCTTTTATACCACTAATTTCTAACTCTGGTTTCTATGGAAGTTTGGGCTCCTATTTTTATCTCAACTTACTCCTTTCTTTTGTAACTACTTTTATTTCTGGCAGTAACCTTGTGCATGTTTTTGTCTATTTCTCTCATCTCCCCTTTTTCTTTTTCCTGTCCACTTTCTACATCTTGGGTGTCCCAATAAGCACATTACTTATTTCTCTTGGACCTGGGTGTATACGCTTCTTAGGGCTCCCCTGCACCCCACATTCTGGCTTCCATTAAGGTCAAATTTGATGGTTGTCTTATCTCCCTTTGGTCACATATACTTACTGTGCTTAATTGCTTATTTCAGGCTATATGGAGACACTTGCTTGTTCTCCTAAAGATATTTTTTGACCTCTTGGGTGTTTCTCGGCAGCACACTCCAGAGAGAGGAGACCCCCTCGTTACATGTTATATCTTTCAAGGTTATTCTTACCCTTATTGATTTCTACCACTACTTGGTTTTTATCCAGGTATGTATGATCACAATAACCGTCATTTCAGTTCTCCAATTAGTAATCTGGACTGTTTTTTTGTACATGATTGTGGTCCCTACATGTGCCCCTTTATGATATCCACCCTTAGGGGGGTCCCCCACCCTACAGCTCTCCCATATATTGACTCATATTGTTAATTTATGTATTTTTTGTTTTTTCTTTCCTCAATTGTCACACCTCATGGTTTTAATACCAAAAACTATGTACACATTTTGTGATGGTCCATGTCAATTCATGTGTATGTATCTATGTGTTAATATATAAACAAATTTTCTATGTTACTACACAGAAACATATGTACCAGTAGCTCCAGAGGAAGCTTGCTACGTAAGCAAAACATGTAGGGCAAGCTGGCTACCTACCAACTTCTGCACAAGTGGAACTCAGGGACGATTGAACAATCTCCTTGTTATCGTCTATGAGGCCTACTAGATGTGACGTATTACTCCGTCTTTGAAATGTGATATATAATCTCATCATGTATCATATGTATGACTACTATATATATCTACTGAGGCAGTATGCTTCTACAAACAGTGTTCTCTTTTTTGTTTTTGTTTAATTATTTCATGTCTTTTAATCATTAATCAGTAAAATATATATATCTTTTAATTACCAGTGCCTATAAAGTCCAGCATTCTTTTCTTCCCAATCCTTCTCATATCCCCCCTTAAAGAGGAAGTAAACCCTCCTCTACAACTTGTACCTATAGGTAAGCCTATATTAAGGCTTACCTATAGGTACTGTAAATATCTCCTAAACATGCACCGTTTAGGAGATATTTACCTTACATGCAGCCAGTGACGTCACTGGCGCATGCGCTCTGAAGGAACGGCCGCTGGTGCCGTTTGTTCAGAGCCCCGTGCCGTGACCATCGTCTCCCGCGGCTTGGGCAATCAGAAGGCAGATGCCGCGATCCCGGAAGATGGGCGACTGGACATGTCGCCCGTCATACAGGTAAGCGGGTGGCACGGTGGGGGATTGTTCTAAGGTATACTAGCTCATTATGTGTTTGTCTTTGAGGTTGGAAAAAAAAAAAAAAAGTTTCATGGGTTTACAACCTCTTTAATCTCCTCTTCTCAAGAGAGAATACATTCAGTTTCTCTAATCTTTCCTCAAAGCTAAGCTCCTTAATGCCTCTTGTCAGTTTGTTTGCCCTTCTTGACAGGACAGATGACATCTGTTTTTACAAACTTGTTACAGTAGCATGTTCTTCAAACTTTATCATGCCACATTGAATCGCACATCTCTTCATTGCTGAACACAAATTAAATTAGTAAAAAAAAATATCATGGAGGTCCCCCCCCCAATCTATTCCAGGCCCTTTCAGGTCTGTTACAGACTTTAAGGGGAAGCCCCCACCAAAATGTTTTACAAAATAGTGAAGGTCTTTACTCACTTACAGCTTCCTTCGGAAACACAGGGCGCTAGGGTGTTCTTCGCCTTAGACTTAGAAAAGGCATTGGAGTCTGTGGCCTGGCCCTACATGAGGTTCTTATGGTATACAGGTTTGGCCCCATTTTTTGTACATGGATTAAGCTTCTTTATCAACATCCGATGGCCCAGATAAAAATTGGAGGTGCTCTCTCTTCTCCCTTCCCTATTGAACGGGCCAGGGTTGCCTCCTATCCCCAGGCCTTTTCTCCCTCATGGTGGAACCCATCACATCTGCAATCAGGTCTTCTGCGGCGGTCTGGGGGGTGAGGGTTGGGTTCATTGAGGAAAAGATAGCCTTATACGCTGATGACATTATTATGTTCCTTCGGGATTCTGGGCCTTCCCTCCAGGCCACGCTAGATCTACTGTCCCACTTTGCCTCGATTTCTGGGTTAAGAGTGACTGGGATAAATCTTTAATACTTCCGTTTGAAATTGGGGCTCTGCAGGTGGTGGATCCATCTCTTCCCTTGAGATGGACGGAAAAGCTCAAGTGCCTTGGGGTGTATATCTCACCCAGAGTGAAAGACTTTGACACGCTCAATCTTCATTCCCTCTTGCAGAGTTTCAGGACCAGGTTGAGGGCCTGGGCTAATCTACCTCTATCATTGATTGGGAAAATAAATCTAGTCAAAATGAAACTGTTACCTCCATTGCTGTATGTTTGGCACCACTCTCCAATGTGGCTCTCTAAATCGAATATGGCTCTCATATCAGATTCATCTAATGCTGCAGTCACTCTAGAAGCGTCCCTAGACAGCTCATATGAAGCCCTACGAAATACACTCTTTAGGGGAGTCAAAGACTCACACCCTTTGACCTACTCCATGCGGACGGTAATCAAACCATGGGCATTAGCTGTTCCCTACGCTAAGAATAACTGGAGACATTACTCTCCAAACACTCCTCTATGGATGAATCCCTCACTATCAGAATTCCAATCCATTCTGGACCCTGCTCTGTGGGCTAGTCGGGGTATTCCCTATTTGTCCCAGGTTTTCAAGGGTGGTGCATTACAGACGTTCGACCAACTTAAACAGAAATTTGAATTACCTAACTCCTACTTCTTCCAGTTCCTCCAGCTCTGGCATGCTTTTGCTGCACAGTTTGAAACATCTCCCTTGCTCTTATTCCAGTCTGATATGGATGCGCTCCTTAGGGACGACTCCCTAACTAAAACACTTTCGTCAATCTATAGGGCCTTCCAGCAGTCAGTGCATCACGGGTAGGAGGGCCTTCCTTCCTTTTGGGTGGAGGGGGTGCCGGAGCTGGACGCGGAGGACCGGGAGGATGTGTGGGTGCTTCCCTTCTCTCACCTCAGATCCAGTTTAAAATCCTTCACAAATATCATTTCACACCATATAGACCGCATAAAATATATCCAGAGTGCCCGCCGTGCTGTTAGCGTTGTCAAGCCAATTTGGCCAATAATCTACACATGATAGTGTCTTGCCCGAGCCTGCAGATCTTCTGGGGAGAGTTCTCAATTTTATTACCAGTTGTCCCTATACCTCTGATGGTGGATGTTTGTATATTGGGGCTGGTTGATGCTTTGGCCCAGTCTAGAGCTGTTCGTACATTAATCAGCCTACTCCTGTTCTACGCTAGAAAGTACATTGTACTTAAGTGGAGAGCTCCCTCCTCACCTACCCTGAGTATGTGGCGGTCGTTCGTTAACTCAGTCATTCCTCTTTACAAAGAAACATATATGAGTAGGGGCTGCCCAAAAAAATTTAAAAGGGTATGGGACATTTGGATAGAGCCCAGTATGACTCCACGACAAATAGACCTGAAGTTGCCCTTGTGGGTAAAAGCAATAGGTGATCCTGTTTCACTGTCATGGTTAATTTGCTACACAAATTGCCAAATTAATTTGAACCCCCTGTGCATCCATGTGGCTTTGGTACAGCGATAATGAATAACAGTTGTGTTTGTTGTTAACTGAGGTTTTTATCTCCAACACCCATATAGCTCAATATTTTTGGAGCACTTAATTATCCTCTAATTCTAGCAGCAAGTTTTTCGGGATGTTTTTTCTTTTTAAACCTACTTAAAGTTTGTTGATATGTTCTTTTACTCTTTTTCCCCCTTTTTATTTTTTATTTTCCCTTTGTTATTGTCTTTATGAGCCACGGTATGCCCAGAGGCTCTGTTTCTGTACCTTTTATTATTTTCTGTTGAAAAAACAATAAAAAGAATCTTCAAAAAAAAAATGGCCAGGGGTCTCCCCCAAAATCCATACCAGACCCCTATCTGAGCAGGCAGCCTGGCAGGCCCAGAAAGGGGTGGGAGAGTGAGCGCCCCCTCCCCCTCCTAAACCATACCAGGCCACCATCCGCTTATGATTCTGGAAATGACTTGATACAATGTCTTCCTCTTTGTAACTGATACATGGTGTATGATTATAATGTAATGTCAAAACATAGTAGGCAGACCGCGGGAGCGTTTTGATGTAAGCAGAGCTATTTTTTTTTTTTTTTTGGGGCGTCATGATTGACGATGGAGCTACACCTGGGTACATTGTTTTTAATTTTTAATAAGGGACTTGTCGAAAACTGTGTCTGAGTTTATATTTCTTTTTGGCACTTTTTTGGGGAATGAGTAGGGGTGAAATAGCCCATACTCATTCACATGGGATCTGGGAGCCCCTTGTTAAATGGGGATTGCAAATTCTGGTAAGCCCCCTGTCTGCAGACTCCCACAACCACCACTGAGACACAGACTGGAAAAACACTTCTCCAGTCTGTTCTCACTATGACGCCGCCACTTTGCGGGTTTGGAAGGGAGAGAGGGACTACAAAAAGCTCTGGCTAAGAATGAGCACAGAGCTTTTGTGATTGTGCCTGGGGGGAAGTAGGAGGGGCCCTAAAGAACTCATCTGCCGAAGGGGCAGATGGGAGATGCAGGGACACACAGCAGCGCTACTTTTGAAAAATTCTAAAAGTACACAAAAGATGCACATGAAGATCCCTGCTGAACAACAAATGTAAGTTGATTCCTTGGCTCATGTATGCACTCATGCTGCACATTACACCCTAAACATGGGTGCAACATGTAACATGCAAAGAAAGGTAAACTTATCCTTAAATTTTAGTGTATTTTTAACTGAAGTTTTGCATTTCCAAGACCTTTGGGGTAATATTATGTAACATTTGTAATATCCCTCTTTTATAATCTATAGTTCTGCTTTCAGAAAATATATAATATTTTGGGGGTTTATGCAACCTTCAGTCTTAAAAAATATTTTTTAAACGTGTGCAAAAACACAAAAACAGCTCTGGCAGTGAAAGGGTTTGAAAGATCCGCTCACTACTTTTTTTTTTTTTTTTTTATCTTTTGCATTGGGGCGTGTTCCTCGTGGCAGTCACGTTTTTTTTTTTTTTTTTTTTTTTTTTAGCAAATGTTTGCACAATAGCCTTGTAACTGGCAAGAAAAAAAAAAACAAGATTTGGCCTTTACAAACTTGTGCCTTGTTCGGTATTTGCAAAACTCTCTAAGTCTCTATGGATTTGGCTAATGTGCCAAACTTTGCCTGGTTTGCTCATCATTCGTTATAATTCGGGAAAATACTTGATACAATGTCTTCCTCTTTGTAACTGATACACGCTGTATAATATGATGTCAAAACAGATATTTACCTCATTTTACAGAAAATTGCCTCATTTTACTTCATAGAAAACTCACTTTGAAGGTTTCAATTCAATTTTTTAATTGTTTTTTTATCCAAAAAAAACATCAGTGTACAGCCAAATTTGAGCACGACCAATTGAAACAAAAGCAGCTGACATTATTAATCCTTAGTCCCTTAGTAGTCTAGGTACCTTATATGCTGCATATTTATAAGTAATGATAGGTTTACTTTCATTTTTTTTATCAATGTTCACATACATGCAAAATCCCTTTTTAAAGTGGTAAAAAGATTTTCAAAACAAATTTCCTATTCCAGGATTTAATTTCTATTGCAATGCATATTTTAAAGGTTGAAATATCAGCCTACATTTCTTTGTGCATTAAGCACAATTTGGCTCCTACTATTTTCGAGGATGAGTGACAGTCCGTTTCATATAAAATACCAAGCATTGTTAAATAATCCAGAAGGTAATTGGATCCTTATTGCAAATATAGAAAGAAATAGTCAATTTTGCCATTTTGTCAAAAACTATTGAAGCTATGAAAATTTGACAGACCAGCTATGTACCCTAGCTGATGTAATCTCAATGCTTGACAGTAAAATAAAGTTTGCCTTGTGCAATGTTCTAATTTTAAGCCATCTACTGAATCAGACTGGATCCTCATTAGCCTGAAATTGAATATTTAAGGACGAAAATATCCAAAATTAAATGTTAGCTTTAGCAGTCATTCTTTTTTTTTTTTTTTTCCAATTTTTATTTATTGGTATGCCGCATACAAAAACAGTAAACAACAGAGGTTAAAACTTGACAGTACAAATAGTCAAACCTGTATCCTCGATACCAAACAGAAGATAGATCAATGTATATGTACATAAGACAAACAATTCTAAAGCTTACTATCTTTTCTGTAACTAAGTCTAGTGTCGGCTTGAGGCGTATGATAAGATCTAGAAAAACTTTGTCAAGTAGGAATCCAAGCCAGAAGGGGCTCATCTCATGTGAACATGGTTGTGGGTCCGCAAACCTCCCCCGGCATCTTCTATTGGCCGGTATACAGAGGAAGCAATTCCCCATTACAGAAGGTGTTCTGTTGTAGGAAAGCAAAATTCTGGCCCGTTAGCCTGTGCACACCAAAAGGCATGTTTTTTTGAATTTTTGCCCTGCAGTTAGGGAACAGGGTGAAGGACACCTTTAGTGTCACAAAGAGGTTAAGAGAATTTGAAAGGATAAGACAGAAAAGGAGGATAAGAGCAGTGGGAAGAGGGAGAGAGAGAAAGAAAAAAAAAAAGGGGGGGTAGGTATGTTGCGAATTGAATGTGAGCTAAGAGTGTCAGACTCTTATCACTGGGCTATCGGTTGTTCAGGTACAGGTGAGGTATTCATTTGAGGAGTGAAAATTATCCCAGTAGAACCAATGCTTATTGAGCAGTCATTCTTGAAAATAATAAAGTAAATAAAATGGCATGGGCGTTATTATTGTTACCACCAACCAAATATTTTTTAGTATACCCTTTTAATGCAATACCTGTAATCTTGTGCTTTCAATAGTTTTGAATAAGACTTTTGCATTTCTCATCGTGTAATTTTTCCCACTTTTCTTGAGAAAACTGTTCCAGTTTTCTTAGATTTGATGAGTTCCTTCTCCCAAATGTGAGTTTAAGCTATTTCAATAAATGTTCTGTTGGATTTAGAACAGGACTCATAGCAGTCTTTGTCAGAACAGTTACATGTTTGTCTTTAGACTATTCTTGGGTTCCCTTAGATATATGTTTTGGGTACAATACAATCTCCAGATTCAGGAGTGCTAGAGCTGGATTGGGTGAAGTTAGGATACCTGTTATAGATGATATAAGGTCAAAAACTTGATTCCAGAAGCTTGTAAGACTTTTGCAGGACCAAAAGGTATGGTAAAGATTGCCTACTTGGCCACATTCACGTCAACATAGGGGGGAAGTGGGAGGGGTAGAATCTTGTTAAGCAAAATGGTGTAAGATACCGCCTTGATATTATCTTCTGTGAGAGCTCCCAATGATTGGTACAGTTTGCGATACTATAAGAGTATATGAATGCTTGTAGCCACTGCTGTGTTGTGAAGTTGGTCTGAAAGTCTTCTTCCCATTTTATCATAGGGCCAGGCTTGCAGAAGGTGGTTTTGGATTGTAGGGTGTTGTGGATGAAAGAGGTACCTTTTATGCCTTGTAGGGGAGCTGTATAGAAGTTTATATCGAAGTAGGGATTTTTATATTTAGGATTGGATATTTGCTTATGAATTTGAATATGCGTATATATGAATAAAATTCAGAGGAGGGAATGTGGTATTCTTTTACTAGATCAGTGAAGGGTTTAGGATTACCGTAAACCAAAATATTTCATCCATCCATAGGATATTACATTTGCACCACTTTTGAGTATAGAAGTATGGTATCAGGACTTCTAATACCATAAAGGGCATACGGAGTTGGTGCATCATAGAGTCATCTCCAGTTTGTGTCATTAAAGCTATCCAAGCCAGAATTGAAGCTCGAACTGTGATGGGCAAGCTATCTAGTTGAAGTGGTTTCCAGCAGTCAGCCATAACAAGTGTTGGAAGATGGTGTATTTTTGTTAAGGTGGCTTCCACCTGAACCCATTGTGTATCAGTATGAGCTGAGAACCAATGTTTAAGGTGTGTGAGCTGAGTTGCTACATAGTAGCATTTCAATTGAATCATACAAAGTGTACTGGGACAGACCAGTAGACAAGAAAGAGAGCCTTTGAGGGATAGACAGAATGAAACCACAGGGCGATGATGAACAAAATAAAGTGTATTTTATTCTGATTGAAGATTGATTAATACAGGTTACAGTTGTGGTTCAGACAGGGAAGTGCAGAGGTATGTGGTGCTTACAATGAGTAATACAGTAACCCATGTGATGAACACAATAAAAATGATAATGGTGAAAGTAACCCAGTGTGGCAAACAATATAATGCAATGGTGAACATAAATGCAATAAAAATACGGACGTCCAATGGGGGATCCCACTGTCAGTGAGATCCCGCTGGCCAATTTGCCAAGTATGAGAGCCGTTTATCAATGGGTATTTGGGGAGATCAAGGGGATCTCCCCAAATACTCCCTGTATATAATTCTATATATATTTATTCTTCTGCATAAAATCCTCCCTGGCTCTCTATTTACTTCCATCTCATCCCCTTGATCTATATATACTCAGTTAACACTGATACCTGAATCGCAAAAAAAAAATCTCAAAAAAATCCTAAAACACCTTTTGGTATTTCCAAATACAAATTGGCAATGCACATACACTTACAAAGTAAAATATGTGTGCATATCCATTTAACTCCCCAATGCCAATCAGTCAGCAAAACTGCATCCTTCCTTCTATTTAAATATTGCTACCTCCCCCACAAATTAAGCCATGGTTTACCCTACTAATATATCCAACATGCATCATTAGCTTTTTCAACACACAATATGCAAGCACCTGATCTGCTTTATCTAATCAACAAATTGAACAGGGCGGCCCCTGTGCTGTCCATGATCTGTTAAATAGCTTGCAGGACTTGTTCTTTCACGTCCAGACAAAGCTATGCATTGTCCTATGCGAAAAATGTAGACGTAATGTCACCCGCACCCGGATGTTGATGGGCGGATCCCTGCAGCAGCACAAGGAAACACAGTAACCGGCGGCTCCACAGACAGCAGCGTTCTGTCTCCACGCCACTGTACCTCACCCACCGGATCTATAAGCCTACACAGACCCTACAAGGACATCACCAGGATCCTGACCAGGACCCCAGAAAGACAGGAACTACTTACTATCCCTTCAGGATCCCTGTACTTTTCCTTCTCCCTTTACTCTTTGTTCTATCTGGATATCCAGACCATCCCGCTACCACCTGATCTACTACCTACTACTACCTGTGCTTTGCTGCTTGTCTCCTTCTCTCTCCCCCTCTCTCCCCTTTATCAGCGTTTGGCTCATATCTTTCTGACTAATCCTGGCCAGGATACCCTCCTTGCACTGTCCAATTTTGATTTCTCATCCCTCCTTGCGTACTTAACATTATTACTATTATTTTTTAGGAGAAACCTGTGTACCCCAGCCAGAATTCTGGCATACACAGCCCATGCACACAGGGTTGACACTGCCATTGTTTTCCCCTTGATCTCCCCAAATACCCATTGATAAACGTCTCTCATACTTGGCAAATTGGCCAGCGGGATCTCACTGACAGTGCCATCCCCCATCGGACGTCCGTATTTTTATTGCATTTATGTTCACCATTGCATTATATTGTTTGCCACACCTACTGGGTTACTTTCACCATTATCATTTTTATTGTGTTCATCACATCACATGGGTTACTGAATTACTCATTGTAAGCGCCACATACCCTGTCTGAACCACAACTGTAACCTTTATTGATCAATCTTTAATCAGAATAAAATACACTTTATTTTGTTCATCATCGCCCTGTGGTTTCATTCTGTCCATCCCTCAAAGGCTCCCTTTCTTGTCTTCTGGTCTGTCCCAGTACACTTTGTATGCATATGGTTTCAGAGCCAAGGGAAGGACCGCCATATTTATAGTGGTCCCAGTGGCACTATGCAAAATTCTTAAGTTAAACCAACCCCCGTTTTTTTTTTTTTTTTTTTATATATGTTCAGTTGAATCATGCCTATACCACCAACTTTTTTGTATTTAAGCATGAGAGACCATGCACACCTCGGACGTTTACCCTGATAGATATATATTTTGAGGATATTAGTAAATGATGTTATGAAGTGAGATGGAAGGGGGGTGAGCAGGGTACGAAAGATATATAAAATCTGCGGTAGGACCATCATCTTAAATGCTGCTAGCCTGCCTAGCCATGACAGCTCAGCAAAAGAAGATTGTGACAGTTCTTTTCGGATCTTGAGTCTAAAGGGTTTGAGGCTGGCATCTACTAGTGAGGCAAGTGATGGGGTTAAGAGTATTCCTAGATATGGTATTTCCTTAGACGTCCATACGTATGGGAATTACGATTCTAAATGAGTCTTGGTATATTCTTGCGCCCCTAGGTCTAAGATCAGTGATATTGAGAAGTTTACTTTATAGTAGGAGATGGCACTAAAAGAGGTAAAGACCTGGTGAACAAAAGGAAGTGATTTAAGTGAGTTTGTAAGTTACAAAATGACATCATTAGCAAATTGATTTATCCTATGGGATGTGCCTTGAAGCTGAAATCCCAAAATATGTGGGTGTGTGCGAATTGTTTCTGCTAAAGGTTCCATCATAAGGTTGAAGATGCTTGGTGATAAGGGGCAGCCTTGGCGAGTGCCATTGGTAATGGAGAAAGGTTTAGAGTATAAACCTGAGGTAAAGGCCTGGGCCGATGGGTTTGAATACAATGCCAGGATTGTGGAAAAAATAGGGCCTTGAAAGCCAAATTTCTCCAGTACCAATGCCATATATATCCAATATAACCTGTCAAATGCCTTCTCTGCGTCTACGGAGAGAAGCAGGGAAGGAGTCTTCGACATTTCCGCATGATATATCAGCCCTCAGTACCCTCCTAGTGGCATCTAATTCCTGTCTGCCCTCCATTAAGCCCATTTGATCAGATTGAATGAAAGACTGAAGGACTTTGGACAAGCGTCTGGCGATCAGTTTAGCATAAACTTTTATGTCAGTATTAAGTAGAGAAAGTTGACCGGGTCATCAGGAGTTTTACCTGGTTTAAGCAACGTAATTATGTGCGCTTGAAGCATTTCAGTTGGAAACAACGCACTAGAGGAGGATTCTTGAAACAATTTTAGAAGACAGGACACCAGGTTATGTCTAAAGATATTCATTCGTAAATCCATCTGGGCTGGGAGACTTGTCGTTAGTTAGCGAATCTATGGTTTTAACTATCTGTAGTAAATGGAGAGTTAAGACGTTCTAATTGTGCATCCGAAAGGTTAGGTAATGAGATTCTATTCAGGAAAGAGTGTATGTCCGAATCAGGACGTTGTGGGGTTGTAGGATCTTTGTATAGATTGTAAAGGGCCCCATAATAATCCACAAGGCATCTGCGATGTCTTGAGGTTTTAGGAGTTTTTGCTTAGTGAAAGGATGGTGGATGTGAGAAATTCTAGATTTAGCTTTACTGGCCTTCAGACGGGTGGCTAAGAATTTTCCTGCCTTGTTATGTTGCAAGTAATATTTCAGTCTAAGGGAATGCATAGATTTATCGTGTTCGTGGGCTAGTAGAGTATGCAATTCTACTGCGTAAGTTTATGAGGGCAGTAGAATCTTGTGGATTAGGATTGGATTTGTTTCTTGTTTCTCTAAGGTGGATTGCTTGTAAGATGTTATTAAGGGGTGTTTGATGTTTCTGGCTCCTAACTGGATTAAAATTCCTCTCATGTAAGCCTTGTGGCCGTTCCAGAGAGTAGTACCTGAGACCTCATTGGTATCATTAGTAAGGAAAAAATATTGTTTATGCTGAGTCAATAGACTGGTATTGACAGGTAATTGAACTATCATGTTGTTGCAGCGCCAGGTGAATGCTCGAGGTGGATGGCTGTCAGTTTGCAGGGTGATAGTGATTGCTGCGTGGTCTGACAAAGTGATGTCATGAATTGATGAATTGTGGAAGAAAGAATGTGTTGTAGCAACCATTTGTCCACCACAAAAAGATCTATTCTTGAGTAAGACTGATGCCTAGACGAAAATAAATAAAGTCCCTCTCATTGGCATGAAAACACCTCCATACATTGTATAGCTCCTCTCTGTGCAGCAGGCGACGTAAGGAGGCGGAACGACCTCTGCCTAGTGAGGAGGAATCGAGGCAGGGGCCTGGTACCAGATTGAAATCTCCACAGATTAACACTTTACCTTTACGTGCTGTTAATATTATTTTTAAGAGTTTACGGAGATACCTCAATTGATGGGTATTGGGGGCATATATGGATACTAGAGTAAGAAGCAGGTTATCAACAATGCAAATAAAAATTACATATCTACCCTCCGGGTTTAAAATTGATTCTTTCAAAGTAAAAGACACTGTGTTTCTGATTGACAGGAGGAGAGAAAGACATGTAGGAAGTTCTGGTGTAAACAGGAGGGAGTTGCATCTCTGTGAAAATATGTCTCTTGAATTGTGAGTATATCCACTTTATGCGCCTGAGCTTCCTTCCAGATGGATCTTCGCTTTGCCGGATGGTTCAGTCCATGAGTGTTAAGAGATAAGACGGTAAGCCCCATGTTTGTAGAGGCTAATAAGAGTTACGCTTTGTAGATACATATTAAGTGAGGCAGACTTGGGTTGAGGTGTGTTGTAAGTTTGTATAGGCCATTTTCTTGCCATGGTGGTCTTGGGTCTCAGCGACATTTTCGGGATAATGAGAATCTCTTCAGTACAATGTCCAACAGTTAGTCTGATCTAACAATTGAAATGCCAGAACTTGAAGTTAAACGCAACAAAGGGTACAGTATAGGTTACAATGGAAACAACAAAGAAATCAACTCCCACAGTGGAGAGTAAAAATAAGAAGCCCTCAGGAGGGTTTAGAGCAGAAGGTATTGCAACAGATGCAGGGGGATCAAGTATGGTTTTGTGTACATATGTACAGGACGTGGTATTGCATAGTAAACTATATGTTAAACGTTGAGGTCCTGCAGACTTCCTACAGATGTTTTTGGCGACCTTGGAAAGTTTTTGACCAGTCATATTTGGGGTTGGCTTTTGGCAGAGGTCCCGTGGGCATGGGTGTTTTTGGGAGAATGCTCCAGCTCTTCAGTAGATTGATCCCTTCCTCTAGGGAATTGATTACTTTCGTGTTTCCTTCGTGTGTAATGCTTAAACTGGCGGGGTATTTCCATTTGTACTGGATGTTAAAAAAGAATAGCGCATACATGCAAAAGAAATGACTATCAAATATGGAGACAATCCATAAATAAAAATGGGGATTTGGTCCCACCATATGGCCATATCGTGCTCAAGCCCACCACTACGTCAAAGTACCCCATTATCAGTGGGTCCTACACTATCCATAAAAAAGGGGTGAATCCAGCCTCTCTAACCCTTGGAGACAAAACTCCTTGCTGGGAGAGATGTGCTAATGCACTACAAGGGACTCCTCCTATATCTACTTGATAGTGGACACTGATAGAATACAGGTGTGTGTGGGGGGTGGGGTGCTCAACCCCAGAAGTCTGTTCAGACCGAATACATAATAAACAAGCAAAAAATTGGGGGAGCAAACCCTGAACATGTATATCTAAAGCCAGTGCAGCTATGAACCAAGCGACATGTATGTTAAAAAAGAATAGCGCACACATGCAAAAGAAATGACTATCAAATATGGAGACAATCCATAAATAAAAATGGGGATTTGGTCCCACCATATGGCCATATCGTGCTCAAGCCCACCACTACGTCAAAGTACCCCATTATCAGTGGGTCCTACACTATCCATAAAAAAGGGGTGAATCCAGCCTCTCTAACCCTTGGAGACAAAACTCCTTGCTGGGAGAGATGTGCTAATGCACTACAAGGGACTCCTCCTATATCTACTTGATAGTGGACACTGATAGAATACAGGTGTGTGTGGGGGGTGAGGTGCTCAACCCCAGAAGTCTGTTCAGACCGAATACATAATAAACAAGCAAAAAATTGGGGGAGCAAACCCTGAACATGTATATCTAAAGTAAATGTATATCAATTTTTTGCTTGTTTATTTGTACTGGATGTGATGGTTATTCAGGGCCATAGTGATCGTAAGGAGATTGTTATGGCGCTGCATGGTAACTCTTGAGAAGTCTGGAAGAAATTAGAGATGATTTGTTTGTATAAATGCAAGAAGGATCCTTTCCTTGACCTGATAATAGTGTACTCTGAGGAGAACATCTTTTGTTATCTCTGTTGGGAGGTGTGGTGGCTTTGGGATTCGGTGGATTCGGTCGATGATTATGTTGTTTCAGAGATGTTGGGAAGTGCTGTAAGAAATAAATCTCTGGCATAGTGTGGGAGTTGGCATGATGTAATTGTTGCAGGTATTCCCCTTATTTTAAGGTTGTTGCGTCTAGACCTATCCTCTAGGTCAGAAAGTTTGGATTTGATCCATGACATTTCCTCTGATTGTGTGGTATGTGCATCCACCATTGTATTGAATGAGGAGGCAAAGTCATTCAATTGATCTTCCATTTGGTCCACTCTGGTTCCCCAAGCCTGCACCTCTCCTCTACAGTGGTGTAGCAGATCAGCTTGAAGAGAGGCTCTCTGAGAAATAAGCATTTCTTTAAGAGTTGTATCAGATATCGGTTGCCCACTAGTAGGGAAGGAGGTGATCGGATCTAGTGTGGAAGTGTCCATAGAGCGTAAATCCAGAGTATCACTTACCCCCTCTGTTTCAACCCCTGTGTCTGTCAGTGAATTGCGCTTTTGTTTCCCCTTAACTGGGCTCCTTGTTGATGGTGTCGAGCATCCAGAAGTTGGAGGACTAGAGAGGGTGCAATATGAGGAAGTACTTCGGCTGCCACTAAAGCTCCATCCACGGCATGTGGGTCTGGCCGCCATTTTGTTGTAGATTATCTGACACAGTCAGAAATAAAGAGTCATTTTCCGCAGCTGTGGTGGATCCCGTTGTCTCCTGGGTATGGCAGCAGGAGTTGTGACTGGGTAGATGTGTCCGGGAAGCACATAGTTGAGCTTCAATCCCCAGTCCTGGTAAAAGCTCTCAGCTCATGCGGCCATCAGCTTCAGCAGTCGCTCCCCCCCCCCCCACTCCAGAACATCTTAATAATTTTATGATTACACAGTTCCTTTCACAGACTGAAGACAGAGGCAACAAAGCAAACCCATAACATTGTGGAGTCTCCTCCATGCTTCACAGAAGGGATGATGTTCTTTACTTGCATTGTTTTTTTCTTTTGTGAACATAGAACTGATGTGTCTTTCAAAAAGTTATTTTTTGATTCATCTGTCCAAAGGATGTAGCTTGTACACATTCATTTTAGCAAATTCCTGTCTGGCTTTGTTGCATTTGTCTTTCAGAAGAAGGGTCTTTCTGAGTTTTCTACTAGATGTCACTTTCATTTAGAAAGTGATGAATGCTGTGACTTGATGTTGTTTTACCTTAATTTTGAAGGTCAGACACAATCTTCTTTGAAGTTCTGTTTTCACCATCCAATTCAGTCAGGGGGCTATGGACCTTGAACTTCTTGATTATATTAGAAAGGAACATAGAAAAGAATTAAAGAAAACACAGGTACGTACAATTGTTAGGAGACTTTTTTTTTAGCCTTTACCCTTAGCATGGTTGCCTGTTATCTTCTTCCTATCCTCTTTAGATAACCCCTATTTTTCCTTTCTCTTATACATGCTTACTCAGTTGTATATACAATGGGCTGATTTACTCAAGATGTAGAGCAGGTTTAAATTGCAAAATTAATTTTTTTTTGGCAATAAAATTTTTATTGGGTTTACACAAGAAAGAAAGACAACAAATGACTGCGGACGCAGCTGCTAGATTACAATTTAATATGCAATCTGAGGTTTGGTTTGGACTAAATTATAACAGGAATACAACTTATAACTGGTGTATAGAAGGGGATCAACATACAGAATGAACATTGATGTAGTATAAAGACAAGTGCATACGCTTACTCAAAGGAGAAGAAATTAGATAAACAGTCAAATTTAATTCTCAATGGCTATACCAATTTAGCCATGGTTACCAGGTTTTATCAAAGGCTGATAATGTACCGGAGTGCATAGCCAGTGCTCTTTCATGAGAATAGTGCAGGTGTGTCGTGCACACAGCTTCTGAGGGATTAGGGGCTAAGTGTTTTTTCCAGTGATGAGTGATGCTTAGTTTCCCTGGTAACAATAGGTTGGCTATAACTTTCCGGTATTGGAATGGGAAGGAATCAATTCCCATGTTCAAGATAGCAAGATTTGGGCTAAGGGATGTCAATATACCTGAAATTTCAGATATAAAACAAAAAATTTTCCTCCAGAAACTGCGGATATTCAAACATGACTACAGAATGTGAAACAAATTACCCCTCGCCAACATAGTGAAGAGCTATCGGGGTACATTTTGGCTAACTTACGTGGTGTAAGATACCATCTACTGTTGATTTTAATGGTGGTTCCCAATGACTAACGCAGTGGGTGACATTATAACTAGACTGTATTGCCCGTTTCCATTGGTGGTCAGAAAAAGTATTTCTCAAGTCCTCTTCCCATTTAATCATGAGGCTATGTTTGTCGAATATAGTATTATTGTGCCATAGATTATAAACAAGAGATAGGCCCTTACTAGGTTTCACTGAAGGTTTCAAAAAGCCAGCTATTTTGGGGTGCAAGGGTATTACAGGGGGTGGCATGGAAAGCAAAAAATGTCTAATGCGGGTTAAAGTATAGGGATCCAGGGAGGCTACATTGTTGAATGGGTGATGTTGGATCTAAGGGTTTACCATTAAGTAGGAGGTCTTCGACCCAGTGAATGCCAAACTTCTCCCAGTCAAAGGTGGGAAGATCTGATAGGTAAAAACATAGTATGCTAACAGGCTTTCATATGTGTTCAGGGTGAGTGGGGTTCAAGGAGGCTCAGCAGAGATCTCTCCATGCTAATAAGGAGGCTTGAGTGGTGATGGGCATTGTGGAGAGAGGTAATTATTTCACATATCCACATATAACAGGTCACTCAACTTCTTGGTTTTAGTGAGGGAGCGTTCAATACCCACCCATACGGGAGTTTCCACAGAGAAATACCAGTATTTAGGCTGGTCTGGGAATGTTTCAGTAAAATAGTCATAAATATCTACCATCCCCATGCCTCCAACAAACCTATTTTTGGTGAGGATTGAATGAAGATATCTGGGGTTTTTGCCTTGCCAGATGAATTTTTTTTAGAAGGGAAGATAGGGCCTGTAAGTTGAAAATCAGTGGTGAAAGGGGGCATCCTTGGCGTGTGCCATTAGATATTTGGAAGGGCTTAGCTAGAAGGCCTGAGGTATATACTTGGGCTGAAGGGGCTGAATACAGGGCCATAATAGCCGACAATATTGGTCCATAAATCCCAAATCTTTTTAGAACCTGACGCATATAGCCCCAGTGCACCCAATCGAACACCTTTCCTGCATCAATAGATAAGGGTATAGAAGGCGTTTGACTCCGTTCGGCTTGATGAATGATGTTCAATAGTCGCCTAGTGGCATCGGAGGCCTGTCTCCCCGTAATTAAACCCCATTCGGTCAGCCTGAACCAATTTGCGTAAGATGGAAGAAATACGGCGGGCAATCATTTTTGTATACAATTTAATGTCTGAATTAAGAAGGGAGTTTGGCCTAAAATTAGCACGGTGTTTGGATCTTTCTCTGGTTTGGGGAGAGTCATGATGTTTGCCCTCAACATCTCCAAAGGGAAAGAATAGCACTCAGCAGCAGTGTTACATAGTTTGGAGAGGTGTGGGGCTAAGAGATCGCCATAGAGCATAGAGTAATATTTATTGGTAAATCCATCTGGGCCTGGGGACTTGCCCTTTGGTAGGGTTTTGATGGCATGAAGGACTTTCTGATCTGAAAAGGGGCAATTAAGTTCTAATAAGACAGAGTGGGCAATGTGTGGGAGGTTGAGGTGGTCAAGGAAAGTAGAGAATGCAGACAGATTTGGCTGAGAATTGTTAGGATCTGCTAAAAGTTTATACAAAGAGGTACAATTGTCAGCAAATTCACCTGCAATGTTTTGGGGATTAGATAGTCTTTGGTTTGAAGTTGGATTGAGTAAATAGGGAATTTTAGATTTTGCTTGACTCAAATACCAGTGACATAAATGGTGACTATATAACACCAATCATAAATGTAAATAAATGACAAGGATTGAATCATGAGAAGGAACTGGTAGAAAAGTCCATAGCTGCAATAGATGATCTCAGTACATAAATCACAGCGACAGAGTTCATAAATATGACGATCAAAGTGCGGTCTTGTGATAAGTGCCCACTCAAAAAAGTGATTTCAACACCGAAGGTGAATGGTAGGAAAATCAGAAATTAACTCTTCCAGGTGTACTACACCCTTACCTTACTGCTGTAACCATTTGTAACTGTAACTGCTGTCACCATTTATGTCACTGGTATTTGAGTCACGCTATACATGTGATTTTTTTTTTTCTTATATCTGCACTTTTATTTTATTCACCGGTATTTATTTGCATTTACTTGGAACATTTATTGGTGTCACTTAGCCACTATTCTTAAGATTGGCACTGAAGTCACGCTACATACATGTACTTTGTATTAGCACTACTTAGCACTTTATATTGAGACCCTGCTTACAGCACTGAAGTCACATTATACATACTTATGATATTCTGGTTATAGCACTGAAGTCACACTATACTTACTTATGATTGAGTGATTTATTTGCACATATTGTCTATTTATTCATGAATTTGTCTATTGAATAAGCGCAGCTTTATTATATTACTGTTTTTTAAAATAAAGAAATTATTGAAATATATTACTCTGTGTGTAAGGCATCTATACAAAATATATGAGTTTCACTTTTTTAATTGAATTACTGAAATAAATTCCCTTTTTGATGATATTCTAATTTTAGGAAATGCACCTACAGTATCTCACAAAAGTGAGCACACCCCTCACATTTTTGTAAATATTTTATTATATCTTTTCATGTGACAACACTGAAGAAATTACACTTTGCTACAATTTAAAGTAGTGAGTGTACAGCTTGTATAACAGTGTAAATTTGCTGTCCCCTCAAAATAACTCAACACACAGCCTTAATGTTTAAATCGCTGGCAACAAAAGTAAGTACACCCCTAAGTGAAAATGTCCAAATTGGGTCCATTTAGCCATTTTCCCTCTCCAGTGTCTTCTGACTCATTAGTGGTACAAGGTCTCAGGTGGGAGTGGGGAGCAGGAGTGTTAAATATGGTGTTATCGCACTCACTCGCTCATATTGGTCACAAGAAGTTCAACATTGCACCTCATGGCAAAGAACTGAGGATTTGAAAAACAAAATTGTTGCCCTACATAAAGATGGCCTAGGCTATAAGAAGATTGCCAAGACCCTGAAACTGAGCTGCAGCATGGTGGCCAATACCATACAGCAGTTGAACAGGACAGGTTCCACTTAGAACAGGCCTCGCCATGGTCAACCAAAAAGGTTGAGTGCATGTGCTCAGCGTCATATCCAGAGGTTGTCTTTGGGGAAATGGACATACTGTATGAGTGCTGCCAGTATTGCTGCAGAGGCTGAAGGGGTGAGGGGTCAGTCTGTCAGTGTTCAGACCATACCCCCCACACTGCATCAAATCGGTCTGCATGGCTGTCGTCCCAGAAGGAAGCCTCTTTCTGCACAAGAAAGCCCGCAAACAGTTTGCTGGAGACAAGCAGACTAAGGACATGGATTAGTGGAACCATGTCCTGTGATCTGATGAGACCAAGATAAACTTATTTGGTTCATTGGTGTCAGGCGTGTGTGGCGGCAACCAGGTGAGGAGTACAAAGACAAGTGTGTCTTGCCTACAGTCAAGCATGTTGGTGGGAGTGTCATGGTCTGGGGCTGCATGAGTGCTGCCAACACTTGGGAGCTTCAGTTCATTGAGGGAACCATGAATGCCAACATGTACTGTGACATACTGAAGCAGAGCATGACCCCTCCCTTCGGAGACTGGGCCTCAGGGCAGAATTCCAACATAATGACCCAAAACAGACCTCCAAGATGACCACTGCCTTGCTAAAGAAGCTGAGGATAAAGGTGATGGACTGGCCAAGCATGTCTCTAGACCTAAACCTTATTGAGCATCTGTGGGGCATCCTTAGTGAAAGGTCACTAAATTCAAATATAGTCCTTTACCTTTTAAGAGCAAACAGTAATTATATACATGCTATTAGTGATGAGCCGAACACCCCCCTGTTTGGTTCGCACCAGAACACGGCAAACAGGGGAAAAGTTTGTTCGAACAATCAAACTCCATTGAAGTCTATGAGACTCGAACGTTAAAAATTAAAAGTCCTAATTTTAATGGCTTAAATGCAAGTTATTGCCCAAAAAAAGTGTATGCGGAACATGTACCAATGCAAATTTATTTAAAAAAAACAAACGTTTTTAAAGGAGCGGTGATTTTAATGATGCTTAAAATGAAACTATAAAAATGAAAAAATGTATCAAATATCATGCCTGGGGGATCCCTTAATGTTCCTGTAAAGTGGCGCATTTGTGCGATGTATGTAGCCTGCTGCAGCAATATTGACATTTCTAAAGGAAAAAATGTCATTTAAACTTGCTTCCGGCTGTAATGTATTGTCCTCTCCCGGCATTACAGATAATAAAAAATGAAAAAAACGGAATGAGTTCTTACCCCCAGTTCATACCAGCCCCTTCGGGATTGGTATGGATTTTGAAGGGGAGCCCTACGCCAAAAAAAAAAAAAAGGGCAGGCGCCGGGCGCAGGTGCAGGAAAATTGGGCCTTTGATGTTGGTGGTGCCTGACCACTGTAACCCCTCACAGTTACTTTTGCTGGGCACAGGGACAGGCCCTGCCATTAAAAATTAGATACAAAATTGAAATAGCATGAACTTGTCATACAGGTGCAGAAAAATTGGGTCTTTGGTGTTGGTGGTGCCTGAACACCGTAACCCTTCACAGTTACTCTTGCTCGGTGCAGGGCACAGGGACAGGGCCTGCTGTTAAAAATGACATATGACATTTAAATTGTATACACCTGTCATACAAGTGCAGAAAAATTAGGCCTTGGGTGTTGGTGGTGACCTAAACCAAAAACATTGTTGGAAGCTAGCAGAATCAAGATTGAGGAATAGGGTAGGAGGCATATGAAGTCTTCAAGGGATGGCATATACCTAGCAAATTCAATCAGTTACATCAGCATCAGGGGCTTGATAGCTGCTGTTGATCCAGGACTGATTCATTTTGATAAAAGTCAGCTGGTCAACAGAGTATGTGGACAGACGCACTCTTTCGTCCATCACAAAACCTCCAGCAGCACTGAATGTCTGTTCGGAAAGCACGCTGGAAGCAGGACAGGCCAGTAGCTCCATTGCATATTGAGCAACTTCTGGCCAGTGGTCCATCCTCAAGACCCAGTAACCCAGTGGATGCTCAGTTGGAAAGGTCTCCAAGTCTGCCCTTGCCCCTAGATAATCATGCAATATATGATGGAGATGCTGCCGATGGTTGCTTAAACCTATGAGCCCTGGGTGCTGAGGACTAAAGAACTGTTTAAAGGCATCGGTCAGCCAGCCGCCTTCTCCACCGCTCCTCCTTTGGCTGAACGATGCCTCAGAAACACGTCCAGAGAATGTTAAAGGTGTTACACAAATTTTTCTTCAAGGCGTTCTCAAGATGTTTTATCCTCTGCTCCCTCTGCGAAGGCAGGATGAGCTCTGCAACTTTACCCTTGTAGCGTGGCTCAAGAAGGGTTGCCAACCAGTAATTATCCCTCTCCTTGATAGCATGAATCCTTTGGTCCTTTTGCAGGCTTTGGAGAATCAGGGAGCCCATGCAATGTAGGTTTAAGGAGGCATGAGTTTCTGAGTCCTCTGGGTCATCAAGGATGACATTGTCTGGAGAAACCTCTCCCCAACCTCGTACAACTCCTGGGGTTTCTGTACCTGCTGTATGCTATCTTCTACATCCATGCTGCCAAAATCCTCCTCCTCCTCCTCTTCCTCCTGTGTGTTTTGTGTCTCTGCAGGAATGATATATGCATAAAGGGTGCCTTGTGAGGAAAGGAAGTCCTCCTCTTCCTCCCGCTGTTCTGCCTCAAGTGCCCTGTCCCTGATTCCTCGAAGAGTGTGCTCCAGCAGGTAGACTAGAGGCATAGTGTCACTGATGGATGCATTATCCCAGCTCACCATCCTTGTGGCCTCCTCAAATGGTGACAGGACAATTAATGCATCCGTTATCATTAGCCACTGGCGTGGCAAAAAAATACACTATCAGAAAGGGGTTGATGCCGCTCCAGGTAAGAGATAAGTATCCAGTCTGTGCTGGGTGCACGTCTAGTCCGTGGACCATGGAAGTAACAATTGTATAGGAAATGGTTTGACAGCACTCCAGTGTCAGCAGATAAAAAGTATTTTTTTTCTTCAAAAACATGACAGCACAATGAACAGATGCCTCAAACAGTAGACAAGTTTCACGAATCAGGTTCGCTTATTCAGCAGAAGAGTACATAGAGGAAGAAGAAGAGAAGGAGGTGGAGTAGCCAGATTTGGCAGAACAAGCACCAGCTTTTTGGAGGCGTGGGGGAAAAACAAGCTCCAGCACTGAACCCTGTCCTGCATTCTTCCCAGCTGCCAACAGGTTTACCCAGTGTGCCTTGAAGGAAATGTAACATCCCTGTCCATGCCTGCTGGACCAAGAGTCAGCAGTAATGTGAACCTTCCTGCTGACTGCTCTGTCCAACGAGGCCAAAACACTATCTTCCACATAATGGTAGAGAGCTGGAATGGCATTACACGAAAAGAAATGTCTTTTTGGAACCTGCCACTGTGGTACAGCACATTCCACAAATTCATGAAAGGGGGCAGAGTCTACCAGATGGAAAGGCAGTAATTGTAGTGCTAGCAATTAGGCCAAGCTAGCATTAAGATGCTGAGCATGTGGATGGCTGGGACAGTATGTTTTTTCTACGGTTCAGCAACTGGGGTAGTGAAATTTGCCTGCTGGTGAAATCAAGAGGTGGCGTACTGCTAGCAGATTGGGTGCAAGTATCTGTGGCACTCATTGCTATACCATCATCCCTCTCAATGCAGGTTTTTGAGAAGACATGAGGTATAGTAGGTTTAGAGAAAGATCCCAGATGAGGAGCAAGGTGAAGTATGCTTGTTTTTATCTTGTGGCTCTTTCAGGTGCTATTGCCAATGAACTGCATGGCAGGTCGTCATATGTCTTGTCAAGCATGTGGTGCCCAAGTGGCTGGTGTTCTGGCCATGCTTGATCCGCTTCAGACAGATATTGCAAACAGCAATGCTGCGGTCTATTGCACGTGTTGAAAAAAGCCAACACTATTGAACTTTTGGAAGTCCACAGGGAGTTTGCAGCACCCTGCACCTCTGGAGCTCTGTGGTGTGATGCAATAGGTTGGCTACCCCTATGGCAGCCCCTGGAGCACATCCTGCCTCGTTAGAGTTGTGCTAACTCCTCCTCCTCGCCCTCACTTTCCTCCTCTATCCTGTCAGACACCCAAGTACAGTCAGTGACCTTGTCATCCCCTCCCTCCTTGTCACTGGAGCAAACTTGGCAGCAAGCTGCAGCTGTGGGATCATGGCTGCTAGTTTCTTCTCAGTCATTGTCCCCCCTCTCTCTAGGCTTACATTATTCCCTTCATCAACCTGGGAACCAACATAAGAGCATTCAAATTGCTGTGCATCCTCCAGCAGCTTTTCACTGACACTATGATTGAATAATTCTGGTGACTTCTCTGTGCATGATGGTGGCGGTGACAGAAGCAGTAGCTGTGGAGAAGGAGCCTGTGGAACAGGCCACTTTGGCAGCTGTGTTGGAAGGCAAACTAGTATGAGCCTGGTTGACAGAGGACGAGGAGGATGAGGATGGCTTAGTTATCCACTCCACCAACTGTTCTGCATGTTGTGGCTGAATAACATGGCCAGCACCGGAAAAAACAGGGTGGGCGTGCCCCGCCTGCAGAGGATGCTTGCCCTCTTTTCGTGGCCTGTGGGTGTCTGCCTCTCCTTGTCTGCCTTTTGGACATGATGTGGATTTTGGGGGATTTCTTATTACTGGTTGATCAATATATAATATATATATATATATATACTACACTGCTGATATCTACTCCACTGCTGATATGCACTGAAGTGGCCTGATATATACTCAAGTGCCTTATATATAGATAGATAGATAGATAGATAGATAGATAGATAGATAGATAGATAGATAGATAGATAGATAGATAGATAGATAGATAGATAGATAGATAGATAGATAGATAGATAGATATAGATATATATATATATATATATATATATATATATATATATAGGCCTAATTTATACTTAAGTGCCCTATATATACTTAGATATCAATGTATAGTCTGTACTGAACTGACCGATAGAAACTGAATGGCCTAATCTGTATACTCAAGTGCCCTAAACATATATATATATATATATAGTAGATATCAATATATGGTCTATACTGAACTGTCCGATAGATACTGAATGGCCTAATACATACTCAGGTGCCCTATATATATATATATATATATATATATATATATATATATATATCATCAAAAACATAAAATAAAGTAAAATAAATGTCAGCGCCTCAAAATAAAATAGCAGCCTGCAAACAGTGTGAATATACAAACACCAACATAACATGTAAAATGAGGTTGCATCGCTCAAATAATGATTTAAAGTGACAAGTAATCCAAAATACTGATGTGAAAAAAGGGTGTGTATGACAATTCAGTCCGTAACAACATATAAAGTCCTTTAAATAAATCCAAAGATGTGTGCTGGTATTCAGTGCCAATAAAATTAAACAGACACTCCTCCACTAGTGATCCTTCACCAAGATAAGAATGCGCACTCACCAGACCGATATGCTGCCTGGTTAGGACAGCAAATGCGTTTTTAATGTAGTAGCAGGTCTTGAGTAAAGCCAGATATAAGGGGGTTCACACCAGAGGATATCTCCTTCTTCAATACACCAACAGGACAGGTGCACAAATCAGAAAACATAGGTGAGAGAAAATCTTCTCATGGTGTAGTATTTATTTAAAATAAAGCATAACAGGCAACTCTAAAAGCTGAATAAAACATCCAATATTGATCCATAAAATGCAAACGTCAACGAAAGCACTTACATAAAGAGCCACCAGACTCAGAGTATGACTGGGGGCTATGGATCTCTGGCATGCAGCACTGCTCTACGGCCTTTTCACGTTAATACGCTCTCTTCCTTTCGTCTATTACCATAACAGGAAGTGATGTCACCAATATGGGGGCGGAGCCAAAAATTACAACCTGGCCGCCCCCAGCATCCCCATTAGGAGAATGTGAAGCAGGTGAGGACATCCCATATAAAAAGGAACCCTGTCATGTACCATTCCTCCTCCTGAGGAAGCATATTTTTTTCACCCTTTTTTCACATCAGTATTTTGGATTATTTGTCACTTTAAATCATTATTTGAGTGCTGCAACCTCATTTTACATATATAGATATCAAAGTATGGTCTATATTGAACTGACCGACAGATACTGAATGGCTTAATATATACTCAAGTGCCCTATACATATATAGATATCAATGTATGGTCTATACTGAACTGACCGATAGATACTGAATGGCCTAATATATACTCAAGTGCCCTATATATAGATATCAATGTATGGTCTATTGACAAAAGGAAAAGGTTGGGCGCCTATAACGGGGGACTTTTCAATTAGGGTGCTTAGTAGACCACATATAAAAGGTAAGAAATCAGAAAAGGAAGTAAAAAAAGGGGTATATTTTATTATGAACAAAACAACAATAAAATGTATACTGTAATAAACAATTACAATAAACAATGACAAATTGTGATGTTAAAAACAGATGCAGTTTACAGCCATGTTCATTATCTATAATATAGGTAAATGGGAGATCCTACACAGGGGTAAGTAGTGGTGTACTGTATACCCGTTTACCATCCAATCAGATGATGTCTGTGCAGGAAACAAACAGCCCACAAATATTAACCCGACATGTTTCACGGCACTGTAGCCACTTCTTCAGGGGTATTTTTTGGGGGTTTCACACTATATGTTTCAAATGAAAACACTAGGGTAAAGAGACAAGAAGAAAGTGTAAATACATCATACATAAATATGCAAAGAATATAAACAGCATTCAATGTCAAAAGGTATCAAACAGTAAGGCATTGCATATTAGTTGGAAAAATATAGTGTTAGTAATGAGTCCATGGATAGAGGCAACGAAGTAAACATACATAACGTACCTGTCTGGCATCAAAATAACGGCCTGGCAATGTGGGTAAGACCACAAGGTAAGGGGAGACCCCCCCCGGGGCGGACACGGGAGGCTGACCACAAAACCAGGGCAAGACTGCAGCTAGTAGGTACTAGGGTCTAAGGATTCAAAACAAAACGGAAATAAAAAAAAAAATAATGAATGAGAGGTGTCTCAACCAGATGTCCCAACTTCAAAGGGGAGACATCTATATGGAACCACAATAAGTAATATAATGTAGTATCTCCACAGAATGTCCCAAGAATAAATTCCTGGACGGCCGTCTGTATGAGACCACAATGAAGTCTGAGATGTAATAAATAGATATGATCTTACCTAGGTAGTTCCCAAAGATAGGTATGGACAGGGACTGGGAAAAGTGTCAATATCTTAATGGTCAATCAGGGCAGATCCGCAGCGGTACTGCCTAAAAAAGTAGATTGTATATATATGTGTTTGCATTCAATAGGGAATCACTATAGACATAAGGCAGATAATATTCACTGTGACAAATTGTTAAAAAGGTTTTTGTAGGCAATAGTATCACAATATATTAGGGGAGGATCAGTGCAGATAAATGTGGATAGTCAAAAAACATATATATATGTGTGTATAATAATTTGGCTTACCAGAAAAAATATATATATATATAAATAATGATTTAGCAAATATAAGGGCTAGAGGGATAATAAACCATATATCACACATATAATACTGGTTTCGCAATTGTAAAGGCTGGATAGATAGTGATCCATATATTAATCCATCCATAGGACTTATGAAGGTTAACCATAAATTGTAAAAATGTAGCAACGATTTATCCAGTCTGTAAACTGCTCCACCACCAAAATAAAAAATGGATACAAATTGCTAGTGACCAATGGGATGAAAAAGGAAGGGGAAGAATTTACCTGTAGAAAAACCGAGTCACACGTCCAGTCCCTGCAATTGCAAGGAAGGACGCAGAGTTGCCGCTATATATGGCCAGGAAACTCCACCCGGATGACGTACAAGACAACGTCTTGATGAACATCCGGGTTGGTGTCAGGAGTGCGCGCGCATAACGCTTGCGCACTAGCCGGACGTTGACCCAAACACACCAAAGACCGCCGCACGGGGCAGGGGGATGAGCTCCGGAAGCGGAAGAGGAATGGCAGTCACGATCCAGCATATCGCCCAGGACCCATAAGGGGAGAGGCAATACCTGACGTTACATGGCCGCCATTGGGGGAGAGACCCGAAGCAATCGCACCCCATTGGCGGTAGATGGAAATAACCGATGGGTATCCGGGCCAATGCCAGAGGGCAGGAAATGATAATACGTGGCCGCCAATACTGAACCATGGACACAAGAATAACACATATTGCATGATAAAGTACATAGATGTAAAAAATAGCACACACTATATAATAATGTGTGCATAAATACATAAATGTGACACAAATGGAATACATTGCCAAATACAAGAATGCTATAGACCATAGACATTTTGAAACATAATTAGCATATTAGTAGATTCGAAAAATACATTGTATCGTAGAAGTGGTATTATCACTCTACACAAAAAACTGGCTATAAACAGGGTAGTCACACCCTATGAATTAGAGCCAGAAATTATATACATCATACAAATTGAGCATGGATTACTGATGGAGGACAGGGGGACAGAACAGGAAAAGGGGGGAAAAACAAAAAAGGAGGGGAAAAATAGAGAAGGGAGAGGGGGAGGGGGGGGAAGGGGGAGAAAGAAAAAGGGGGGGGGGAGGGGGAAAAAGGAAAAAAGGGGGGGAAAAGGAAAAAAGACTAGAGGAAAAAATTCAGTGTAAATGACTTACAGAAATGATTTATAAAAGTGGGCTTCGTTAAGTCCAGTGGGCATGGTAGCGTTCAATCTCTCTATCCAGAGAGTTTCACGCCGTAATATCCGCTGGTCCCAATTGCCTCCTCTGGGATCAGGGGGTATAATCTCCAAGACCCTGAATTTTACACAAGAGTTATCAAACCTATGGTGTAACCCGATATGTCGGGTAACCGGGGTCAGAATTTTTCCCCCACCTGAGTAATATACATGGTCACCCACTCTTTGGCCAAGCTGCCTAATTGTTTTGCCAACTTAAAAGGCTGAGCATTGGCACTTCATGAGGTATATTACACCACGTGTGGAACAATCTGCAAACCCACGCAATCTGTGGGGAGAACCATTGGGTAACTGTGTAATAGGACCTTCCTCAATCCAAGGACACCGGGAACAACCGCCACATTGGTATGTTCCAAACTTGTTCCTGGGCTGTGGAGGGTCATTAGTATAATGACTTTTTATAAGGAGGTCCCGAAGGGACGTAGCTCGTCTGAAGACTATTTCGGGATATTCCTTAACATATTTAGAAAGGGTATTTTCCTCACTTAGAAGATGCCAATGTCTCTGGAATATGGCTCTTAGTTGTTGATGATTGTCAGAAAACTGGGTAATTAGCTTTACTGTTGGATTAGAGTCTGTTCTATTCTTTTGCTGAAGTATGTCGCTTCTATCAAGTCCCTTGGCCTTGTTAAAGGCCTTTCTCAAAATGGTGCGGGATTAACCTCGCAAGAGTAATCTGTCCCGGAGTTTTTTAGCTTCCCGAAGGAAATCGGCCTCCAAAGAACAGTTTCTCCTTATGCGCAAGTATTGCGCATACGGAATGCTGTTCTTTAACGGGGTGGGATGAGCACTGGATGCATGTAAAAGCATGTTTCCTGCACTGGGTTTTCTGTATAGGCTGGTAACAATGTGGCCATTGCTGTCCTTCTTGATTTCTATATCCAAAAACACAATATATTCAGAATGAAAATTATAGGTAAATTTTAAATTGAAATCATTCACATTCAGTGAAGATAGCATTTTTTCTAGTTCAGCTTGAGGACCTGTCCATATCAGGAACAGGTTGTCAATGTAACGGAACCAGTGTGTTACATATTTCAACCAAGGTGTATATGAATCGCAAGAGAAGACGTGTCTCTCCCACCCTCCCAGGAATAAATTCGCATAGGAGGGTGCACAACGCGTCCCCATTGCGACACCTTGTTGTTGTAGGTAAGTAGTTTCCATAAAAGTAAAGAAATTGTGTGTTAGGATGAATCTCAAAAGGGACAGAATGAAATCATTGTGAGGCCATGTACGTTCGTGTTGTTCATATAAGAATGAACCAACCTGCCGGATGCCCTCCCCGTGCGGTATACTCGAGTACAGAGCCTCGATATCTACCGCCACGAGGAGGGCATCCGGGGGTACCTGGATACCGTCAATGTGTCTAAGCAGATCTGGGGTATCTTGACGGTATCCAGGTACCCCCGGAATGCCCTCCTCGTGGTGGTAGATATCGAGGCTCTGTACTCGAGTATACCGCACGGGGAGGGCATCCGGCAGGTTGGTTCATTCTTATATGAACAACACGAACGTACATGGCCTCACAATGATTTCATTCTGTCCCTTTTGAGATTCATCCTAACACACAATTTCTTTACTTTTATGGAAACTACTTACCTACAACAACAAGGTGTCGCAATGGGGACGTGTTGTGCACCCTCCTATGCGAATTTATTCCTGGGAGGGTGGGAGAGACACGTCTTCTCTTGCGATTCATATACACCTTGGTTGAAATATGTAACACACTGGTTCCGTTACATTGACAACCTGTTCCTGATATGGACAGGTCCTCAAGCTGAACTAGAAAAAATGCTATCTTCACTGAATGTGAATGATTTCAATTTAAAATTTACCTATAATTTTCATTCTGAATATATTGTGTTTTTGGATATAGAAATCAAGAAGGACAGCAATGGCCACATTGTTACCAGCCTATACAGAAAACCCAGTGCAGGAAACATGCTTTTACATGCATCCAGTGCTCATCCCACCCCGTTAAAGAACAGCATTCCGTATGCGCAATACTTGCGCATAAGGAGAAACTGTTCTTTGGAGGCCGATTTCCTTCGGGAAGCTAAAAAACTCCGGGACAGATTACTCTTGCGAGGTTACTCCCGCACCATTTTGAGAAAGGCCTTTAACAAGGCCAAGGGACTTGATAGAAGCGACATACTTCAGCGAAAGAATAGAACAGACTCTAATCCAACAGTAAAGCTAATTACCCAGTTTTCTGACAATCATCAACAACTAAGAGCCATATTCCAGAGACATTGGCATCTTCTAAGTGAGGAAAATACCCTTTCCAAATATGTTAAGGAATATCCCGAAATAGTCTTCAGACGAGCTACGTCCCTTCGGGACCTCCTTATAAAAAGTCATTATACTAATGACCCTTCACAGCCCAGGAACAAGTTTGGAACATACCAATGTGGCGGTTGTTCCCGGTGTCCTTGGATTGAGGAAGGTCCTATTACACAGTTACCCAATGGTTCTCCCCACAGATTGCGTGGGTTTGCAGATTGTTCCACACGTGGTGTAATATACCTCATGAAGTGCCAATGCTCAGCCTTCTATGTTGGCAAAACAATTAGGCAGCTTGGCCAAAGAGTGGGTGACCATGTATATTACTCAGGTGGGGGAAAAATTCTGACCCCGGTTACCCGACATATCGGGTTACACCATAGGTTTGATAACTCTTGTGTAAAATTCAGGGTCTTGGAGATTATACTCCCTGATCCCAGAGGAGGCAATTGGGACCAGCGGATATTACGGCGTGAAACTCTCTGGATAGAGAGATTGAACGCTACCATGCCCCCTGGACTTAACGAAGCCCACTCTTATAAATCATTTCTGTAAGTCATTTACACTGAATTTTTTCCTCTAGTCTTTTATCTTTTTTCCCCCCTTTTTTCCTTTTTCCCCCTTCCCCCCCCCTTTTTCTTTCTCCCCCTTCCCCCCCCCTCCCCCTCTCCCTTCTCTATTTTTCCCCTCCTTTTTTGTTTTTCCCCCCTTTTCCTGTTCTGTCCCCCTGTCCTCCATCAGTAATCCATGCTCAATTTGTATGATGTATATAATTTCTGGCTCTAATTCATAGGGTGTGACTACCCTGTTTATAGCCAGTTTTTTGTGTAGAGTGATAATACCACTTCTACGATACAATGTATTTTTCGAATCTACTAATATGCTAATTATGTTTCAAAATGTCTATGGTCTATAGCATTCTTGTATTTGGCAATGTATTCCATTTGTGTCACATTTATGTATTTATGCACACATTATTATATAGTGTGTGCTATTTTTTACATCTATGTACTTTATCATGCAATATGTGTTATTCTTCTGTCCATGGTTCAGTATTGGCGGCCACGTATCATCATTTCCTGCCCTCTGGCATTGGCCCGGATACCCATCGGTTATTTCCATCTACCACCAATGGGGTGCGATTGCTTCGGGTCTCTCCCCCAATGGCGGGCATGAGACGTCAGGTATTGCCCCTCCCCTTATGGGTCCTGGGCGATATGCTGGATCGTGACTGCCATTCCTCTTCCGCTTCCGGAGCTCCTCCCCCTGCCCCGTGCGGCGGTCTTTGGCGTGTTTGGGTCAACGTCCGGCTAGTGCGCATGCGTTATGCGCGCGCACTCCTGATGCCAACCCGGATGTTCGTCAAGACGTTGTCTTGTACGTCATCCGGGTGGAGTTTCCTGGCCATATATAGCGGCAACTCTGCGTCCTTCCTTGCAATTGCAGGGACTGGACGTGTGACTCGGTTTTTCTACAGGTAAATTCTTCCCCTTCCTT
>NC_138773.1:122492074-122584574 GCF_965119305.1 Pelophylax lessonae | reverse complement strand
TGCTTTTCCAAGCATTGGCTAGTTTAGTGAGCCTGGACTAATAACAGTCACTGTAATGCTACCCATACTGCTGTCCTTTTAACATGGTGACAAAAGTTGATACCTATGCTACATGTGTGTAAAGTTACTTGCACCCTGCTAAATGGACAGCAATAAGGTTGTAAATACAGTGACTGCCTGTCCCCCCCTGATGGCGGCCCTGGGTGTGTCATGAAAGGCCAATTGAGAAAATGGCTATATCATGTAGAGGAAATCACCAGTGTGGGGCAACCTATGTCATGGAGGTAGATTTGGACATCGATGTATATGTATCACCAGAAATGGAATTCTTTGTTCTACAATATCTCAAAGACGACCTAGCATGTTATTTGAAGACTGTACTATTTTGGACATACTTGGACTCAAACATACACTGCTCTTTCCACAGCTCCTCCTCCTCTGGGGGTATGATAAAGTTTATACGCATCTTCACCAAAAGCACAAGATGATGTGTCGTCTCCGGATGAGGCTGCAGCGGATATTTCAGTTCCTGCCTGATATAGTGGATCTGCAGCGGGCCTGGAGTGATGCCAAAAGGCGCTCACCCAGGCTCCTGCTAAAGGCTGTGGAGCAAATCTCCGGTAAGTAAAAATATACATTACATGTGACCAGATAGGTTACAATTTTTTGGGTAGGTGGACATGTGTTTAGCTATGCAACAACACTAATACCAACACCCCCCCCCCCCCTCCCTCTCGCTCCTACCTTTCCTACCTCCATCAAGTGTCTCTTCACAACCTTTAATACTACTATGTACATTCGTATTTTTTATGTTTCTTTTTTTTCTTCTGCTTCTAGCCAAAGCGGACGGACGGCACCCTCTTGTGCTTTTGGTGAAGAAGGGGAGGAGGAGGACGGCCACACTCCAATATGCATTCAGAGGCAGCGAGCCATTTGAGCAGCTGAAAATTGTGGATCGTAAGTAGAAAATAAAAATGTTAGAAATTTCTAATCTCTAATCACATTTTACAGAGCCTCCTTTACATCAGAGTCTCCAGACTTACTACACTGTAAGAGGGAAGTGTGAAGACTCTGATATAAGGAGAGTTTGGGAACCATTATTTGAGGGGGGAAGCTGGGGACTCTGGTGTAAAAGGGAACTCTGTGTTCCCCAAAGCTCCCCCATACATCTGAGCTTACAGAGACCCTCTTACACTTCCCTTCCTCAGTCCACCACAGTCAAGGGCACAACAAGTCCCACTGCAGAAGGCTACCTGCTTGGACTTGTAATCCTCTCTGTAGGGGAATGAGGAAATACTGCCTGCTATGCTAAGACTTGTAGTGCCCTCTGTTAGGGACTAAGGATTCCTCAGTCCTCAACATTCTAGGGCACTATAAGTCTCAGCATAGTGGGCTGTCATACCTCAGTCCCTCACAGCTCGGGTCAAAAACAACACAGTTAAACATCTAAAGGACAACTCCAAACAAAACTACCAATAATGGACAGAGTCCATATGCTCTATAATGTCAAAGACCCGCTACCACTCACCTTCCACCTCTGGTGCTGTCATTGTGTAGGGCAAAGGGCTCCATCTACACCATGTTTGGCTTTCAGGTCAGATAGGCAGGACTTGCTCAGCTCCACTCTCTTCCTTGGCAATTGACTCTGGCGTCATTGTGGATCTTTCCTCCTCTAGAAAACACCCAGGGGCCCTCTCCTTGTCCCCCAGCCACCCAGGGCCTTCTTCTCCTCCTCCTCCACCAACCATTTTCAGACTCTTCCAACTTCCCTTGGGCAACTCAACCCCTTTGCATAGTGGACACAACAAATCTATGACCAGCCTGCAAAATATCAAGTCTGGGCCTGGTTACCTGTATGTTCCTGGTCCAGGGCGGAGCTCTCCTCCCAGAGCAACAAATGATGATAGCAGAGTGAGTTGACCGGCCAGTCACTTCCTACTGGTGCAGGTACACACCTACCGATTCCTCCACATCTTAGGATAACATGATCAGACGGCCAATCCCCAGGCAGAGAAGGAGGAGTAAGTGTCAGCGGACAACAGACACCTGGCAGACGCAGTGAAGGGACTGCAGCACACTGCTGCAACTTTTTGATCCGAGGATTGAAAGCAATCTTTTACTTGGGAGATTTCCCTGACTGCGCCCTTCGAAATGTTGGTGCTCCGCCACTGGCCGCAAGGCCCCTGTAGGTGCGAGGCCTTAGGCGCCCGCTTAATTTGCATGGTGCCCTCCTGTTTTAAAACATGGTCAATGCATCTCATTGGTGTAAGTGCACTTCTATGTTCTGAATTGTAGGGGCATTGAGTATGGTGCTAGCATGATGAGAGGTTACTGCCTATTTGTGTCCATAAATAATATATAATGTTTTTCTTTTATTTTAGAAACCAGTGATCAGGATGTGGAGGCTCAGCCTTCTCAGGCCCCCTGTAAGTAATGTGGATGTGCTGGTGTGTTGTGTATTAGGTCGAACTTGGAGGAATGATTGTTTGTTTTGTTTTCTTTTGTGGTTGATGTAACTTCAGCAAGAGAGGAGCCTCAGGCAGGGCCAAGTCGCCTGGATCCGGGCCAGGAACACATTGTTGCCCAAGAAGAGGCCAATTCGTCTGAACCGGATGAGGACCTGGGCTCTCCTCAAATGGGAAGTAAGTATTCTACATGTGTTTGTGTGTTCAATGTGTCCTGGGAAATCTAAGGGCTGTAATATCTATATTTTGCCATTGGGGTTATGTAGCAGCTGACATTGAGGATGTTAGTTGTGGAGGACTGGGGAAGAGGGGCTGCTGCTTACCCAGTCCAAAGTAACTACTACCTTCAATGTTTCCCAACTACTTTCTGTGTGCCTTTATCAAATAGCTTTGGTTAAAGGATTGTATTTGTGTCTTTGTGTTTCTAGGAGATACGACGCCATCCCCCCATGAAGGGACACCATCCCCCCATGTAGGGTCTCCCCCATCCTCCCCCACTCCAGGCTCCCCTGAACTAGTCTGTAAGTACCTAAAATTAGATTCTCACATGAATTGTGTGTGCTAGGATGATGTGTATCTAGGATAATCTAAGTTGGAGTCTAAGCAAGTGTAGTTTTGCTATATGTGACAGGAAGGTTGGTCATGAAACACTCTTGCTTAACCTTCATGTTTGCAAGGTGGTTTTGGGGAGCTTTACAGGACATGTTATCTTTTGTAAGTTATCTCAAGCCACCCTATTCTAAATTGGTGTTAGTTTCTCTACATTGGAAATGGTGTGCTTTGTACTTGTAAATTTTTTGTGGACATTGTAATTTAATCATGTCCTGATTTAGTCAACACTGAAAATGTGTGTTTGTCAATCTTTCATAAATACTCTTCCTCGGTAATGTACCACATTCCAGTTCACAATTTGTGTTCTTTTTGTGCAGTTTCTCCCGAGCCAGCCACGCCATCAACTTCGGGGGCCCAAAAAAAAACTGATGATGGTAAGTTGTGTGCTTTTCCAGTAATGTGTCTACTTAGTAAGTGGAGAAATGCTAACTGTGTATGTCCCCGCTCAGGCTTCAAGTTCCTCTAAAGGCAGCAGGTTCTTTATGTGAATGCATTCTATGCATTAGTATTCCAAGTGATAGGTGTGCATATTCCCCCTCAGACTTACTGGGACCATTTTTTACTGTCCACATTTTTGCACTAATACTTGTCTGGAACAGACTCCCCCTCCTCCTTAACTGAGGTGACAGCATGCCAATATTGCCTCCTGATGCTGTCACTCCTAATCATTGAGACCATCGGAAGGGAGGGGGGCAAGGCTGGCTCACAGTTAGGTGCCTGAACAGGCACAGGGTGCTTGGCTTCATCTCATGTGCCTCCATAGCAAGCTGCCTGCTGTGGGGTCAACCAACAGGAGGGAGGTGCCTAGAGGTGTGTACAGGGGCCATGTAAAAAGGAGGATTGTTATTTATCTTGTCCCCAAAAACCTAGAGAGTGTAAGTCTAACCTGATTAGTTTTCCACAGCCCTCCCAAAATATGTTTCCAACACTTAGAACAGGCAGGGCTGAGGCACCAAAAACATCCGAAAAACACAATCAGCACAAAAGCAGGGAGTACGTATCCTTAACGCTACAAGCTTCACCCAGTAGAATGACGCTTGCACTGTACAAATCTGCATCACCACCATATCAAAGTCTAAATAAAACTTTCAGGGAAATGTGGAGGGGTAATGAGTGGGTGTTAGAGCGTTTTCATGACTGCCTAACCTACAGTTAGCGTGAGTCCATTTGTTGATAAACTTTTTCTTCTCTCTTAACACAGCTGGGATGGCGGAAAGGAGATCAGGGGAGCAGACACATCTGCTCCGTCCACAACTGGCCCTCCGAATTCCAAAGGGTAAGTCTCTACTATGTGTCAGGTTCAATCTATAGACAGTAAGAGGGAGAGAGAACGCTACACAAACTCCAATGGTGATAGAGATAAATGTGTGCACATGTATCGTGTTGACCAATTGAACCCAAAACACCTTACATTCTTCTAAATGATTGCTTGTGTTGACATGAAGAAAAGCCTTTTACTTAGCTTTGGTGGAACTGCTACTAACATTCCAAGCCATCTTATGTAACCTTTTGAACAATTTGCTGTGAAAGTTTGAGTTTAAGGTTTACACCAGCAATTTAGCATATTTGCTTCAGAGTGTTGATAAAAGCCAACCAATAGACTCCTAAGCATATTTGTTGAGGCACATTAATTACAATCGTTGTTTGGATCATTTTGCATAAAACTAATTGTCATGTCTTTTTCTACCCAGGACACACGCACCTCACCTATGAGGTCCTTTTGGAATACGTAACATGGTGCATAGACCGAATCTTAGTTTTGGAAGAAACTTATGGGGCCGATCCAGCCCCTCAGGAGCCATTTGTCAGGAATGTGTCACCCTTAAAAAGATTATAGTTTTTATTTTTTAATTTGTTTGGTTAATTTTACAATGTTTTTTAACTGTCACATTTCGACATTCTAAAAAAAAATATAACAAAAAAATTTAAAAATTCAAAACCCTTTTTTTTGGGACCAAAAAAAATAAAAAAATAAAAAAACCCTCGTTTTTGGGAAACAAAAAAATTAAAAAATTAAAAACCCTTTTTTTTGGGACCAAAAAAAAAAAAAATTAAAAAAACCCTCGTTTTTGGGAAACAAAAAAAATATAAAAATTTAAAAAAAAACCTTTTTTTGGGCACCAAAAAAAAATAAAAAAACAAAAAAAGCCTTGTTTTTGGCAACCCAAAAAAATATAAAAATTTAAAAAAAACCCTTTTTTTGGGACCCAAAAAAAAATAAAAAAACAAAAAAAGCCTTGTTTTTGGCAACCAAAAAAAATATAAAAATTTAAAAAAAACCCTTTTTTTGGGCACCAAAAAAAAATAAAAAAACAAAAAAAGCCTTGTTTTTGGCAACCAAAAAAAATATAAAAATTAAAAAAAAAACCTTTTTTTGGGCACCAAAAAAAAATAAAACAAAAAAAGCCTTGTTTTTGGCAACCAAAAAAAAAAATGTTTACAAAAAAGCCTTGTTGTTTTTATGGCAACCGACAAAACCACAAATGTTTACAAAAAAGCCTTGTTGTTTTTATGGCAACCGACAAAACCACAAATGTTTACAAAAAAGCCTTGTTTTTATGGCAACCGACAAAACCACAAATGTTTACAAAAAAGCCTTGTTGTTTTTATGGCAACCGACAAAACCACAAATGTTTACAAAAAAGCCTTGTTGTTTTTATGGCAACCGACAAAACCACAAATGTTTACAAAAAAGCCTTGTTGTTTTTGGTAACAAACTAAACCACAAATGTTTACAAAAAAGCCTTGTTGTTTTTATGGCAACCGACAAAACCACAAATGTTTACAAAAAAGCCTTGTTGTTTTTATGGCAACCGACAAAACCACAAATGTTTACAAAAAAGCCTTGTTGTTTTTATGGCAACCGACAAAACCACAAATGTTTACAAAAAAGCCTTGTTGTTTTTATGGCAAACGACAAAACCAAAAATGTTTACAAAAAAGCCTTGTTGTTTTTATGGCAACCGACAAAACCAAAAATGTTTACAAAAAAGCCTTGTTGTTTTTGGTAACAAACTAAACCAAAAATGTTTACAAAAAAGCCTTGTTGTTTTTGGTAACAAACTAAACCAAAAATGTTTACAAAAAAGCCTTGTTGTTTTTGGTAACAAACTAAACCAAAAATGTTTACAAAAAAGCCTTGTTGTTTTTGGTAACAAACTAAACCAAAAATGTTTACAAAAAAGCCTTGTTGTTTTTGGTAACAAACTAAACCAAAAATGTTTACAAAAAAGACTTGTTTTAGTGAAAACCTCAAAAAAAATTATAAAACACATAAAATATGTTTATCTAAATAAAATTAAAGTATGTTGCTCTTTGCAACACAAATGTTACATTGGCAATTTAGTTCATTCTATTATATATTGTAATATATTTTTTGTACGCTACAGTTGGTAGACACCCACATGTGTTATTAAAACATTTATTTTATTACCCAAGTTTTCTTTTTGGTGTACACATCGAATGTCTTTTGTGTTGTATTTGTTTAGTCGAGTGGTGTGGTCTGTAATTGTTAGTATGTTGGCTTTGGTTTATGTTAGCCTTGAGACTTGTTTTGAAGCTACATTTGAAGGGAGACCTTTTCTTGGGTCGTTATGTGAACATTGAGTTATCTAAATTTACATGAAATCATATGTTTGGAGATCGAGAAGCACGTGTGTATAAATGCCTACATTAACCAGGGCCATTACTTGGCCACCAACACTCCTAAAAAACCAAAGAGCAAACACAAACTAATCATTTTGCATAAAATTTTATTTCATCCCCAAAAAAAGCACTATAATAAATCATATTGTGCCACCCTCAAATTAAAAAAAAAATGGCCCCACAAATTGGCCAATGTAACAATCATTAACAAAACTAAACCAAAAAAAAAAATAAAAAGAAATTAAGTTGGTGGCGGTGGTGGTGACTGAAGCAGTGTGGTGAGCAATGGAAAGGTTCCTGCCATCAAATGGTGGGCCAATAGTCCCATCTGCTCTGGGGTTAGCCTTAGAGTTCTGGTAAAGTGGCCCATTAGGATCAGATCTTGTGTCTGAGGCTGCTGCTGATGCAGGGTGTTGAACCCTGGAAATGTCCCAGACTGAAGATCTTGTGCCAATAGTCCCATCTGCTCTGTGCTCAGCCTAAGAATTTGGGTAACGTGTGCCATTACCATGAGATGGGATCGTTGCTGCTCCAAGGCTATTTGATGCTGCTGGTGGTGCAAGGGTTGTGAAGATGTGTGGGGAGTGGTGGTTGATTGGTTGTTGTGGTCCACGGTGCGGGGGCAAACGACATGTCGCATTGGTGACAAAAAAGAAGAACGGCCTGGGGAGGAGTGAAGTGATAAAGGTGTGGAGGGAATGTAGTCAGGTGGAAGGGGTACTGTGGAACCAGTGCGCATTGAGGTTGTGCAGGAGGATTGCTCATTGAGGGGTGTGGGAGTCCGAACGGAGTGTGAAGTGCTAGGAGTGGCTACAGGAGGAATTGTCCCATCCCCAGCTGCCTGACAAGTGGCCAACACTGGCATTACCCTCCCACTACCACAACCTGCAGTGGCAGGTGAGTGAGATGTTTGGGAGGGCTCTGCCAATGGGGCATCTTCAGATCCAAACAGGCATTGGCGTGTGGCCAGCACCTGAGTGTCAACACTTTGCCGATCCCGTTGATGCTGGTCTGCTAAACTTACCAAGCTGTTACGCATATCCTGTTGAACCTGTAACATATCCTGGTGAACCTGTACCATTGTTGCTACAGATTCCTGTATGAGCCCGAGCAGACGTACTGCCTCAGTAGATTGCTGAGTACGCCTCCTTAACTCATTTTGGACCTGATACTCATCAAGCAGCCTCTCGGCTACATCCAGCATAGATGGACGAAGTTGGGTAGGTGACAATCCCTCTGCATCTAAGGCTACCTGAAAGCAGAAGAAATAGACCAAATCATTATCAAACATCATGACTAAATATTTCAGATTAGTTTGACAACTTAACACCCCAAGCAGAACGTTGAAAAGTTTGATGTGCTTCTAATGAGTACTTGTTCATTGTAAGATTATCCAAGCTAGCAACACTTCTGATAATGGGTACATATTATATTGGTAGGACTAATATGACAAAGGCAAAAAAGATTCAACATGAAGGTGTTCCCAATTAACCCTGGTGTGGTAGGTTGTTTATGCTTTTGGTAAATCTGTTACTACACCAATGACTTTATACATCTACGTATGTTGTCTAAAATCTTGCCATCAATCGGCTAGAGGACAACCCAACCAAACGATACCCATGAATTTGGACCTGGAAAATCAAAGACGGGCCGGACTTTAAAGATCCTGGATGTTTTTGGAACATTAGTGGCACACCAAATTATAACATAATTCCCTGATGTTCAAGATAGAACTCTTGTTGTGCTGGTGCATCGTCAGAATGTCATAGCACTAATTTAACACACACAATGTAAGCCACATCTAGTCCAAAATCAATGCTACCATTGAAATGTTACATGTGCACCTTGTTCCCTTATATCACATACCACAGCACTGGATGCAGAATCGTCGCCAGCTCCTGATCCAACTCCAGCTGCAACGTCAAGAGGGGCCTGATGTTCTTTTAAAAACAAAAAAAAAAAAACATGTTTAGTACATAACCTTAGTCAGTAATGATTATGGCCAGATTGCCCTCCTAGCTTCATGAATGAAGCATTGAGGCCAAACATTCAAAAGTGCTTTCCTGGGCTCATAGGACACTTGCTAAACCCTCCCAAAGGTTAAGAAGGCTTGGTCTGCCTACTAATGACGGCACCCATTAATGCTGTCAACTGTGTTTTGCAGGGTAAACATCTAAAAGGCAACACTCTTTCATAAGAAAAAACATGTGTGTTAATGGGGTTAATAAGATTCCAAAAAACATTATTTGACTAGACATACCAACACCTTCCTCCAGGCCTAGCTGCACTGGGTGTGTTCCCTGCTGCGGATCTTCTGTAAAGGACATAGCAATATGAGCTATCTTGGAAAAAAAAAACATCTACATTGTTTGGCACAGTATGATATTGGACCTACCAGGAGGAGGGTCAGCACTGATGTCAACACCTGTGAGTCCGTCTGGTTCGCCAAGCTGCATGGGCTGTGGAGGGGCTGAGATCCGTGCTACAGATGAACAAATTGCAGGTTGGGGAAAACAAAAAAAGGACAATTGGAAGGGCAAGTATCAAATTCTATTAATGTCACACATAGGATAGTAGTTAATCTTTTCCAAACAACTCACACAATTGACATCCAAGATAATATCCTACCTCGGTGCAAAGCATCCGAATCTAAGTCCTCTCTGGTAAAGATGGTATCAGGTCCTATGATGTTCAAGAAAGGTAATTGATAATCCCAGAGAGAACTTCGTGCACGTTCATCCAGCCGACCTTGTCGGTCATAAAGACCCTCCGCAGCCCATGCAATTAGCTTCTTCCGAACGGACCCACAGATGTCGTTGACCTTCTTCCGCACACTGTCACGGTGGCGAGGTGCTTCACCCAGTGCATTTACAGCATCCCGGATTTCATCCCACAATCTGTTCTTCTCTGTTACTGAGTAAGACGCGGCCCTGGTCCCATGTATCGCCTGATATCTGGCCATATAGGCGTGGACCAGGGCACAGCACTGATTGTGGTTGAAACGGGGAAGCCGGGATAATGTGGACAAGCTGACTCTGGTGGACGGACCCGCTCCAGGACTACTGTCAGAAGAGCCAGCTTGTCCACTTGGTGTGTTACCACCTCCCCTGGCTTCCTCCTCCGGGATGGGGATGGTGGACTCCCTCATGGATACAGCTGGAGCCTCCCTCACACCAGAGCCAGACGATCTGCCCACCCTGCCCCCCCTGCCCCCCCTGCCCCCCCTGGCCACCCTGGCCACCCTGGCCACCCTGGCCACCCTGCCCCTTCTCATCCTTCCAGTGGGTGGGGCCATGGGAGCACGAGGTGGGCAGAGAATCTGGCTGTCCAGCAGCAGCAAAGAGCCCCAAACTCCTAAATCTGAAATGACAAAAGAGAAAACAGAAAAAACAGGATTTGCAGATTGCTCTTCATATACAGTATAATTAGTGAACAGTTACAGAACACACTTACCTAATGGCACAAACAGACTTGGTGGTGGTGGTGGTGGTAGTAGTGGGCAAAGAGCAGAAGAGGCTGCAAAGAAAAGGAAAAAAAAAACACATAAGAGATCGCATATGGGTACAAATCACACGAGGCCCTCCAAACACTTACCTAATGGCACAAACACGGTGGTGGTGGTGGTGGTGGTGGCAAAAAAAGCAGAAGAGGTTGCAAAGAAATGGAACAAAAAAACACATAAGAAAACGCATATGGGTACAAATCACACAAGGCCCTCCAAACACTTACCTAATGGCACAAACACAGTGGTGGTGGTGGTGGTGGTGGCAAAGAGCAGAAGAGGCTGCAAAGAAATGGAAAAAAAAAACACATAAGAAATCGCATATGGGTACAAATCACACGAGGCCCTCCAAACACTTACCTAATGGCACAAACACGGTGGTGGTGGTGGTGGCAAAAAAAGCAGAAGAGGTTGCAAAGAAATGGAACAAAAAAACACATAAGAAAACGCATATGGGTACAAATCACACAAGGCCCTCCAAACACTTACCTAATGGCACAAACACAGTGGTTGTGGTGGTGGTGGTGGTGGTGGCAAAGAGCAGAAGAGGCTGCAAAGAAATGGAAAAAAAAAACACATAAGAAATCGCATATGGGTACAAATCACACGAGGCCCTCCAAACACTTACCTAATGGCACAAACACGGTGGTGGTGGTGGTGGTGGTGGCAAAGAGCAGAAGAGGCTGCAAAGAAATGGAAAAAAAAAACACATAAGAAATCGCATATGGGTACAAATCACACAAGGCCCTCCAAACACTTACCTAATGGCACAAACACAGTGGTGGTGGTGGTGGTGGTGGTGGTGGCAAAGAGCAGAAGAGGCTGCAAAGAAATGGAAAAAAAAAACACATAAGAAATCGCATATGGGTACAAATCACACGAGGCCCTCCAAACACTTACCTAATGGCACAAACACGGTGGTGGTGGTGGTGGTGGTGGTGGTGGTGGCAAAGAGCAGAAGAGGCTGCAAAGAAATGGAAAAAAAAAACACATAAGAAATCGCATATGGGTACAAATCACACGAGGCCCTCCAAACACTTACCTAATGGCACAAACACGGTGGTGGTGGTGGTGGCAAAAAAAGCAGAAGAGGTTGCAAAGAAATGGAACAAAAAAACACATAAGAAAACGCATATGGGTACAAATCACACGAGGCCCTCCAAACACTTACCTAATGGCACAAACACGGTGGTGGTGGTGGTGGTGGTGGTGGTGGCAAAGAGCAGAAGAGGCTGCAAAGAAATGGAAAAAAAAAACACATAAGAAATCGCATATGGGTACAAATCACACGAGGCCCTCCAAACACTTACCTAATGGCACAAACACGGTGGTGGTGGTGGTGGCAAAAAAAGCAGAAGAGGTTGCAAAGAAATGGAACAAAAAAACACATAAGAAAACGCATATGGGTACAAATCACACAAGGCCCTCCAAACACTTACCTAATGGCACAAACACAGTGGTGGTGGTGGTGGTGGTGGTGGTGGCAAAGAGCAGAAGAGGCTGCAAAGAAATGGAAAAAAAAAACACATAAGAAAACGCATATGGGTACAAATCACACAAGGCCCTCCAAACACTTACCTAATGGCACAAACAGACTTGGTGGAGGGGGGGTGGTGTAATCCTTTATAGGCAAAAGGAGGCTGCAAACATTAAACATACATGAGAAATCGCATGACCTACATACGTGCACATAATAAATTACAGTTATCAGGAAAGCAAAAATGGTGTCTTTGGAAGCTGGGAAGGTAAGGGGGCAGGTTTAGATGCCAAATCTAGACTGCACACCTTTAACAAACATGAGAAAACACATGTCCAAACCACATGCACATGGGGCCAACTGCCAATGATTAAAAGACACTTGAGGGGTTCCCAAGCTATTGTGGGTTGGAGGGGATTCACCATAGACAACTTAAGCACACCCAAGATAAGTACAAATTCTCTCCTTCCTTTTTTTTGGGAGAGAGAGATACAATTGTCTTACCTCCAGATAATGTAGGTTGTGGGTCACAGGGTCTTGCTAGCACATAAGAAACATCGATCTAGGAGGGGCGTGGCCGCGGCGCGGAAGATGGCTGCTTGCTAATCCTGCTCCGCCGAGCCGCCCGGGACAAACGCAGCCACCCAGAGCTCAGACCCAGCAGACACCCGCCAGCCGCACCGGCAGCCTCCGCAAACACCCGCCGACATGGCCCGCCGAAAGAAGGGACCGGAGCAGTCCAACAAACTGTCCGGTTTCCTCATCTCACAGAGCTCCGGGCTACACCAAAATGGCGGCGCCCCGGGAACACGAGGAGGACAGGGAGCCGCTGCGCTCCATAAACTGCAGCCGCTCTCTACCCACCCACCGCTCCACAGGCAGATCGCCAACCCGGACAGTGGCCAGTCATCTGAGTCACCTTCTCCTCCTTCTCCCTCGTCCAGGAGCCCAGCTAAGAACAAGCAGAGGAGAGACTCACCGCAGAGACCATCCATGTTCCCAGGTATGGACACCAGCCTCCCTGGACAGCACACACATGCTTCTCCCTCTCATGGCCCTGACCCCTTTGCCTCCTTCCCCACCGGTAGCAACCCTATCTCTGAAGGCACTATGAGAGACATGATGTATGCCCTGCGCAATACTATGCAGGCTGACATGCGGTCTTGCATACAACAACTCAGGATTGACATGGGCTCCCTGGGCACTCGGGTTGATTCCCTAGAACGCACGGCTGACACCCATGCCACCACTCTTAATTCTGTCATTACAACACTTAATGCCCAAATGGATGAAATCCACTGGCTCAAAAGTAAAGTGGCAGACTTGGAAGACCGTTCCCGGCGGAACAATATAAAAATTAGAGGAATCCCTGAAACAATCCTGCCTACCCAGCTCCTTCAGCATGTCACTGCGCTTTTCCAAGCACTGCTCCCTAACGCATCAGCATCAGATCTCATTATAGACAGGATACACAGACTGCCGAAACCATCATTCCTGTCAGGAGATGTACCCAGGGATGTACTCCTCAGGGTTCACTTCTATCATGTGAAAGAGCAACTTATGATGGCGACAAGGCAAAACATGCCACTACCGGAGGGATATGCAAACTTACAACTACTCCCAGACCTCTCCAGGCACACTCTGCAAGCCAGGCGTAATTTGGCCACCATAACCAAAGCCTTACGCAACCACAATGTGCCACACAAGTGGAAATACCCAGCAACTCTATCTGTCACTCATGGCGGATCCACTGCCCTGATAAAAACTCTGGACGAAGGAATTCAGGCACTGCGGAGATGGAACATTTTGCCACAGCAACCCTTTGATCCTCCTGCATCGCCTCCCCTCAGGCCACTGGAAGCGGACTGGCAACTGGTCTCTCGCAAGAGACCCCCCAGGCACGACGACATCTTTACGAGCTCTAATATGTCACCTACTTAACTCCGACTAAGGTCCCAGGCCATAGGAGCGTGAGCCCGTGGCCCTCTCACTTTTATCGGTATGACCGATCACGGACTGCCGAGACGGTCCTTTTCTTACCCTTTTACCCTGTTTGTTTTTTGTTCTTTTGTTTTCTACCAATTTCCACTTGTTCTACATGGCATCATCGCTGCGTATACTGATCTCCTGCGAAAATCCCGCACCCTTGGGATACATCCTTATGGACACTTCAGGAACCTAGACTTTCTTCTCCTCTACAGTAACAACCGGTATTCATCCTCGCTAGAACATCCGGACGTCCCATGACTATTAAACTTTTGTCCATCAACGCCAATGGCTTAAACCATCCCGCTAAGAGGCGCACATTATGGAAAGAGGCCTTGGACCATGGTGTGGACGTTTTAGCGGTCCAGGAGACCCATTTTAAAAAAGGGGTTCACCCATCTTGTGCCCACAAAGACTACACCCAGATCTTTCTTGCCTCCGCAGAAGAAAAAAAGAGGGGAGTTCTTCTGGCCTTCAGATCGTCGCTGTCGGTCAAGATTCATCACTCTGTCCAGGACCCACAAGGACGATTCATAATAGTGGTTTGTGAACTGAACGGATCTCCGTTCACCATAGTTAACTTGTACGCCCCGAACTCACATCAATTGCGATTTCTAAGACGTCTACTCAAGCAGGTACACAAAGTCAGACAGGGTCGCTTGCTCCTGTGTGGCGATTTCAATATTGTTGCAGACCCTGGGCTGGACACCTCTTCGTCCCCCCGGGGCCGGCAACAATCGATGGGGGGGCTGTTACATTCGGAAAAGTTGTATGATGTATGGCGGTGTCAACATGCCACCGAGAGGGATTACTCCTACTTCTCACCCAGGCACAGGTCTTACTCTCGAATAGACTTATTTGTGGTTGATGGAGATCTCCTATCGAAAGTGTCCTCCTCGACGATCCAGGACATTACTTGGTCAGATCATGCAGCGGTTGAACTGATCGTCGAGGAGAACGCTCGGGTAGCGTCATCTCGTATTTGGAGATGCGATACTGGAATGCTGCAGGACTCGGGCTGCTCTACCCGGGTCTCGGGCAGCTTAACGGAGTTTTTCCTGCTCAACAAACAGTCGGTCTCGGACCCCTGGGTGCTGTGGGGTGCACACAAGGCCTTCGTGAGAGGGGTGTGCATTCAGCAGCAGGCCAGGAGGAAGAGACTGAGGAACCAGAAAATGTCTTCCTTGTTGACTGAGATTCATGTTTTGGAGGAGAGTAATAAAAAGGGCCCCACAGTCACTATATCAGATCGCCTAACTCGACTTAGGCTAGAACTCCGAATCCTCCTACTGGAAGCCTCGGATAAACACCTCAATTACCTAAAGCAAAAGTCCTACTCACAGGCTAACAGGGCTGGTAAATTTCTGGCGAATAGAGTTAGACAAAAGCAAGCCAAGTCTAGAATCCCGTTCTTGATAGACCCCGTCACTAAGGCCAAGATTACGCACCCGCAGGATATTGCAGATGCCTTCGCATCTTTCTATGGTTCCCTGTACAACCTAAAAGATGACCCCTCAGAACACCAACCCTCAGTAGCTGACATAGAGAAATTTTTAAGCGCCATTAATCTGCCGACACTCTCCTCATCCCAACTGGCCTCTCTCAATGCACCCATCACACTTGAGGAAGTCCAATCTAGCATTAAAACCCTACCCAAAGGCAAGTCACCAGGGCCTGACGGTCTCCCCAACGAATATTACCAGCTATTCCTTCCCCATATAGGTCCCACGCTGACAGAGGTCTTTAACAAAGCTATGACTGAAGCTAGTCTTCCCCCTGACATTCTGAGTGCACACGTAGTCACCCTCCCGAAGCCCGGCAAGGACCCAACCACCCCAGCGAATTTTCGACCCATCTCTTTACTAAATTCGGACGCTAAAATTTACGCGAGAATCCTATCCAAACGTATTCAAAAGTTTCTCCCCTCATTGATAGCCAAGGACCAAATGGGCTTTATGCCTGGTTGCCAGACATCCGACGCCACGAGACGAATGGTAAATATTCTCCACCTAGCGCAACGACGCAAGATACCTGCTGTCCTCCTAACGTTGGATGCCGAAAAGGCATTTGATAGGGTACACTGGGGTTACATGGAACATACGTTACAAAAATTTGGTTTTTCTGGCCCTATCCTTTCCGCTATACTAGCCCTATACTCCTCTCCCTCAGCCCATGTGTACACGTCAGGGATAGTGTCCAAAAGTTTTCCCATCACTAACGGCACGAGGCAAGGGTGCCCCCTCTCCCCTACGATTTTTAACTTACTAATAGAACCCCTCGCCGAAACTATCCGTTCACATCCTCAAATCATTGGCTTTTCTTACCCCTCATACCACCACAAAATCACATTATTCGCGGATGACATCATCCTCATGCTAACAGAACCATCTAAATCCCTCCCAGCTGCGTACACGATTTTACAACAATTCCACAATATCTCATACTATAAACTCAACGCGTCCAAGTCCACGGTCCTGAACCTTGGAGTTACGCGTCAGACGCAAACTCTACTCGCATCGTTGGTCCCCATCCCTTGGTCCACGGACAAAATCCACTACCTAGGTATTGACCTCCCAGCCGATCCCACAAAACTCCTCACAGTTAACGTGACTAGGCTTCTCCACAAGTTGGACACGGAAACCACACATATGCAACCTCGGTACTTATCATGGCATGGAAGAGTAGCCGCATATAAGATGTTTTTGCTCCCTCAACTTTTATACCTGTTTAGGGCCCTTCCCATTCACTATCCAGCAACATGCTTAGCTAAATTCACTTCTCATATGCAAAAATACATATGGGAGGGGAAAAGGGCCCGTTGTTCTGCCTCTGTCCTGACCGCCAAAAGATGCCATGGAGGAGCTGCGGTTCCCAATATTCAAGGATACTATTGGGCCACTGTACTAGCACAAACCCGCAACTGGTTCCACACAGTCGATGCCCCCCTTTGGGTAGACTTGGAAACCAACATAGCCCCCACCGAGAACCTTAGGGACTTACTTCTGGGGGATGCGTGGCTCCCTTGGAACCTCTCCTCCTTCTCCCCTACCATGCAGGCCTCCATAAAGGCCTGGCGCAAGGTCATTGGGCCTGACAAGGACTGTGCCCTTCTTCCTACCGAAAACATTCCATCCTCAATCCTACACATATATCTGCCTGACCTCCCTGTGAGTGTCACCACCCAGGGGAATATCGCGACTATTCAGCACCAATACAGACAATCCTCCCTCATGCCCCCTGACCAGATTCAGACGCAATTCCAAATACCGCGCTCCAGTTTTTTCCAAATTTACCGTATACATCACTTCATGAGACAACACCCAGTCCAGCACATTAACGTGGAGGGGAAAGTGTGGGAGCTGCTTACGGCAGCCCCCAAAAATACACCAAAACTGTTTAACTTTTACCATGCCATTCTAAATACTGGTGACTTCTTCAAAACAATGACCATGTTCAAGTGGGATAGGGATCTCAGGGAGTGTTTCTCGGTATACCGATGGAAACGTGCATTGTCAGAAGCAAATAGACATACTCATTGCGCTAATCACTGGGAGATGACACTTAAAATCACCCATAGATGGTACTACACACCATACAGGTTAGCGGGTTTCTCTAACAAATACTCCCAACTCTGCTGGAGAGAATGCTCCTGTGTAGGTACAATTTTTCATGTGATGTGGTCCTGCCCGTCTCTCACTAGCCTGTGGAACCAAGTGTTCAACTATATAGCGAAATACACAGGTTGTATAATAACACCCAATCCAGCTCTGGCCATCCTGCACCTAGGTATGGATACCCTCCCTCTAGTGTACAGACCATGGACATCGCATGTCCTACTAGCCACGAGAACACTAATTTTGAGGAGGTGGAAGTCCACAGACGTGCCTAACATGACTGAAGTGATCTCACTGTTACGTACTAACTATCAGTTTGAAAGATCTATAGCCATTAATAATTCGCAGCTACATAAATTCACTAAGTATTGGGACTTTTGGTCCAAAGATTGAAGATTAATCATTTCTTATACTGTGTAAATGACGTTGATGATTGCCATGCACTTGTTGTACTGCCATGTACTTGTTACATTGAACTGCAACGTGTTTTGTTTGTTTGACTTAACTCTTTAATAAAAAAAAAATATTTTCAAAAAAAAAAAAAAAAAAAAAAAAAGAAACATCGATCTATAACATCCAGCAGCCATATTGGCCATGTGCTCCTTTTATAGCTGGCTCACAGGTGTGATAATTAGCGGCCGTTTCTATATATATCTGCGCATTCGCGAATTTGCGCGTTCAAAATGGAGGACGATATCCCAGACGCATTAGATGGTGCAATGCTGGCATTTATCGGTGCCTTGTTTGAGGAGGCCCTGGCACAGGAGGCAGCAGAAGGTGGGGAAGCTGCAGCAGCAGCAGCAGCACCTCCAGCAGCAGCACCTCCAGTCCGTGTGCCCTTACCTCGCCAGCCACGCATTTTTGCTCCAAGGATCTATTTGGACAAGCTGCGGGATTCTGATGTCAGGAGGAAGTTCCGGCTCGAGCGAGGAACTATTCTACACCTCTACCAGCTCATAGCAGAGAAAATTGACCCGGACACACAGCGCGGCCATGCGGTGCCCGGCATGGCCAGATTGCTGGCCACTTTGTATATTTTAGGGCGTGGCAGCTTCCAAGCCACTTCGGGAAGTATCATGGGCATTAGCCAGCCCACAGTTTCAAGGGTGTTCATGTTGGTCATTAATGCCATAGTGGATATAGTGCCCAATTTTATCCACTGGCCACAGAATGAAAATGAGTGGAATGAAGTCAAGTTGGGTTTCTAACGGCGGGCACACATGCCGCAAATCCTAGGGGCAATCGATGGCACCCACATAGCCATTAGGCCCCCAAGGAGCCACGAAAGTGAATACCGGAACCGCAAGCAGTACCACTCCGTGAACGTCCAATTAGTGTGTGACGCCAAACAGCGCATCATGAGTGTCAACACTGGTCACCCAGGGTCGTGCCATGATTCCAGTATGTTAAGAACAAGTACTCTGTACGAGGTGTTTGAAAGTGGACAAATGCCCGAAGGGTGGCTTATTGGTAAAGTATTTTGTCTTAACAACATAAACTGTAAGATTACATAGACATAGGAATAAGCTACATCGGTGTACACCCTGATTTAAGCAAAGCCTACCTAAAATGGATGTGTTAGGAGTTGTCAGGCTGTTCACACACAACCAGATCAGCAGCTTAGTAGCTCACAAAAGAAAGATTTGCAAAGTTGTCTTTGAGTCCAATGAAGGTGGTTAACCAATGTGTAAATTGTGTCCTCTAGCCACCCAAAGAAAACCTACAAATGATTCCAATGGTATTGCCATATCCCCAAAGTACTTTGCATAAGTGAGTCAATATTGGTTTCCTCACTCTAGTTGCAGATATATTCCAGAAGTAAGACCTAGGCTAATGTAATAGGAACAAAATAAGGGCCAAGTTGGAACTTGCAAGAGAAACCCACCACTTTGTGTGTCCTTTTTCCCATTTGTATTAGTGATTTAGGCAGTTAGACAGAGTTGAGATGTTTCATATGATTTTTTGCAAACAGACGAGCAGGTTGTTTAGTAAAATGCCTAATTGTCTCCCATTTTGAGGAGTCATCTAAAGTCACATGATATGAATAACTAATGTATATTTTTCTTATTTTTCAGGGGATGCTGGTTACCCGCAGCTGACGTGGCTGATGGCTCCAATCAGGTACCCCCAGGGCCCAGCAGAGAGGAATTACAACAGGGCCTTGCGGAGAAGCCGGAGTATCATTGAGTTGACCATAGGTCTTCTCAAGTCCCGGTTTCTCTGCTTGGCCCGGCCTGGGGGTGAACTCCTGTACTCTCCTACAAAGGCTTCCAAGATCATCCTGGCGTGCTGCGTGTTGCACAACATGTGCGTTGCCCGGGATGATTCTTGGGAGCTGACGGAGGAGAGGGAGCCAGAGGTCCGTCAGCCGGCGGCCCCCAGGCGGCGGAGCACCGCTGCCGGTATGGCCACCCGGAATACCCTGGTTGCTAGCCACTTTACATGTAAGTACTGTAACCGGTCAAGATAGGGCATGTGTATTAATTAGCTAGTTAGCAGAGGTGCCACTCACAGGGAGACAGAGGGTGATTATCATCTGCCAATGACACTTGCCATTGTAGATAAAGTGTAGTCAACATTGGTAAAATTGTGTTACTTGAGCAAAAACATGCACCTCTAACCATAAACATGTTGGTATTGTGAATAGTGTAAAGGGCTGAGAAGAGCTGGCAGGTGTTTATTTGTGTCTATGCCACCTGTGTAGTTATTGATAACATGAACGGCTGCTTGGTATCTTATGGTGTTGTAATTTTCCAGAACATCAACATCTTGGAATCATGGCACGTACCATGGGAAGCCTGTGGTGATGGGCTGTCTGGCGTCACAGGTGTGTATTCAAATGTTTACATTAATGATTTCTGGTTTGTGTAAGTTGGCATAAAATGTGTTATTTCACTCGTGATGTCGAAATTAAATGAAGTTCAGAATGAAGCAAACAGGCATTAAGATGTGATTTTCATTATGAAATGTCTTATCCTTTGTTTTATTTTTCCAGGAGTGGTACTGCTTGCGGGTGTAGGTGGTAGAAACCCACCTTGATGGACTCCACTCATTTTCTTTTGTGGTCAGTGGATATTTGGTAAGGCACATGGCCAATGACCAACATGAACACCCTGGAACTTCGAAAGTGGCTTGGAAGCTGCCCAGCAACCTTGCCATGCCTGTCCCCTATGAGCTGGTAGAGGTGCAGAATGGATTCTGAACTCTGCCGGAAGTTGTGGAAGACATCAGAATCCCGTAGCCATGGAGCAAAGATCGTGGTCTGGCGCTGTAAAGGCACACGGACTGGAGAGTGACAATATTCTTTTGCTGCATCCCTCCTTCTGCTGTCATTCTCAAATAAATAAATACATTAGAATTGAACATGTGTTTTTTTGTTTTGTGTGGGTGCCTACAGACAAAAGGGCCATCCACACTGTAAGATTTAGAGAAGACTTTATCCTTCCGATTGACATTTTCTATGTAGTGCAAGGGCCTGCCTGATTGCATCCAAATTGAAAGTGTTGAGGTTTGAGCTTATATTATATGGTTTGGTTAAGTCTACAGGAAAAAGTCTAGACAAATTGTTAGTGTATGGCCCATTAAGCTGCCAAGGCCGGAGTTTTGCACTTTGCATGCTGCTTGTACTGGTGATGTGAGGGGTTGTAATGTAGAGTAGGGATGTGACAGTGTTGTGTTGAGGTGTGAGGCAAATGTAGTGTTGGACTATGAGGGTCTGTGTTGTTGAAATATGGAGAGAGTCCAATATCAGACACCTATGTTTATTGGTCAAGAAATTGTAAGAACCATGGTAAATATGTAAAGAATTGCATCTCGATAAAACTAGGACCACACTCATAAAATCAAAATTGTGTTGTTTCCATTGATGTGCTTGAAATTTGGGTAGGACACCCCCCTCCCCCCCCAAATTCAAGATAGTTTAAAAAAACTGTTTAAAAAAATGAGAGTGAAAAGAGATCCCAAGTGTAGTGATGTGATTTGAACCCATGACGTTGTGAACTGCAGTGAAGTTGCAAAGCACTTAGCTATTGTGCAGAATAAAGCTGTATGGTGGAAAAAAAGGAGTGTGTTAAGGCTAAAAAGCACATATAGCTAAAGAACTAAACATTGTATGGAATGTGGGAAGAAGACCATGGTAAAATTGTGAGGTTTCATCTTGCCCTGAAGTAGGGTAGGGGTTTGGTCACTTGCCTTTGGTACTTTCCTTCATAAGATCGATTCGACACACAGACAAGATCAAAAAAACACTTAAAATGGTGTAAGCTTGCAAGCGCTTCTGAGTGTAACATTATTTAGCAATATATATGATGTAATCCGTTACATTTTAGCAATATAAACAAAAAAAGAAAATAAAAAAAGTAGGTGGAGATGGTAAGCATCGAACCTACAGCAGAGGGAGATGAATTACAGACATGTGATGTGTGCACTAATCCACTACCCCACATCGCTATGTGAAACTGCTATAAGCACGAAGACATAAGTTTGCGAATTGGCGAAGCCGCGATCGTAAGTGAATCCCGCTGACGGCGGAATTCATTATTGCTGTTTTACTCGCCAATTCGCCGCAGCGCCAGTTAATTGATTTGAACGCGGCGAAACTGAAACACGTCATAGATGTTTGAAGCTGCAGTTTCTTTAAATCCGGCCCTATGTAACTATGTATTAACTGAGATTCCATAGGGAGATATTGTTAGAGAGCTGAAGGGATAATGTGCAGGTTCCTGACATCAACTGATCACAGGTAAAATGCTTTGCATGCAAAAAAAAAAATAGCTGCATATTTTCCCTGCAAAATCATGTGTGTTTATTTTATTTATTTATTTTTTATTTTGTTTGTGAATTTCGTCTTTAAGCCTTCCCTTTAATATCTTTACGTGAAGTCTCTACAGAGCCATACACAGCAGAAAGGATTGATGGGACACTCAACTGTGTTTGTGCTCTGAAATGCAGCTATCCAGTGCTCTAAGCCCCTGTTCACACCAGTGCGGCTTGTCATGCGATCTGATAGTTCCAAATCGCATGCCAAGTCGCCAGCAAAAGGTTCCCGCACTACTTTTTACAGATTTAATTGCGCCTTGCATAGACTACTGTTAAATAAAGTCACAAGCTGCAATGAAATCAGCAGTGCGAATCGCACGGGCATGTGTCTTTGAAATCGCATTTCAAATTTGCACCAGTGTGAACCAGGGCTAAGTAGCAGGCTTTTTCAGCAAAATATTTAGGCCCCTTTCACATAGGCATCCTCCTTTTAGTCACATTTTTACATTTATTCCATTTGCTCTTCCATTTTTATTCCTATCACTGAAGTACTGTATATTACAAAAAAAATGTATTATATTTTCTATTGTGTACATTGTTTGATGTGGATAGATATGTACTGTTGTTTATTACAGACACTGTGTTATGATAAAGGTTTTTTCTGTATGCATGCATAACTGGATGCTCAACGATTGTGAGCGAAACACGTAGGTCCACAGCTAAGATCATATGGTCCATTCTTTAGGTCATGTGACGCATTACATGCATATATTATAATACCTTTTTTTTTTGATTATAAACGTTTATTAGAGAAATATTCAGTTACAAAATCATGAATATATATGACAGTAACATAAAAGTGCATTTTCAAAACTATTTTTCTTGTAGTAGAACATGAAAAAGAATATAGAAGTGGAAAAGAAAATAAAAAGATGAAAAATAAAAAGACAGAGAATAAAATTTAGTGAACATTAAATATCTGTCTTTGTATGAGACATAACATTACCAGATAATTCAGATATGATTGAGTTGAGTGAATGAGATTATAGAAACCTTATCATAAAGATGATAATCCGGGCATCTCTCCAGCGAGAGTAGGAAGTGTGCCAACTTAGTTTCTGGATACTTTACCAATAATGCATAATAGTGTAGATTTTCTTTTAAACATTTTAGTTAATCTATTATCAAATGATATTTCAATCATGTGACCAAGGAACATTTGTATAGATACCAAGGGGTCCATTTCTGGTCAAAGATTAGCTTTGTATTTGTAATGGTATGATGACATTGTTCCATCAATCTGATATCCTCAATTCTATTTAAGACTTGGTTGAAAGGGATGTAAGCTTCTTTCCAATGTTTAGAAATGACCCATAGCATCGCAATGTTGATGGTATGTGTTAGACGTGTTAGGTGTGTAGAGATTTCAGGAATTTTTTGGAATAGGAGGCATTGCAAGTGTGAGAGCGGGAATTTTTTTCCGGTAACCTTTTCTATCAGGTTGAATACTTCCAGCCAAATATCTTTAACTTTGGGGCATTCCCAGAAAATGTGTAACATAGAGCCTACAGTATCACAGCCCCTAAAGCAATTAGGGGAGATCTCTGGATAGAATTTATTTAGTTTTTGGGGGGTATAATACCATCTTGTAAATATTTTAATGGCTGTTTCCCTTACGGCAAGTGATTTGGTGGCTTTTCGCATATTCAGCCACATATCTAGCCAGTCTCCCCATGATAGAGAAGTTTGTAGTTCCAACTCCCATTTAACCATATAACTCAATTTTGTGTCTGAGGTATCAGTGTTGAGCGAGGTATATATGATAGAAATATGTCTCTTGCCTGTGAGGTCCTTCAAGCATATATGCTCATATGTAGTAAGTGAAGATCCTGAAGGTTTAGGGCAGTGTGATTCAAGGAAGTTTTTAATGAGAATATAATTGGGTTTCTCAGACTGAGGGATATTTTTAATGCGTATCAATGTGTCAAAAGAATGGAAAACCCCCCCATCATAGAGGTCATATAGCGAGGTCAATTCATTGTCTGACCACCAAGTAAACCTTTCGGGAGTGTGAAAAGCTTCCTGGAATCTGGGGTCGCCCAGAAAAGAGGTGCCGAGAGGTGGGTTAGATGAGAGAGGCCATTTCTTGTTGATAGATCTCCAAATTTTGAGTGTGTCTGAAATGATTGAATTGCGGGAGGAAACTTTGCGTATGGGGATTGTAAGATCCCATAATAGTCCAGCTAAATGATAGGGGGTAGCCGCATTTCTCTCAAAGATGATCCAAGGCAGACTAGAGGTACGATCATGCCACTGTGCCATCTGAGCGAGTCTACTACTAATATAGTAGGACCAAAGATTGGGGAGGCCTAGTCCACCAGCACGTGGGTGATGGTACAAAATGTTGGTTGCATATCTCGGTCTTTTACCACCCCAGATGAATTTATTTATGGTGGATTGTAACTTGGAGATATAGGCTTTGGTGAGATAGATGGGGAGAGCACGGAAGAGATATATGAATTTCGGGAGGATGGTCATTTTGATCGCTGTGATTTTGCCTAAGAAGGATAATTGATAAGAAGACCAAATTTGGAGCATATTCCGTATCTTGGTAAATAACGGGGGATAGTTAGACTGGAAAATGGAGTTGTAGTTTTTATTCAATTGGATTCCTAGATAGGAGATTTTATCCGAGGCCCAGACAAATGGGAAGAGTGACTTCAAATTAATAATGTCTGATTCAGAGAAGTTTATTGGTAGGGCTACCGATTTAGATAAATTTATGCTGAGACCCGAAACAGCCGCAAAATTTTCCAAAACGTCTAATAGATTGGGTATTGAAATGAGAGGGTCTGGTATATACAAGAGAGCGTCATCAGCATACAGGCTTAATTTGAATGTTTCTACGTCCTTTTCATAACCTGATATTCCCGAGTGTCTTTTAATAGCCACAGATAGGGGCTCTATGGCTAGGGCAAATAGCAGTGGTGATAAGGGGCAGCCCTGTCGAGTGCCTCTACCTAGAGGGAAGAAAGAGGAGTTACAGCCCGGGATCTTAATTCTTGTCTTGGGATTTTTATATAGGGCCGTAAAGCCGTTTAGGAACTCGTTTGAGAAGCCAAATCTGGGTAATAACTTTCTAAGATAGTCCCAGGTGACACTATCAAATGCTTTATGTATGTCAAGGCCTAATATTAATAACTGTTTTCTAAATAAATTTGCGTCTTGTATAATATTGCACGCCAGCCGGATGTTGTCTGTGATCTGGCGATTGGGGATAAAGCCTGATTGTGACGTGGATACAAGTTTTGGAATAATATGGGAAAGTCTAGATGCTAGTATTTTACTGAACAATTTCAGGTCATTATTAATAATTGATATAGGTCTAAAGTTTTGAGGGTTTGATAGATCCTTGTTCGGTTTAGGGAGAAGAGTCATGTTCGCTAGAGACATTTCTTCTGGGAAGGTATTGCCTTTAAGTATATAATTAAAGAGCTGTGTGAGTTTAGAGGATAAAATAGGGGAAAACTTTTTATAATATGATGCCGTGAAACCGTCCGGGCCTGGCGCAGACGAGTTACGTAGGGATTTAATCATAAGGGTTACTTCAGCTTCGGTGATGGGAGCATTCAATTGCTCCGTATCTAGAGGAGAAAGAGATGGTAACGGGATTTCTTCAAACCATGTTTGAGAATGGGTGGGTGTAATGTCTGAGGGGGGGGAGAGTAAGGTGGAGTAGAATTTTTCAAATATATTCAAAACTTCTTTAGGGTGAGAAGTGGTCATCCCAGAAGATGTATTTAATTTGTATACATGTGGGGGTTTGATATTTTGGTTTAATTTTCTAGCTAGCATTGTGGACGCAGAGTTACCGTACAGTAGAAATTTTGACCGTGAGTGTCTGAGGGATTTCTCTGCATTCTCTGAAAGAATGCTATTCAACTCTGTTCTCTTTTGATCAATCAGAAGCCTAGTGGATTGAGTATGTAGTGTACTATAATTTTTATATAATGTTTGCAACTCCTTGGTGAGCTCTTGAATTCTACTGGTACGTGTGCGGTTTTTTTTAACTGCCAATGAAATTAATTTGCCCCTCATAAAGGCCTTGTGAGTGACCCAGGTGTTCGGTACTGATGTATCTTCAGTGGGGTTCAGCCTGAAAAACTCCGTAATGGAGTCTGACATTTCTTGTGAATCTATCGGGCACGTTAACAGGGAGTCATTAAGTCTCCATGAGAATGGAGTAGGAGCAAGACCTATCCCTGATGTGTCGTAAAGTACCATATGGTGATCAGACCACACACATGGAACTATATCTGCAGAAATCGAGTTAGCTAGGATCACCTGAGAGCAATAGATGTAATCGATTCTAGCAGATGAGTTGTGTGGGTTCGAGTAAAACGTGAACTCTCTGGAGCCCATGTTTAGACATCTCCAAGTGTCGACCAGTTGTAAGCTATTAAGTCTACGGTCTAGGGATTTAGGGAAGGTCTTGGAGGTTGCATTTGGGTTGCTCCTGTCCATAGAGGGATGGGAGACCACATTAAAGTCTCCGCCTAAGATAGTGTGTGAGGAGTGGTGTTTTTCAAGTTCATTAAAGAATTCCGTGAAGAATTGAACTGAAGCACCGTTAGGTGCATATATATTGGCTATCGTTAATTCCTTTCCCATGATGCGCCCTTTGATTATTATAAACCGACTCTCCGTGTCTCTACAGATCTCCTGGACTTCCATTGGGAATGAGTTGTGGATAAATATTGCCACTCCTCTACTTTTGGATGAGTGTGTAGTATAAAATACCTGACTATAAGCTTTATGGAAAAATTTTGGGTGATTATTTTCAGAGAAGTGTGTTTCTTGGAGTAGTAGAATTTTAGCATTCAAACGTTTAAACTGGTGGAATGCTTTTCTGCGTTTATTGGGGGAATTAAACCCCTGTACGTTATGTGAAATTACCCTGATAGTCATTTTAAGGTGGGGATTTGAGAGCTAATGAGATTTATCTTCCGGGCAACAGAGGTGTCTAGGACAACGTCTTTGAGGGTTAGAGTATGGAGGAGTTGTAGAGAGAGTAGGGGCGCATCATGAGAGTAGAGGTTTTGGTTGTATAATTCATAAAGCACCAGTGTCCGGATGAGGTTTTCCCAGGCATAGGATATAAAAAAACTTTCTGAATAAGTACAAAATTTGAGATATTCACAGACAGTTGTTGATAATGGTGTAGAAAAAAAAATAAAACTATGCAGAATAAAGTTTAACAAAAAAAAAAGTAGAACATGGATCAGTAGACCGTTAAGGTACCGATAAAAAAACCTTAATGAAGGATAAACTCCTTCTAAACAGGCGAACGAGAGCCAACAACAAAACAGAGTGAGAGGGGATCCCAACTGGAGTGCCAAGAAAGGGGAGACCCTCCCACTGCCGCCAATGGCCGTCGAACGCCTGAGTGGGTACAACATGTACAAGCGCAGGGCCTCTTTTAGGCCTTTTGTAGATTCCAATATAATTTAAAGGGAATCTGATTTGGTGCATCGTCTGGTTATGATATATTCCTGGAAAGAATCAAATAAAAAAAATAAATAAATAAATAAATAAAAAAAAAAAAAAAAAAAGGGAGAGAAGGGGAGGGGAAGATGTCTAAATATCATGACTGATAAGATAAGGGGTAAACTATCCTGTACTACATAATAATAGGTAGATAGTTCGCATTCCTATATAGCAGGAAATTGCAGTTGCAAATGGCTCATTTCAAATATATTCTTGCGAAAAAAAAAAAAAAAAAAATTAACTTGCAAGGTAGAAGGAGGTCATTCAATATCTTTGAGTCACGATGGTGAGGAAGAGTTCGCAAATGATGAGGTTGCTTGAATGTGAGCATCTTGTAGAGAGGAGTTTGACCAGTAGGTGTCACCGGTTGTCCATGAGATAGAATGCAATGCTGCACAGTTCACCTGTTTTGCAAGGGAAGAGTATAAAAAGAAAAAGAGAAAAAAGGCCGGGGTAGAAAAGAAAAATGTGGATGAATGAAAAATGCATAAATATGTCAGGTAGATTTGCATTTTAAGGGTATATAGAAAAATTTCCAGGAAGAGCATAACATAGTTCCAGACTCATAAGAAGCAGAAAGTGTCGGTCATATCAGGATGGTTTTAGATCTTGTCGTTGCGTGTTCTCCTGTTACCTCTTCTTGAAGCCGGGGTCTGCCATAATGGAGAGGGTCTAGGGGCCGGGGGGGGTGAGGGGTTGACGGAGGGATCCATCAAACCCAGTTTGATCAGGATTTCACGACCTTCCGTGATGTTCGTGGCAACGTATGTGGACCCATTGTGGGGGATAACTAGTTTGAAGGGGAAACCCCATTTATAGCGTATCCGTGCTGTTTGTAGTGAAGTAGTGATTTCTTTCAAATTGCGTCTTCTCTCAAGCGTAGCCTGTGAGATATCTGGGTATATCTGTAATTTATAGCCGTCTAAGAGAATATTTGGGGTGTTTCTCGCGGCTCTGAGAATTTCCTCCTTGGTTAGGAAATCCTTCATACATAGGATTACATCTCTCGGGGGTTTATCAGCAGGGGGTTTTGGACGAAGGGCTCTGTGGATCCGATCACATGCAAACTGGGATTCATTTATTTCAGGCAATAGAGATTTGAATAAACGGTTTACTGTGGGAATAAGATCCGTATATGTTTCTGGGATCCCCCTCAGCCTCAAGTTATTACGCCTATTTCGGTTGTCTAAGTCTTCCACATGTGCTTGTAGCTGACTAAACTCTGAGCTCAACACTTCATGATCTCTACTCAACTCCTTATAAGCCAGGCACAGCTCATCATGCTTCGTCTCAAGTCTGTCAGTTCTGCCTCCAAGAGCAGAGATTTCCTGTGTAAGGGTGCTTTCTGTTTTGTGGAGTTCAGACTGGAATTTAGCCACTAGTTTAGAGCACATAACCTCAAGGCTGTTGTCTAGATCTTGTTTAGTGAGAGGAGCAGGGTACTCACTGTTTGATGAAGCAGAGGGTGATTTAGAGCCAGATGCCTGTAGCTTGCTGCCTGTTTGTGTAGGGGGAGGGGGGGTGCCATCTTGCTCCATGCTGAACTTCTCCCGGGCTCTCAGAAGATAATGAGTGAGGGACTTCTGTGGAGTCTTTCGGTGCTTTTTCTTACTGGACGACATGCACAGCTGTTGCCGCTTGCAGGGGGTGATCTTTAGAGTGGGTTTTAAGGTGATTAATGGCCCCTGAAGCTGTAATCACGGCCGAGGTGAGCAGAGCTGTAAATTCAAGCAGCCATCCGTCCCGCGCCGCGCATCGCACCATATTATAATACCTTTGTAACTGTGTTCCTTTTAAATTTACCTTTACATTTTGAATAAACATGGAGTAACTTCTTTTAATCTATTTTTGTGATTTATGTCTGGGCACATTCAAATCCCCATATCCAGGTTTGGATGATATACCCCCTCTCCTTTCCTCCTTCCCTCTCCCCTTCCCCCTCCCCTTTCCTCTTTTATCCCCTTTATCTCTCTCACCACACATGATCATATCTACATAGTCTCTACATAAACATTTAACTCACCCCCTGGATCTTTAATTTCATGCCTAATCAGCATTTTACAGTCCCTTGTAGATAGCCCTGTGAAGAACTTTCTTTTAAAAGTTTATTTGGATAACCAACCATAAACAGGTTGCCCCACAGATACCAAGATATAGCATTTGTCTCTTGCATAAAGGTAAAGCATTTGTTACCCTAAAAAGAAAATTATCCTGTTCATTTAAAGCTCTAGTGCTAGTGCTGTGTAATTTGGCCCATTCTATCACCTAAAATACCTGGCTGATCCTGCCTGGTTCTGCCCTCCTCCCTGTAAACTGACCATGGTTGATAATGGCTGCTAAGCCCTGACACTGTGTTCAGTTTACTTGCCTCTGTCATTTGCTGTCTTTCCTCTGTCCTCCTCTCCCTCCCTCCCTGCCTGTCAGCTCAAGTCAGTTCCTGCCCCTCCCCTCCTGCTGCTATGATTACTTTTGTATTTCCAAACAATCCTCTCTGTTTTATAATAAGTGCCCTAGTTTGTGTGCTTTATAAAAAAAAAAGAAAAAAAAAAGAAGTTCTATACCTTATTTCAGAGCGCCGCCTGGCACTTACATGACCGGCAGCCTCTCTCCACCTCTCATCCTCTCCTCCCGACTGACATCAGCAGTGGATTCTCAGCCCCTCCCGCTGTAGCTGTCAGATTGAAAGAGGGAAGAGGCATCCGGTCACATGAGCACCAATCGGCGCTCTGAAATAAGGTATATAGCGGCATTCTTATTATAAAGCATACACACTGGGGCACCTATTATTATAAAACAGAGAGGATCATTATCACAGTGGCTTAACAACCACTTTAACATAGCAGAGAGCCATTACCCTATCTTTTGATGTGTAAAATACAGCATAAATACATCTAGTCAATCATGTTTGCTAGCCTCACATACCTATGTATGCATTAAATACAGTGTATATACTGTATATATAATATATATCTCCAACACATACATTTTATATCTACAGCAAACAAACAGATTATATTTTCCCATATATTATACTGTTGGGGCACTTTGAAGCTGATCTCCAGCTTGTCAAGGTCTTACCTTGCCCTCCTGTTGGCAGCCATCTTGGACATGTGCAGACTGCTGCCTCTTATAGACTCTGATTGAATCATCACTTGCCTGCTGTCTGGGTGTCGCACAGTGATGATTCTGCATACCTGATAATATCTATCACCGGATAGGTTGCAGTCCTTGCCCTTGTGTTTGTGCTCCAAAGTACATCTCTGCTAGCAGTCTTCTGTTCTCCATGTGCCTCCGTGTATGATCTGGCTTGGCTCCTGGCTCTCATCTGCAGACGACCCGGCATTGGCAGATCACCCACTTCTGGACTTTAATCTCAGCTTTTTCCTGCTCCAACTTCCTCACTCTTGCTGTGCGTTTATTGTTGTTTGCTCCAAGAAACTGCTTTATTTTACCTGCATCCCCGTGTGGTCTGGTTTCCTTGCACCCTGACCCTGATACATTGTTAGGTTGAAAAAAGACACAAATACATCCAGTTAAACCAATAATTCCACTTGCACTTTATCTCAGGGGATATCCAACCTTTTGACCTTCCTGGGCCACTCTTTAAGAAGAGGAATTGTTTTGGGCTGTACATAAAATACACTAACAATAAGGATAGCTGATGAGCCGAAAAAGTCTGACAGATCACAAGGTAACAAACTCAGGTATAGATAATGTACCTATCTGATAAATAAGCCCCCATTCACACTGGTAATGGGGTGAGACTTAGAACTGTCAAACTGCATGACAAGTCGCACCCCACTGCCAGCAATGGAACCATTTGTATCACTGCTACTCATGATGCAGCAATTATGAAAGAGATTTCTGCACTACTTTTTACCGATTTCATTTAGAACTTACATAGACTTCTGTTGAATAAAGTTGCAAGCTGCAATGAAATCGGCAGTGAATTCTCAATGTGCTCATCCGATATTTTGGTCCTTATTTTTTTTCTTTTGTGTGTTTCATCCTTAAAAATAGTTGCTCACAAATATACAAATATAGGTGCTGACGAAGACTGATCCCATGAATAAGGTGTAATTGTGAAGAGTAAAATTTTTTTTGTTTTGGGGGGGGGAATGTAAAACTTAGAAAAGTGCAGTTAAATACACTGTCAAATTTTTCTTTGCCCGCATGTGTTCGCCAAGTGTAAATGCATTTTTCAAATCCCCCCCCCAAAAGAAAATTACCATTTTTAAATATGTTTACAATTTTTGGTTGGGCACAGATTCATAGCCATTTTGGGCCACATGCGGCCTATGGGCTGTAGGTTGGATACCTCTGCTTTAGCTAGTTCTTTGGGCAAGACAGAGAGGTGGCCTGCTGATATCAAAATGTTTACCTCAGCCAATAGGAGGAAGCTTTGTATTCATTCAGAGAATCCAAAGCTGTCTATAAATGGTTGAGCCCGATTCAATTTTGTTCCAGGTTTGAAACAGAATATTGGTATCCCACAGCTAGAACAAAGTGCTTTATACTATATGCAGTTGAGGCTACATATAGTTTATACATCCGTTAGTGTAAGGAATAGTTCATTTGGGCCAGCTTGGCCCAAACAAACTAGTTAACGTGAAAGAAAAACTGGGGATCAGATTTAAAGTGGGTGTAAACCAGGGGTGTCAAACTCAATTTCGTTGCGGGCTGCATCAGCATTATGGTTGCCCTCAAAGGGCAAGTTATATCTGTAAGATTAGATGTTCAGAGCACCCCACGCCCCTTTACACCCTTACATGAGATGTCAAGAGCCCCCCGACCATCAGAAGTCAAGAGTCATCCACCCTTCCTTACATCACAATGCACCCCCTTACCTTGTGCTACTGCCAGGAAGAAGATGTGGGTGGATCTGGTAAGAAGAGAGTGCAAGGTTTAGAGGAGGACCAGAAGAGGCCTGGAGTCAGTATACAGAGTCTGCTAAATGCTGAGACCAGGGGAGGCAGAGACAAGGTGGTGTTGTGGCTGCAGAGAGAGGTGCAGGATCTGTAGGAGGAGTTCTGCCCTCCTCTCTGCTACAGACTACTAAGACAGGGGGGGGGGGTGCCACAGCTGCAGGAGAGGTGCAAGGGCCACATGAAATGGCCTGGGGGGGGGCGCATTTGGCCTCTGGGCCTGGTGTTTGAGACCTGTGTTGTAAACTCCTACATATACCCAGTGAAGGGACCATCCTCAGGTGATACACAGAGATTAAACAAATCCTCCTACATAAGTTGTATCTGGTTATCTACAGTCTTCTCTTCTCTATGTTCGTTCAAAGTCCAAAATGGATTAGCTTATCTGAGAGTTCAGGAAAAGGGGAGCAGGGAGCTGAAGTTTCACTTTTCAGAACTCCGTGAAGAGAGCTCCGGGAGCTGATTGGAGGGAAGACACAAACCCCCTTCACACAGTTCACAGGAACAGAGCTGATGCTATCAATCTGCTGGAGGTCCCTCCCCTGTCAACATTCTACTCTTGGTGTCAGAAATTTTTTTTAGAAGTGATTCATGCGGATAGCAGAGGAACAAAGCAGCACACAGAAATGACACTGTTTTTTTTAATTGAGGAAAGTACACACTAAAAAGGGATATACTCTGTTCATATTTTATGTCTGAGGTTTACAACCACTTTAAACATTTTAAAACAGAATATGCACTTGGGGGCAAAAAACAAGCTAGCATCGTACATTCTAGAAGGACAGTCAATGGTGGAGAAGGATCTGGGTGTTCTGGTTTATCATAGCATGCAATGCCAAGATAAAGTTTCCAAAGCTAGAAAAATACTTTCTTGTATTGAAAGAGGTATAGACCCCAAAGAGAAAGGCATCATTTTGCTCCATACTCAATTGTACAACACCTCATCTGGAATTCTATTTTGGGGACCAGTTCACTAAAAAGATATTGGAGAACTAGAGAAAGAGCAGAGAAGGGCAACCAAACTGATACGAATAATGCAGGAGCTCAGCATTACCCACCTCCTTCCCAAGCCTCTTCTGACACTTCGCTCCTACATGTAAAAATCAACTTTTTTTTTTAATAGAAAATTACTTAGAGCCCCCAAACATTATATATATATGTGTATATATATATATATATATATATATATATATATATTTTTTTTTTTTTTAGCAGAGACCCTATAGAATAAAATGGTGTGTGTTGCAATTATTTATGTCACACAGGGTAATTGCACAGCGGTTTTTCAAATGCAATTTTTTGGGGAAAAAAAAACACATTCATGAATAAAAAATAACAAAACAGTAAATAATGAAGGAAGGGCCAATGTGCTTTCAAAGGGGTATGAGACGTAGGGGGGATGGGGATGTGAGTGGGTAAAAAGTATATGTGAATAGAAATGAATATATATATATCTAAAAATGGATATAAACTATAAATGAAACAGGCAGCCAATTCTGTAGCGTCACCATGTTCTGAACAAGATAAAGAGAAGGGGGTACCCTTGATAAAATCACTTGAGAGTGACGCAACACGTCGGGAGGAGCCGGGTGACATTGCTTCCGGTCTACGGCTGAGACCAGAAGTATTGGATCTTTACCGCATCGGTGGCTGCTTACTTGCTCTTACCTAGCTGTAATTTTGTACTTGTCTTTTTTGAATAAAATACCCTTACATACTTCACTATGAGTACCTGTCTATCTCTCTGAGTGACTGGAGGATTATTGGGAGTGTCTGGAAGAATATTGCTCATTAGCAAAAGAGGCGGCCAACACCCAATAGGAACAGAAGATACCCGAGAGGCCCCAATAGAAGCCCCCACCCATGGAGGAGGATTATATCACCCCAGTCCAGTGATTGAGATCACAAAAGGCCCTTAAAGGTGTTTTGGGAAGTGAGCGGCTATTACACCTATTAGAGGATAAGCTCACTGCTGGTGACACACTTGGAGTTTCACGAAAGTCGCCTGAATATTGTGAAGAATCACGAAAGTCACCTATTTTGAAGCAATTTTTGCACATTGATTTGCACATGGACTATTTCTTTATTAATTATCACCCCACTTAATATTGCCATCTTTATGCTATTGCGTGTTTATTCTAGCACTTCTCTGGCAGTTTACATTTACCTATGATCTGTGATATTATTTTGTCATTTTCTCAGCACATGACCCTAATATTATTGATGTCTTATTAGCTTGATTTATTTATTTATTGAAGTTATACACTTTTTTTCTGCATTTCCACACATTGATACCCACATTGAGCCTTCACCCCATAGCTAGGAGTATATGTCACATCTTTCTGCAGGATCACTTATACTCCTAGTCATAATTTTAGTATTCAATAGTTTTTTATTGAGTTTAAACAAAACAGTAAAATAGTAAAACATAGAAAACGGGGTAGCATACAGAAAAGTACCACGCACTACAACAGTGCTTTTCAATACATGAATCATAACATTATTGGCAACAAAGAAGTCAATAGTAAAAAGTTTGACATCAAGATACATCAAGTCCCAAAACTAAGGTTCCTCAAAAGGAGGTACAGCTAGAGTCCAAAGGACCCGCCAAGTCCAATAATAGACCGGCAAGCAGAGGCCCCGACCCACCCCAGACACCCCGAATGGGCACAAACTGTGTCCACGAAAGGGCGCAGCCTCCCCCAACCCTCCTCCCCCAGAAGATGAAACCAATGGGCTCCCTCCAATGGCCAAATAATATATAGCAGCCCAGACCCATATTTGGGAACCCAAACCAGAGCTCCGAAGTCAGAGCTAACAGCGTCGCTCCTGCAGCCAGACCCCCAAGGGAGCAAACAAACAGAGAAAAACAACCAGAGAAAAGAAATGGAGAATAGCCCACACCACTATGGGCAGAGAAAGAGAAAGAACAAGAAAATAAAAGGGAGGAACAGAAGAAAAATAAAAGAGTAATAAAAAAAAAAGAGGCCAGGACAAAAGCAATATAAAGTAAAGTAATCACATGTCCTCCCGAGCCGGACCCCAAGCCACTTGGCCGCAACTATGGAGCCTGCAAATACTCTATCCAGGGGCTCCACACGCGTTCAAATCTATGTTGCTTATCCAAACGAATACTGGACAACTTCTCATTAAGCATAATCCACAACATTTTAGTTTTCACCTGCAAGATATTAAGTCCAGGCGTTTTCCAAGCACATGCTATAGTAATTTTGCAGCCAGGAGAATAAAAAATATAAGGGAACAGATATTCTTGGGAATCTCAACTGGCAAGTCCGAGAACAGCACCGTCTTGGTGTCTCTATCAATCCTCTGGCCCGTCGCCGAGTGTATCAGATTAATTACCCGAATCCAATATCGCCGAACCTTCAGACAACTCCACCACACATGGTACATATCCCCGTGCTGCCCACATTGTCGGAAACACAGGGGGGAGGTGCCCGGAAACAATTTGGCTAGTCTCATTGGCACCAAGTACCACTGGGATAGCACCTTATAGTTTGCTTCCACTAAAGTGGTGTTGAGTATACCCCTGTGCACCACTCCTAGTCATAATTTTATTTATTTTGGACTATTATCAACTCCTAGAGAAAGGAGCACTGATTCTCCCTTCTCTTTAACAAAACATTAAAGTTAGCTCAATTTTTTTGTACAACGTGAAGATGATATTACGTTGAGTAAATGGATACCTATCGCTTCAAAATTGCGTCTGCCCATGGAATAGCCGCAAACTACGGTGCTTAAAACTCTCCATAGGTGATGCTTTAAACACCTTTACAGGTTACCAGGTTAGAGTGGCACAGGAAGTCTGGTGCTAGAATTATTGATCTCGCTCTGATGTTCGCGACAATACCTTACATGTGTGGTGTGATCATTGTTTACATATGTGTGCGGGAGTAATGTATGCGTTCGCATTTGGGCTTAAGCATGGTGGGATGGTGGTGCTTTAAATTTTTTATTTTATTTTATTTATTTATTTATGTTATACAAAACTTTTTTTTTTTTACATATTTTTTTTTCTGTACAAACTATTGCTATCACAAGGGATAAACAATATGCCTTGTGATAGCATGGGCCTTGACAGGTCCTCGTTATGGAGAAATTTGGGGTCTATTAGACCCCAAATCTCTCCTCTGGCCCCCCCAGGCAGTCGGTTAAACAGAGATTGGTCTCATCGGCTGCTTCTCTGGCCGCTGGTGGCCAGGTAAATAAAGGGGCGGGAGCGGATGTGACAAATACTCGTTGCTCCAGATTTCCAGGGTTACAGAGAGAGGGAAACCACATCAGTTCCTCTCTCTCTGTCCCAGGCAGCCATCGCTGCCGGCCGCATCGTTCCCGACCTCCGCAATGGGACCTGAGAGCCCAGGAGAGGAGGTGGCAGGAGGGGGGTGGGACCCACTTCCGCCACTTCTACCTTCTACAGAATCGCTGGCTGAAAAATTATGGTACTGGGATGATGTCTGTAGGTGCACCCACCATCCAGTATAACCACTGAAACCCAAGAACGTATGGGGATGTCCTTGGGTGGGAAGTGGTTACAGAAAGATTAACTGAACTGAGTTTATTCACTCTTGGGAAGAGACAATAAGGATGATATGGTCACCCTGAATAAATACGTAAGTGGTCTATAAAGTGAACTTTGGTGTAGAGTTATTCACTTTCAGGACAAGGGGCTACTCTTTACATCTGGAGAAAAAGAGATTGAACCTCCACACACAGAAAGGCTTCCTCACAGTAATAGCTGTGACAAAATGGAATAGACTCCCTCAAGATCTAGTTCTGGTGAACTCAGTGGATTGTTTAAAAAAAAAAAAGAAGGCTTCACGCATTCCTAGATGCACAAAATATAACTAGATAATAACTTTTATAAGTAATAACAAAGGGGTAGTTGATACAGGGAATATCCTATTGCCTTCTGGGGAATCGGGAAGGACTTTTTTTTTCTTTGGTGAAGCAAATGTGATCATTCCTTATTTGTTGCTGTCCCCCCCCCCCCCCCCCCCCCCCACAGATCAGCTGTAGGCATAGGATTATGCTGTATGTATATGGAGGTTTTCTATTGTTATTTTTGTTTTTTGTTTTTTTCTGTTGGCTGAACTAGAGGTTTAACTCCAGCAAAAGCTGTGTCCAATGACACAGCGGACTGCAGATTCCCGGTACTCACATGATCACAACAAGCCTGTTATGAATGGGTCACTCACAGTACCATGTACCATGTGATTAGCTGTAGCCATTCACAGATCACTAGTAATCACAGCAGTTATGAATGTAACTCATTTATGACAGTTCAAAGCATTGCTGTTACAATAATCATCATTGTAACATTAGTTAACATGTAAAAAAAAAAAACCTGATCACCCTCCCAGAGTAGTACAGTGTTACTATGGTGACACTGAACTATTCTAATGAGAGTATGTAAATAAAATAGCAAAAAAAAAATGTAATTAAATTAAAAGAAAATTAAACCTTAAAAAAATTGTAAAACATTTAACAAATAATATATTTATTTTAACATACTGTCACCAGTCAGTATCCGTGACACTAGTCATATGATGACACTGTACTGCATTAAAAAAAACATTAAGTATTATTATTATTATTATTATTATTATTAATAATATTTTCTTACTTTTTTCCAGCCAGCAGGGGTGGCAGGCGGCATGATTCACAATAGATTAACTTTCGAGGACATTATTTTAGTTTTTGTTTTTTTAATAAAGTAATTGTCAAAAACTGCCTACTGTCATTTTCTACACTACACTTTTTTTTTTGGTGAATGAGTAGGGGTATTATGCACCCCATACTCATTTACATGTGGGGGGCAGGATCTGGGGGCCCCCGGCTTCCAAATTCTGATAAGCCCCCCACCCACAGACCCCCACAGCCACCGGTCAGGGTTGTGGGGAAGAGGCCCTTGTCCCCATCAACGTGGTGCTTTGGGACCTGCTATGGTTCAGGAGGTAGGTGGGGCGCTCACTTATCTCCTCCCTTTCCCGACCCACCGGGCTGCATGCTCGGATAAGGGTCTCATATGGATTTGGGGGGGACCCTACGCCAAAAATTAAAAAAAAAAATGGTGTGGAGTCCCCTCAAAATCCATACTAGACCCAAAGGGCCTGGTATGCATTGAAGGGACCCCACACCTTTTTTTTCCAATTTTTTTTTTTTTTTATTGCCAGCAATTCTTTTTTTTACATTCAGTTGTCAGTGGGAAAACCCACTGATAGCTGATGACTCATTGGTTATTAAGGATGCAGTGGACACCCGCTCCATGACAAGCGGCTATTCACAGTTTGTTATGGGAAAAAAAAAACCGCAAACACATGTAAAAACGCATCAAAAACGCAACACTATCATTTTTGGTGCGGGTACATTGAAGTCTATTACACACAAAAAACTCAATCTGCTGTGTTCCCTGACCCTTTCCAAAAACACATTGGTGGAAAATTGTATAAATGTGAATGTGGTATTTGATCACCTGTGCGATTTTTATTTTTTGACCTATAAACAATAAAAGAGGGACAATTATGAAAAAAAAAAACAATATTTTTTACATTCTGCTATATAACATTCCCAATAAAAAAATATTAAAAATCAATTTTAGGCCAATTTGTATTCTGCTACATATTTTTGGTTAAAAAAAATCCCAATAAGTGTACATTTATTGGTTTGCGCAAAGGTTATCGCGTCTACAAACTTAGGGGAAAGATTTATGTCATTTTTACTTTTATTTTATTTTTTACTAGTAATGGTGGCGATTTTTAGCAGGACTGCGACATTGCGGCGGACAGATCTGACCCCTAACTAACATTTTTTACATTTTTTACTTTTTTGGGGGGGACCAGTGACATTACTACAGTTATCAGTGCTGAAAATATGTACTAATGACACTGGCAGAGAAGGGGTTAACATCAGGGGCGATCAAAGGGTTAAATGTGTCCCTAGGGGGTGCTTTCTAACTGTGGGGGGATGGTTTTTTTGTATGAACACAGAGACCTGTGTTCCTAAATAAGAGGAACACAAGATCGCTGTGTTCATAACTGATAGAACAGGGGTCTGCCGTGTTTACAATGGCCGTTCTGTCTCCATAGGGAGTGATTGCGGGTGCCCGGCGGCAATCGTGGCCGCCAGACTCGCTGATCGGTTTACCCTGTGATAAATGAGCGCGAGCGTCACCGGAGACGGTCACTAGCGGTCCCACGAAGCAACGTACAGAAACGATGGCAGCTGGTCGGCAAGTGGTTAAACAAGAGAATCAAAGTTGGCTTACATTAAGGCTAGTTTCACAACTATGAGTTTTTTAGTGCGTTTGGCGGTTTGCACTAAAACACGCATAAGTGTGAATCTAGCCTTAATGTAAGCCTACTTTGATTCTCTTGTTTATTTGTGTTACTTTTCCTTTCAGAAAATGTAATAAAGATTTTAGTAAAAAAATCCTTATTAAATCTTTATAGAATTTATGTCTTCAATTTTGAGTAACTGTTCACTTTTAGAAAAAAGACAAGTCAAATAAGATAAAGATGTAGATAAAAAGGCACGTTGGGAAATTTAATTAAAACAATAGTAAAAGATGTGGAGATGTTTGTCCATTTCAAGAGATGTGTAATGTTTTTGGGCTGCATGAGGGATTTGTGCAGTGATTTGACTGAGACAATACATTTTCTTAAATTAAATTCAGACCCTGAAGGAAAACTAGATAAAAGTGTAGCATACAAACAATGTAATTTTCAAACATAATTTTAAACAAGTGTTTTTTAATGTTATGTTTTATAGTGTTATAGTCTGAAGAGTTTTGTTCCTAATATTGTAGACAAATATTGTTTCAGTATATAAAGTCACAGGTTTTAACTTAACCTTTTTCAGTTACATTATTTCTTTACTGAATATGTTTTGCATGTCCTTTACAGTATATATTCGACCTTTTATCATGTATCTTCTAAAATCAAGGGCAGTAAAGTCTGCTTTTTCACTTGTAACTACAGGTTAACCTACAGAATCTCACAAAAGTAGGGAGTGTACAGCTTGTATAAGTTTGCTGTCCCCTCAAAATAACTCAACACACATCCATTAATGTCTAAACTGCTGGCAAAAAAAGTGAGTACACCCTTAAAGAGGTCGTAAACTCAGTTACATTTTTTTTTTCAAGCTGAAAGAGAAACACATAATGAGCTAGTATGCATCGCATTCTAGCTCATTATGAAATACTTACCTTAGAACGAGCTCCCGCCGTGCCGTCCTCTCACCTCTATGACGGGCAACGTGTCCAGTCGCCCGTCTTCCGGGATCGCAGCATCCAGCCGTCTGATTGCCCGGAGCCGCGGTGACGTCGCTCCTGCGCATGCGCGCGGGAGCCGACAGTCACGGCACGGGTCTCTGAAGAAACGGCACCAGCGGCCGTTCCTTCAGAGCGCATGCGCCAGTGATGTCACTGGCTGCATGTAAGGTAAATATCTCCTAAACAGTACATGTTTAGGAGATATTTACAGTACCTATAGGTAATCCTTATCATAGGCTTACCTATAGGTAAAAGTGTCAGAGGAGGGTTTACTTCCTCTTTAAATAGCATAGTTGGCATATGTAGAGTGATAGTTTTCACAAATGATATACAATTACCAAGAAGATCTGTATTATAATGTGAGTATATACAGTATCTCACAAAAGTGAGTACACCCCTCACATTTTTGTAAATATTTTATTAGATCTTGTCATGTGACAACACTGAAGAAATGACACTTTGCTACAATGTTAAGTAGTGAGTGTACAGCTTGTATAACAGCTTAGGTTTGCTGTCCCCTCAAAAAACTCAACACACAGCCATTAATGTCTTAACCGCTGGCAACAAAAGTGAGTACACCCCTAAGTGAAATTGTGCAAATTGGGACCAAAGTGTCAATATTTGTGTGGCCACCATTATTTTCCAGTACTGCCCTAACCCTCTTGGGCATGGAGTTCATCAGAGCTTCACAGGTTGCCACTGGAGTCCTCTTCCACTCCTCCATGATGATATTACAGAGCTGGTGGATGTTAGAGACCTTGTGCTCCTCCACCTTTCATTTGAGGATGCCCCACAGATGCTCAATAGGGTTTAGGTCTGGAGATATGCTTGGCCAGTCCGTCCTTTACCCTCAGCTTCTTTAGCAAGGCAGTGATTGTCTTGGAGGTGTTTTTGGGGTCGTTATCATGTTCGAATACTGTCATGCAGCCAAGTCTCTGTAGGGAGGGGATCATGCTCTGCTTCAGTATGTCACAGTACATGTTGGCATGTACTGTGCCAACTCATGCTCAGGAACTCATGCAGCCCCAGACCATGTCACTCCCACCACCATGCCTGACTGTAGGCAAGACACACTTGTCTTTGTACTCCTCACCTGGTTGCCGCTACGCATGCTTGACACCTTCTGAACCATATAAGTTTATCTTGGTCTCATCAGACCACAGGACATGATTCCAGTAATCAATGTCCTTAGTCTGCTTGTCTTCTGCAAACTGTTTACGGGCTGCATCATCTTTAGAAGAAGCTTCCTTTTGGGACAACAGCCATGCAGACCAACTTGATGCAGTGTGCTGCGTATGGTATGAGCACTGACAGGCTGACACCCCACCCCTTCAACCTCTGCAGCAATGCTGGCAGCACTCATAGGTCTATGTCACAAAGACAACCTTTGGATATAACGCTGAGCATGTGCACTCAACCTCTTTGGTTGATCATGGCGAGGCCTGTTCTGAGTGGAACCTGTCCTGTTAAACCGTTGTATGGTCTTGGCCACCATGCTGCAGCACAGTTTCAGGGTCTTGTCAATCTTCTTATAGCCTAGACCATCTTTATGTAGAGCAACAATTCCTCAGAGAGTTTTTTGCCATGAGGAGCCATGTTGAACTTCTAGTGACCAGTAGGAGAGAGTGAGAGGAGGAGAGAGCGATACCACCAAATTTAACACACCTGCTCCCCATTCACACCTGAGACCTTGTACTAATGAGTCACATGACACCAGGGAGGGAAAACAGCTAATTGGGCCCAATTTGAACATTAGGAGTGGACTCACTTTTGTTGCAAGTGGTTTAGACATTATTGGCTGTGTGTTGAGTTTTTTTGAGGGGACAGCAAATTTACACTGTTATACAAGCTGTACATTCACTACTTTACATTGTAGCAAAGTGCCATTTCTTCAGTGTTGTCACATGAAAAGATATAATAATATATTTACAAAAACCTGCATAATAAGGCTTACCTGTAGGTACAGAGAATATCTCCTAAAAGCGCACCATTTAGGAGATAATCACATTTGTAGCATCCAGTAACATCAGTGGCACATGCGCACTGTGCTCTGAATGGATAGTACACTCGAGTGTTTCATCCATTCAGGGCACAGTGTCTCAATCGTGTGTCCTGTGCAAATGTGAGGGAGTGACATCTTAACTTCAATTCAAAGGGCTGGAGTGTGCAAACAAGGACGGAAGACCGGGTGAAGCTGGAAGCCCTGTCAGCAGTGACAGCATGCCGCCAGATCCGCTTTATAGGTAAGCCTGTTATTGACATTGACCCTGATTTACAATAGGAGTGGTATATAACCACTGTGTTTGAAAAAGAAAATACCAGTGCCACGAGAAATCACAGGTCTGCAGAACACCTAGAGTAATTAAGACACAAGCTGTTATCCCTTGATTGTTACAGACTTTGCCTTGTTTTCATTGTGCTATGGTTAACCATGGTTGTTTTCGGCTATTTGTATTGCGAAAATTTCAATAAAATTTATTAAAAAAAAAAAAGACACAAGCTAATTGCAAATGTTTAAACAGTAGAAATGGTGTGAATGAAGTATCCTCTGGTTGCTCCTAAATTGTGTTTGAAATGTTTGTAGGTAGAAGTATCTTGTGCATGATGTCGACATATGCACTTACATAAATTCCCTCTCAAGGGCAGAATATAGCACACTTTATGACGAGTGTAGAGTTCATCAAATGGCTGGCCTTTACATTAACTAGGGATTAGCCAATCTATCTGGCACATATGGTCAGTGATGTCAAGTCATTCAGGATGCCTCATGCCCAACTTACTTTCCTGAATCTGTCATTTAGTGAATGTAATGCATCAGGTAAAGAAAGACATGCAGTGGGTTGTTGTGACATGGCTAGCATCAATGAACAATGAGATTGATGCTTTATTACAACAGGGCAAAATAATAGGTGTCTTTGTTTAAATGCAATTATATTTAAAAGAGAGAAAGAGGAAGTGAGAGAGAGCATGAGCGAAGAAAAAGTGAGGGAGTGAGACTGAGGAAGAAGAGAGATAGAAAAGACAAGAATTTTTTATTTCTTCTTAGGATGGGGGGGGGGGGGGGTGTTACATAAGACAAATGGATAAAGTGGTTCAGCATTGCTATTTCCTTAACCGCTTGCCGACCGCCCACAATATATTTACTGCGGCAGTCAGCCCCTCCTGGGTAGTACTACGTCGCTCGCCCAGGAGCCTGCAGGAGGCGAGCGCGCACCGCCGGAGGCGCGCTCCCACCCCCGCTTGTTCACTGAGGTCCCCGCGCGAGTGACTGGTGGCTCTGACATCCGCCAGTCACTCGCGATATGTATAGCACTGATTACTGTAGTAATGTCACTGGTACCCCCAAAAGTGTCAAAAATGTTAGTCAGGGGTCCGATCTGTCCACCGCAATGTCGCAGTCCCGCAAAAAAAATCGCAGATCGCCGCCATTACTGGTTTAAAAAAAAAAACAATAAAAATGACATAAATCTTTCCCGTAGTTAGTAAATGCAATAACTTTTGCGCAAACCAATCAAAATACGCTTATTGCGATTTTTTTTACCAAAAATATGTAGCAGAAAACAAATTGGCCTAAAATGTTAAAAAATTTTGATTTTTAAATTTTTTTGGGGGGGAATTTCATATAAAAAAATGTGAAAAATATTGTTATTGTTTTTCAAAATTGACGCCCTTTTTTTGTTTATAGCGCAAAAAATAAAAATCGCACAGGTGATCAAATACCACCAAAAGAAAGCTCTGTTTGTGGGAAAAAAAGGACATCAATTTCATTTGGGTACAGCGTCGCACGACCGCGCAATTGTCCGTTAATTCACGCAGTGCCGAAATAGGCCCTGGTCTTTGAGCAGGAAAATCCTCCGGGGCTTAAGTGGTTAACAAACACTAGGCATCTAATCTTTGTACTCTGGCTTGTTGAGGCAGACACCTGGTGCAGCTTAGGTTCCCTCTCTTCAGTGTTTTCCCTATATTCTGCCATTCAAAACATAAAACAATTTATATAAGTATATTAAAGGCATATCATAGCTTCCAAAAATTGACTTCACATTGGCAGGAAATGTCCCAAACATTATGTTAATATGCAGGGCTGTTTTCAGCAGGAACAAGGGGGAACGCACCTACAGCACTGACTATATGCAATGGCAAAGGTTGCTAGGGTGTGCTGCAGGGTCTATTGCTACTGGCTGCTGGGGGATATTTTCTAGCTGGAGGGAATCTTATCAAGCTAGAGGGGATTTACTTTTGTGGGGGGGATCTGTTGTTGCTGGTTGGGGACCTATTGGTACTGGGGGTGTATCTTATATTGCTAGGGGGGTCAATTTTTACTGGAAGAGATCTATTGTTGAGGGAGGGGTCTATTGTTGCTGGCTGCTGGAGAGTCTAGTGATGCTGGCCATGGGGAGATCTGTTGTTATTGTCAGGGGTCTATTGTTGCTGGGGGATTTGTAGTCACTGCAGGGGGTGGATTTTGTTCTGGGTGGTCCATTGTTGTTGGAGGGGGATCTATTGTTTCTAGAAGGGGCTCTACTGTGACTTGCTGAAGGGGATCTATTTTACTGCTTTTGTTGGTATCATTAACATATTCCATACAAATGAATTATCACCACAAAATTATGCTTTGGTCTGTATTCTCTAAAAGGGCAGTAATGGGAGATGGGTAGGGGGTGGAACCAAGGAACAGTACTCGGAGGTGGGTAGGGGTGAGAAAAGGGGTCAGAAAGTGGGAGTTCCTGCACCTATTCTCTGAGAAAAAAAGCCCTGCTAATATGTAAAGATAGTCTTAATCATAATGAAACCTGAATCAGCTTATTCACCTGAGAATTAATTCTACTCGGTGACAAGTTACTCTTTGTTCCCTGGTAATTACAATGAAAATATTTTGAAATCCTTAATCGTTTTTCAGAAATCTCATTATTTTTAGCCCTAACCCAAAAATAAATGTTACCAAGAAGCCACCCAATGGGACATTTGGCATTCTTCAAATTATCCATACAGAGCTATGTGCTAAAGGATGTTACATTTAAGACATAAACCTGGGAAACCTGAATGCACACTCATGATTTCCTGTTTAATATTACAGACTAGTTAACCTTTGTGGGTACTGCTTGCGGTTTCTGAAGTGGACTTTCCCCTCTCTGGCTACCTATATAGCCACATGTGTGCATTTGATGACACCAAGGATATTTGGGGAGCCAAAAAAAGCTATCTTGAAGCACTCAACAATGACACAATGACCTGCAAACCACCCTTGACACTGTTGACATAGTACAAATAATATTCATGAGGTAGTTTGGGAGGATACATGATCCTAAATATAAAAGGTCGCTAGCAACTTCATCATGCTATGAAATGCTTAGCTGTGTGAGGTGGTGGGGCTTAGGGATGATCGAACTTTTGAAAAGTTCCGTTCGGCCAGAACACCTGAACTTCCCGAATGTTCGGGTCCGGATTCCAGAACCCCATTGAAATCAATGAGACCCGAACTTCGGTAATCAAAAAACACCATTTTGAAGCCCTAAAACCCAGTAAATGCCCCTAAAGAGTGCTTAGGGTTCTGGGTCATGCCCCAGGGACTATTGATCACACAAAAAAAGTTCTTAAAAATTGTCGTTTTTGATAGAGAGCCAATTATTGAAAAATGTATTGAAAAAAAGAGATTTCTTTGGATTTAGTGTCTGGGGGGTCTAAAAAGTGTACCTGTGAAGTTTCAGCTCTGTAGCATGTCCAGAACCAGAAAAAAAAGATAATTTTTCTTAGAATTTTTTATTAGCGCAGGGATGGTGTTCCGCGCCTTTCACACCTTGGCGTTTTTGTTTCAGGCGTTTATTGGGCATTTTTTGCGTCTTTGGAGGCAGGCATGACATCTGAACTTCTGTATAGGGGTGTATATACACACACACACGCATATATATATATATATATATATATATATATATATATATATATATATATATATATATACACACACATACACACATATAGGTGTGAAAGGAGCGGAACCCTATCCCTGCGCTACTGAAATTATTTGCAGGGATGGTGTTACCCTCCTTTCACACATATATGTGTATATGTTTATATATATATATATATATATATGTGTGTGTGTGTAACGCCTGAAACAAAAACGCCAAGGTGTGAAAGTGTAATGTTCCGGTACCTTTGGTACCCTAAATTACTCTTTTCACAAGTGTATGCGCCCCACCATTCTCTTTTGGAAAGGTGCGCATACACCTTTAAGACTGAAGCTGTCATCACTCAGCGCCGGACTAGATGGCTATTTAAAGCGCCGGTTCTCACTCACATGTGTTCGTTCAAACACCCTTACCTGGATGCTAACTTGGCTTGAAGCTTTCGTGCTTGCAAGCATACCTCGCTGACGGAACCTCGCTGCGCTGATCCCTGCATCCCGCTTCCGGATCATCCGCTCCTCCTGAACCAACCTTCGGCTGTATTGCTATTAGTGCTAAGTACCCCGCAGGGGAACCCTCTATAAACTTATACTAAGCTTACACTATCTAGCTCTGCATAGTAAAGACTATTTATCACATCTGCATATCTAGATTGCTAGCTCTTAAGACTACTGCTACTTATTCCTGCACTGGGTTGATCACTCTTGTATGTCCACCTGCTACTCTGTCATCTGCTACCATACATGATTGCTAAACCTACCTGCATCCATCTGCTACTGTCTTACCTTCAAGTGTCTGTCACCTACCACCTCCACTCAACCTGTCTCTTAAATCTTCATCACTGTGTTACTACATACATAAAGTCACTCTAGGAACCAGCTTGTTGAGTGTGTGTATTTACTAGCTGAATTAAGACCTTCCACACATGATGAGTCATTGAGGTTGGGAATGGTATCTCAGCATCTCTCTTACATGACTACTGAAGTGGAATATTTCTGCAGCTGAAAATCCACACCATACATGAAACGCAGGAGCGTTACAGAAAGGAGCGGAACCCTATCCCTGCTCTACTAATAATTCTAAGAAAAATTAACTTTTTCTTCCGGCGGTCACCCTGACATGGAAGAGTTCTGTCACCCTGGCATAGCAGAGTCAGTTCACCCTACACTACGGTCACGCTGACACTTAACATTTTCCCTACAGAAACTAGATTATTGAATCTAACTATAGAGGTATATAGTACCCTAACTACACTGCAAATCCCTTTCCTCACACTAATAATTGCAAAATTACACTGGAGCAGCAGGAGTAACAGAACTGCTTCCACTCTCTTCCACAGCCTCTCTATTACAGTGCTAGAGATTTGGCGGGGCTATGTTATATACTGGGGGGCGTATTCACTACTGATTGGCCTCTGGACCCCCTAGTCACTCCAATCACATTCCTAGCAGACTCCTGCCCCCTCAATTGGCTTTTACTCACGTTTCTGGTCCAATCACGGGCTTTTAAAGCCCAGTTCCTGTCCCATTGCATTTTGGGTGGTTCTGGTGTCGAATTCCGAACTTTTACCGGCAAAAAGTTCGGAATTCGGCTGAATTTCGAACAGTCAATGTTCGGGTCGAACCGATGGTCGACCGCAACCGTGCGATCATCCCTAGTGGGGCTTACCTTTTCCTCTATAATGCTGTAATGCAGGTAAAAAATAGCTCTATGCTTAGCATGAATTTATTCCATTTGAGCTGCTGAAACCCAGACTGTGCCTGGTTAGCTTCTTCCCTGGCTACTTCAGTCGGGGAATACAGGGCTGAGACTGGAAGTGCTGAGAATTTCTAGTATGAAATTGTTAGGTTGTCCTAATAAATTTAAACTTACCTTCTATTTCCTTTTTCTCTTTTGAGGCTCCTTCTGTGGTTCATCTTTCAGATGTTTTTGGGGGCTGGAGGGAAAAACTACATGAGCAGATTTCTCCTCTTCTTTTGTGGATAATCTGCTGTCTTGTGCTAGTTGCTACTTCTCAGAGGAAGGGGAGGACACAAGCATATCATTTCATCTCTTCTGCAGACTGACAACAGCAGTATTAGTCATTCATGATCAGTTAAGGTTAGGTAAGAAGAAAATAGGAAATAGTATTGACATGTGGATTACAGGCTAAATTATAAATTAGTATTATGTGTATGGAAGAAATGCTAGCATTGGATAATGATACCTTTGAGAAATATTGTGGTATGTGTGGCTTCGCTTTTCCACTTCAGACGCCCTTAGAGAGATGCTACTGCCCAACAGTATCAGTATTAGCACCTGCTCGGTCTAATGGTCAGTGAAGATGTCCCTTTGACTCTTACTGAGATCCTTTTGCTTACAGTCACCACAGTTCTCATTTGGCGGCTTGTCTCCCTATCTTCCCATTACTATTATAATTGTTTGCTTTTTTTACATTCTGGTATTACTCTCATGATATTCTACTCCTAATCCTATCCTTCTTTTCCTCCCCCCTTCTTTTCTTTTCCATTTCAACCGTATTGTGTCATTTCTCTCTCTTTCTCCTTCTTTCTCTTCCCCACATGCCTGTATACTATTCTTGCCACCATAAATTTTGATTTATTCCCTTAGCGCCCATTCAGACTGGCGCGACACGACTTGCTGGGGCGACTTGTGAAGTCGCGGTGCACAGCGTGCACGGCGACCTCGGCGCGACTTGCAGGGACTTCATATAATGGAAGTCAATGCAAGTCGCCTCCAGGTCGCCCCAAAGTAGTACAGGACCCTTTTTCTAAGTCGGAGCGACTTGTGTCGCTCCTATTAAAATGGGTCCTGTACTATTCAATGGCGAGCGACCGACCGCGACTTGTCAGGCGACCAAGTCGCCTGACAAGTCGCGCTAGTGTGAATGGACCCTTAAACTGTGACTGCATATTTACAGTATCTACTTTTTTGTTCATTGGTCTGATTTGTATATGTTCATTGTAGTAGTGAATTACGTTTGAGACATACTCTATCATATAGTGGCTTTTATCTTTTATACTTTTATGTATACTGAACAATAAAGATATATTTGTCTGTAAATTATAAGTTAGAGAGAGAAAGAAATAACAAGGGCTGGTAGGTGTAGGAGCATTGAAAGCAGATAGAGAAAACTTATTTTTTTTTATGTTTCAATATTTTTTATTGTGAAAAACTTTTAGAATAGATAATAAACATCAGCATTTACATGTTTACCAAAAATGAAGCAGTTATAATATAAGTTTATGCTTATTCGACAAACAACATCAAACAGTTTATTTGGTTAACAGAGTCATCTATTTCTCAGCAGGTTGGAGCAATTATGTTTGATGCATATTCTTATTCGTTTGTCCTTATTTTTTATTTTTGGTAATAAAACATTACATATAAGCCAGGTGCCTTTTTTGCTTATACCGGAGAAAAAGTTAGTTCTTCCCCCTCAAGGTCTTTTTAAAGCTCATATTGGCCAAAGTAACTCATAGAAAACCTTTAAAAATTTTTGAACAGGCTAGGTAGATCGAAGTTACTTTGTCATGAGAGAAATGTAGGTGCTACCATTGCTTGTCTCATGAAGACATCTAGATTTGGTCCAAGACACTGATTATACAGTATTGCTGTTAAAGCGTCAGAATACCATCCAAAGATAAGGCTGTTACAAAAGAAATGCAGTAATGGCAAAAACTGAATTATTCGGGGTAGTTCAGTGCCTCAAGCATTCGCTTCAAGCAAATGTCCATTTTTTTTTTAATCTTTATTTAAAGGTATGCATCAAATTAACACAACATGACAGGATAATATGAATGGCTACATATAGGCCATGAAAAACAATCATCAGCAGAACAGAAAATTGTGCTGCAAAATAAATTAGTCACTAGCACAATACAGGTATATTTCCCAGTTAGAACTACCAGTGAGACAAAAGGTATGGAACCTCATTGAGTCCTATAAACATACATCTTGAGGCAGCTGCTAGTGAGAAAGCAAAACCAGTTCAGGAGTACAAGAATGAGAATCTGACATCGAATGGTCATACCAATGATGTCAACGCACACCGAAAAACTTTTTTATTTTTTTAGAAAATAATATTTTGAAATAGGGGGAGAGAAGCACCATAGGGTGTCTGAGGAGAAAAAGGAAGATATGAAAATAGAAGAAAGAGACACCAAGAAATGTTTTGAGGAGGGGGGTGAGAGCAAAGGAAAAAACAGAACGAAGGGGCGGATGGAAAGGGTGAGGGTCCATGGTGACCTAAAATCAAATTTAATGCAGTAAATGTTAGCAGGTTAGGATTATGATAAGTATTCATCTGAATAGTAAAATATGTCCCAGTGAAGCCACTGTGCGTTGTGTGTGCTACTAATGTTTATTTCTAAGAACGGCAGTCAAGTGCTCCATGTGTTGGATATCCTTTACCCTGGTGAACCATTGAGAGATGGTAGGTGGAGATTGGCTTTTCCACATATTAGGGATGCCGGCCCTAGCGGCATTCAGTAAATACTTTAGTAGTGACTTACGTTTCTTACTGGACATAGGGGTTATGTTTAGAAGCACTGCTGCAGGGGTGTCAAAAAGGGAGACGTCTGTTAATTTGTGAACAATTTGCAGAACTTGTCGCCAAAAAAGGTGTGATATTTGGGCAGTCTCAAAAGATATGAAATATTGAACCGACCTAGGCACCGCATCTCTAACAAGAACAGCTGTGTGCAGGGAACATAGATGCTAGGACGAGTCCGGTACCACCTTCACAGAATTTTATATGTAGTCTCTTGGTATTTACTATAAAAGGAAGATTTGTGGGCAAAGAAGAGTATGTGGCGCGTCTGGTCATTGATAAATGTGATATTCAGGTCCCATTCCCATTTGAATAGATATGGAGGATCGGAGATTGTGTGGGGAGAAATTGGCTACTAAAGAATGGCACCGTCCCCTAGGTAAATCTGGTAAGAGCAGTGGGTCCAGATATGCGAGGGAAATAAAGGGAAAAGGGACTGGACATGAGGGGAACAAAACCAATCATATCTGGAAGAAGGGGGATTTAATTGTGCCTGAAACAACTAGTAAATTTCACAGAGAACAATTTAAAAAAAAAAAGAAGGTATCAAAAATGTATTATTACATAGAAACAATGACATATTAGTTTACATTGATATGAATATTCATAGTATACATAAAAATACAGTTTTCCCAAAGGGCAGATACATGGTTACATTGACTGCTGGATCAATGCGTTTCGCTGAAGATGCTTCATCAGGGTCCAGCTTGTATTGGTTCAAGATAAATTTATACAATAATATCAAATCTAGGATAAATAGCAATACATATATTAGAACAACACGACAAGATAAATATCCATTTAAAAAATAGTATTCATCAAAGAATATATTTTGGTCAGGTACTCACAGATTACTATTAGGGATGAACGAACTTTTGAAAAGTTCGGTTCGACCAGAACACCCGAACTTCCCGAAAGTTCGCCGCGGATTTCAGAACCCCATTGAAATCAATGGGACCCGAACTTCGGTAATCAAAAAACACAATTTTGAAGCCCTAAAACCCAATAAATGCCCCTAAAAAGTGCCTAGGGTTCTGGGTCATGCCCCAGGGACTATTAATCACACCAAAAAAAAGTTCTTAAAAATTGTCATTTTTGATAGAGAGCCAATTATTGAAAAAATTATTGAAAAAAAATGAGATTTCTTTGGATTTAGTGTCTGTGTGGTCTAAAAAGTGTACCTGTGAAGTTTCAGCTCTGTAGCATGTCCAGAACCAGAAAAAAAAGATTGTTTGTAGAGTTGAGCGGACACCTGGATGTCCGTGTTCGGCGGGTTCGGCCGGACTTGAAAAAAAAGTCCGGGCCGTGACCCAGACTTTTTCCGAACTTTACCCGGACACCGAACCCCATTGAAGTCAATGGGGACCCGAACTTTCAGGCACTAAAATGGCTCTAAAAAACCAATGGAAAGGGCTAGAGTGCTGCAAATGGCAGCAAAATGTAGTTAAGAGCATAGCAAGTGCTCTGCAAACAAATGTGGATAGGGAAATAACTTAAAACAGCAAAAAAAACAGAAAAATAAAACAATTTTCTTCATCCGTGAAGGACGAGGCCCATATGGAGTAGGAGGAAGGTTGAGGTGGCGGTGGATATGGCGGTGTAGGTGGAAGCGGCGGTGGAGGGGGACGAGGTAGCCAACACTGCTTTTTTTTAGTCATTTTAAATTAGGGAACACCCCAAAAGAGTGAGAAAGATCAAAAATATAACAATGGCTGGGTAAGGTCGGTATCCATCTCTATTCTGCACAAGGTATGGAAAAGTCCTGTGGGATCCATGCCTGGTTCATTTTAATGAATGTGAGCTTGTCCACATTGGCTCTGGACAGGCGGCTGCGCTTGTCTGCGATAATGCCCCCAGCCGTGCTAAATACACGTTCAGATAATACACTGGCTGCAGGGCACGCCAGCACCTCAAAGGCGTAAAGGGCAAGCTCAGGCCATGTACCCAATTTGGAGACCCAGAAGTTGAAGGGGGCAGACCCGTCATTCACTACATGTAGGCGTGTGCACACATACTGCTCCACCATGTTGGTGAAATGCTGCCTCCTGCTAAGATGTTCCATATGAGCTGTTGGTGCTGCTGTTTGTTGTGGCGTGCTGACAAAGCTTTTCCACATTTCGGCCATGCTAACCCTGCCTTCTGAGGTGCTGGCGGTGCCCTGGTTGCGTTGGCGACCTCTTCCTCCTCCTCCTCTGCCTTGGCCTTGTGCTTCCACTGTGGCCCGCTGTCAGGTGGGAATGCCAGCAGCATCGCGTCTACCAGCGTGCGCTTGTACCCGCGCATCTTGCGATCACGCTCCAGTGAGTGAATTAAGGATGGTACGTTGTCCTTGTAATGGGGATCCAGCAGCGTGGCCACCCAGTAATCAGCACAAGTTAGAATGTGGGCAACTCGGCGGTCATTGTGGAGACACTGCAGCATGTAATCACTCATGTGTGCCAGGCTGCCCAGAGGCAACGAAAGGCTGTCCTCTGTGGGAGGTGTATCGTCTGTGTCCTCTGTATCCCCCCAGCCACGCACCAGTGATGGCCATGAGCTGGCCTGGGTGCCACCCTGCTGTGAACATGGTTCCATCTCCTCCTCCATCTCCTCCTCCAAGAGGCATAGAAGTGGGATAGTTAAGCTGAGAACAGCGTTATCGGCACTGGCCATGTTGGTGGAGTACTCAAAACAGCGCAACAAGGCACACAGGTCTCGCATGGAGGCCCAGTTATTGGTGGTGAAGTGGTGCTGTTCCGCAGAGCGACTCACGCGTGCGTGCTGCAGCTGAAACTCCACTATGGCCTGCTGCTGCTCGCACAGTCTTTCCAGCATGTGCAAGGTGGAGTTCTACCTTGTGGACACGTCACATATGAGGTGGTGAGCGGGAAGGCCGAAGTTACGCTGCAGCGCTGACAGGCGAGCAGCAGCAGGATGAGAACGCCGAAAGTGCGCACAGACGGCCCGCACTTTCTGCAGCAGCTCTGACATATCGGGGTAATTTTTAAGGAACCTCTGCACCACCAAATTCAGCACATGCGCCAGGCAAGGGATGTGCGTCAAACCGGCTAGGCCCAGAGCTGCTATGAGATTTCACCCATTATCGCACGCTTGAGGCTCGCTGGCAGCAACCACTCATTTGTCTGCTGTTCCATGCTCCTCCACAACTCCTGCGCGGTGTGTGGTTTTTCCCCCAAACAGTCAAGTTTTAAAACTGCCTGCTGTCGTTTACCCCTGGCTGTGCTGAAATTGGTGGTGAAGGTGTTACGCTGACCGGATGAGGAGGCGGTAGAGGATGAGGAAGCGGAGTAGGAGGAGTTAGGAACAGGAGGCAAACTGAAGCGCCCTGCAATCCTCGATGGTGGAAGGACATGCGCTAAATTGCTATCCGCCTCAGGTCCAGCCGCCACTACATTTACCCAGTGTGCCGTTAGGGAGATATAACGCCCCTGACCGTGCTTACTGGTCCACGTATCAGTAGTTAGGTGGACCTTTCCACAGATGGCGTTGGGCAGTGCACACCTGATTTTTTCCCCCACTTGGTTGTGCAGGGAAGGGATGGCTTGCCTGGAAAACTAGTGGGGCTGGGCAAGACGTATTGTGGGACAGCCACTGACATAAGGCTTTTAAAACTGTGCGTCTCCACCAGATGGAACGACAGCATTTCAAAGGCCAAGAATTTTGAAATTCTGCCATTCAGGGCCAGGGATTGCGGGTGGGTAGGGGGGTACTTCCTCTTCCTCTGAAGTGTTTGGGAGATTGAAAGCTGAACGCTTCCACGGGACATTGTGGAGATGGTTGGTGACCCCGATGGTGGTGTTGCTGACAGATCGTCTGTTTGCGGGGTGGCAGGTGCCGGTATCACTACAGAGGTGGATGAAGAGGCCGAGACTGCAGCAGAAGAGGAAGCAGGAGGAGCCAGAGACCTTTCTTGGTTTTGAAGGTGTCTACTCCACTGCAGCTCGTGCTTTGCACTTAGATGCCTGATCATGCAGGTTGTGCTCAGGTTGAGAAGGTTTATGCCTCGCTTCAGGCTCTGATTGCACAGGGTGCAAACCACTCGTGTCCTGTCATCAGCACATTGTCTGAAGAACTTCCACACTAGAGAACTCCTTTGAGCTGGCTTTGGTGCGCTCGGTCCCTTGCTGCGTTGGGCAGTAGCAGGCGTAGTGTCTAGGGCACAGCCGCTCCGCTTCTGCACCCTACTCCCTCTTCTGCTGTGCTGGTGGCTCTGTGCGACCACCGCCTCTTCCTCCAAACTACTCAGGTCACCTGCATGACCTTCATTCCATGTGGGGTCGAGGACCTCATCGTCCTCCACATCATCTTCCACCCAGTCTTCTCCCCTGCCCTCCTTGTCGGTCTCCACAATTCTGAGTGCCGCAGCAGTTGGCACCTGCGTTTCGTCATCATCGGAGACGTGCTGCGATGGTCCTTCCATGTACTCATCTTGAGAGATAAGTGGTTAGGCATCGCTGCACTCAATCTCTTCCACTTCTGGGGCAGGGCTAGGTGGATGGCCCTGGGAAACCCTGCTGACAGAGTCATCAAAAAGAGATACATGCATGACTTGGGGCTCAGACTGCTTGCCTGATTTGCAAGGGGGTGAGGTGAAAGACGGTTGGACATCGGCTGCAGGTGCCAACTCTGACCTTTCTGCAGTAGACTGGGTGGGAGACAATGTGAAGGAACTGGAGGCACTGTCAGCAACCCAATCTACTATCGCCTGTACTTATTCTTGCCTCAACACTTGTAGAGGCGCATGATGCCCTACCAAATACTGCTGCAGGTTCTGTCCCCTACTCACACTTGAGGAAGGTGTTTTACTTGTGCGTGTAGCTGACACAGATCAACCACGTCCTCTCCTTGCAACAGGAGCTCTACCAGCAGCACCACGACCCAGGCCACGGCCCCTATTTGACGTTCTCCTCATATTTCTGTAATTTATGATCTTGCCTTAGAAAGGTGTTTATTGGATAGCGGAACAAAACAACAACAGTATCGCACGGGTGTATCTCACAGTCAAATATGCAAAGTATGCCGCAATTTAATTTTTTTCACCCCAAAAGGGTGTATATTGAATAGCGGAATAGAAAAAATTTAACAAAACGGTGTATCTCACACATACAAACACAGACTAGGCCCCGATTAAAATTTTTTGCTACCCTAAAGGCAGGATGAGGAAGAGGAGTAGGAGGAGTTCGGAAAAGGAGGCAAACTGAAGCGCCCTGCAATCCTCGGCGGTGGAAGGAGGTGCGCCAAACAAATTTAAATGGTGTATGTCACAAGTACCGATACAGACTATGCCGCAATTTAATTTTTTTCACCCCAAAAGGGTGTAAATTAAATAGCGGAATAGAAAAAAGTATATAAAAAGGTGTATCTTACACGTACCGATACAGTCTATGCCGCAATTTAATTTTTTTTACCCCAAAGGGTGTATATTGAATAGAGGAATAGAAAAAATTTTATAAAACGGTGTATCTCACACATACAAACACAGACTAGGCCTGATTACAATTTTTTGTACCCTAAAGGCAGGATGAGGATGAGGAGTAGGAGGAGTTCGGAACAGGAGGCAAACTGAAGCGCCCTGCAATCCTCGGCGGTGGAAGATGCGCCCAAAAAATTTGAAAGGTGTATCTCACACGTACCAATACAGACTATGCCGCAATTTAATTGTTTTTTACCCCAAAAGGGTGTATATTGAATAGCGGAATAGAAAAAAAAAATTTAAAACGGTGTATCTCACGTACAAACACAGACTAGGCCCCGATTACAATTTTTTGTACCCTAAAGGCAGGATGAGGAAGAGGAGTAGGAGGAGTTCGGAAAAGGAGGCAAACTGAAGCGCCCTGCAATCCTCGTGGTGGAAGGAGATGCGCCAAACAAATTTGAAAGATGTATCTCACACGTACCAATACAGACTATGCCGCAATTTAATTTTTTTTACCCCAAAAGGGTGTATATTGAATAGCGGAATAGAAAAAAATATATAAAACAGTGTATCTCACACGTACAAACACAGACTAGGCCCCGATTACAATTTTTTGTACCCTAAAGGCAGGATGAGGATGAGGAAGAGGAGTAGGAGGAGTTCGGAACAGGAGGCAAACTGAAGCACCCTGCAATCCTCGGCGGTGGAAGGAGATGCGCCAAACAAATTTGAAAGGTCTATCTCACACGTACCAATACAGACTATGCCGCAATTTAATTTTTTTTACCCCAAAAGGGTGTATATTGAATAGCGGAATAGAAAATTTTTTATAAAACGGTGTATCTCACACGTACAAACACAGACTAGGCCCCGATTACAATTTTTTGTACCCTAAAGGCAGGATGAGGATGAGGAAGAGGAGTAGGAGGAGTTCGGAACAGGAGGCAAACTGAAGCGCCCTGCAATCCTCGGAGGTGGAAGATGCGCCCAAAAATTTGAAAGGTGTATCTCACACGTACTGATACAGACTATGCCGCAATTTTATTTTTTTACCCCAAAAGGGTGTATATTGAATAGCGGAATAGAAAAAATTTTATAAAACGGTGTATCTCACATGTACAAACACAGACTAGGCCCAGATTACAATTTTTTTACCCTAAAGGCAGGATGAGGAAGAGGAGTAGGAGGAGTTCGGAACAGGAGGCAAACTTAAAAGCCCTGCAATCCTCGGCGGTGGAAGATGCGCCAAAAAAATTTGAAAAGTGTATCTCACAAGTACCGATACAGACTATACCGCAATTTCAATTTTTTTTACCCCAAAAGGGTGTATATTGAATAGCGGAATAGAAAAAAGTATATGAAACGGTGTATCTCACACATACAAACACAGACTAGGCCCCGATTACAATTTTTTGTACCCTAAAGGCAGGATGAGGATGAGGAAGAGGAGTAGGAGGAGTTCGGAACAGGAGGCAAACTGGCAGAATGGGGGGTCCCCCTAGGGTTGGGACTTTACCGGCAAACACACTTCCACAAATATGTAAAAGTTAAATAATTTTATTAACAAAAGATAAAATAGATCATACATTGATCTAAATTGTAGCATAGATTTGTACAAAAAACATAAATTGTATGGTATTCAAAGCATAGGTGTAGACAAAATGACTGAAAAAGATATAGTGATGCATATACTCGGAGGTATATGTAGGTTACTTGAAGGAAATCCTCCCACCCGACGCGTTTCAGGCACGCAGGCCTTTCCTCAGGGGTCTAAAAGTGGGGAGGTTTTTTGATTTCCTATATAACATAATAGATATTATATAAATTAGTTACATGGAGTATTACGTCAATTTCAATATAGATAGATCTCAAACATTCAATGTTATACCTGTAGAAAGGATTAGGATAAAAAAGTTTCTTATACCTGTGAGTATGTAGAAGGCGTGACAAGTGGGTCACTGCTGCTAAAAGAAAGAAATAAAGGAGGAGAGTTCCGCTGTGTCGAGTGTCGATGTACCGCACCTCTTGGTCCCTGGAGGTGTGAGTCTTCCCAGGTGTGGCCCCAGCGAGGATGCCCAAAAGGGGGGGGTCTGCAATTGTCTCTGTGTGAACGTATATATAGGAGGGTTGATCATTTTAATAAACTCTAAGAGATAGGTAATGTAATCATGAAATGACAGCGGTGGTACAAAAGAAGGGGTGGGAAGATCACCTTATGGCAATTGTCGCAGTATATCTATTGTTGAGAGTATGCCTGTTGTGCTGAAGTTCAGGAGGCAAACTGAAGCGCCCTGCAATCCCAGGCGCTGGAAGATGCGCCCAAAAAAATTGATAGATTTATCTCACACGTACCGATACAGACTATTCCGCAATTTATTTTTTTTACCCCAAAATGGTGTATATTGAATAGCGGAATAGAAAAAAATTTATAAAACGGTGTATCTCACACGTACAAACACAGACTAGGCCCCGATTACAATTTTTTGTACCCTAAAGGCAGGATGAGGAAGAGGAGTAGGAGGAGTTCGGAACAGGAGGCAAACTGAAGCGCCCTGCAATCCTCGGCGGTGGAAGATGCGCCCAAAAAATTTGAAAGGTGTATCTCACACGTACCGATACAGACTATGAAGCAATTTAATTTTTTTTAACCCAAAAGGGTGTATATTGAATAGCGGAATAGAAATGTTTTTATAAAACGGTGTATCTCACACATACAAACACAGACTAGCCCCCGATTACAATTTTTTGTACCCTAAAGGCAGGATGAGGATGAGGAGTAGGTGGAGTTCGGAACAGGAGGCAAACTGAAGCGTCCTGCAATCCTCAGCGGTGGAAGATGCGCCAAAAAGATTTGAAAGGTGTATCTCACACGTACCGATACAGACTATGCCGCAATTACATTTTTTTTACCCCAAAAGTGTGTATATTGAATAGCGGAAAAGAAAAAAAGTATATAAAAAGGTCTATCTCACACGTACCGATACAGACTATGCCGAAATTTAATTTTTTTTACCCCAAAAGGGTGTATATTGAATAGTGGAATAGAAAAAAGTATATAAAATTGGTGATTTTTCAATAGCACATGTGAACACAGCAGTGTCTTATGTTTTATGTCACGGTCAGCAGCAGGCTATGAAGGGGAAAAAAAAAATTCCCCTTTAACTTTGTAATTTTTAAATAGCAGATTAGTACAGCACTCTGTAGTAAAATATAGCTGAACGCTGCACACAACAGACTGATAAAAATATATTTTTTTCTCCCTCCTCCGCCTCCTCCTCAGTGGGCTCAAGTGAGGGCAAAAAGATTGTTCACTGCACCACCCCCTACACAGCAAAATCGATGTAGATTGCTAACAGACGATTGTTCTGTCCTGTGTCTCCTAATCTCTCCCTGCCTAATCTCTCCTGCCTGTCCCTAAAATGCTCAGATATCTTTCCCTGCCTACACTCCGACCTGTCCCTGCATTCTTTTCGGGCACAATGTTGTTTTACCCTGTCTGTCCCTAATCAGCAGCAGCCAGCACCGTTATGTGTGCTCTCTCCCTACACTACAGCAGACTGACGCACTGCGCGCTGTGTCTCGAGCTTATAAAGACCTGGGTCACATGCTTCAGCTGGCCAATCACAGCCATGCCATTAGTAGGCATGGCTGTGATGGCTTCTTTGGCACACCAGTTAAACGCTTGTTGATTGGCTGTTGAAAGCCCGCCATTAAAAGCGTGCCATTACATACAAAACAGGAAATAAAATTACCGAACACAGATTTTAAACCCGAACATACAGTAAAGTTTTCGAGTCCGTGTCCGGGTAGCAAAAATCCAATTATCCGGTACGGAACCGAATAATATAGTCCGTGTTCGCTCAACACTAATCGTTTGTATTAGAATTGCAGTAGAGCAGGATAGTGGCTCCGCTATTTTCACACCCGGCCATTTTTGTTGCAGGCGTTTATTGGGCTTTTTTGTGGACGTCTTTGGAGGCAGGCATGACATCTGAACTTCTGTGTAGGGGTATATATAAACACACACATGTATGTATATATACACATACACATATATAGGTGTGAAAGTAGCAGAACCCTATGCCTGCGCTAATGAAATAATTTGCAGGCATAGGGCTCTGCTCCTATCACACCTATATGCGTGTAGGTGTATAAATACATATATGTGTGTGTGTATATATACCCCTATACAGAAGTTCAGATGTTATGCCTGCCTCCAAAGACGCCCAAAAAATGCCCAAAAAAACGCCTGCAACAACACACCTGGGCGTTTTGTTGCAGGCGTTTTTTGGGCATTTTTTGAGCGTCTTTGGAGGCAGGCATAACATCTGAACTTCTGTATAGGGGTATATATACACACACACATATATGTATTTATACACATACACACATATAGGTGTGATAGGAGTGAAGCCCTATGCCTGCAAATTATTTAATTAGCGCAGGCATAGTGTTCTGCTACTTTCACACCTATATATGTGTATGTGTATAAATACATATAAGTGTGTGTGTATATATACCCCTACACAGAAGTTCAGATGTTATGCCTGCCTCCAAAGACGCCCAAAAAATGCCCAAAAAAACGCCTGCAACAAAAACGCCCAGGTGTGTTGTTGCAGGCATTTTTCTTGGGCATTTTTTGGGTGTCTTTGGAGGCAGGCATAACATGTGAACTTCTGTATAGGGGTATATATACACACACACTTATATGTATTTATACATATACACACATATAGGTGTGATAGGAGCGAAGCCCTATGCCTGCAAATTATTTCATTAGCGCAGGCATAGGGTTCTGCTACTTTCACACCTATATATGTGTATGTGTATAAATACATATAAGTGTGTGTGTGTATATATATACCCCTACACAGAAGTTGAGATGTTATGCCTGCCTGCAAAGACGCCCAAAAAATGCCCAAAAAAACGCCTGCAACAAAAACGCCCAGGTGTGTTGTTGCAGGCGTTTTTTTTGGGCATTTTTTGGGCGTCTTTGGAGGCAGGCATAACATCTGAACTTCTGTATGGGGATATATATACACACACACTTATATGTATTTATACACATACACACATATACAGTAGGTGTGATAGGAGCGAAGCCCTATGCCTGCAAATTATTTCATTAGCACAGGCATAGGGTTCTGCTACTTTCACACCTATATATGTGTATGTGTATATATACATACATGTGTGTGTGTATATATACCCCTACACAGAAGTTCAGATGTTATGCCTGAATCCGAAGACGCCCAAAAAATGCCCAAAAAAACGCCTGCAACAAAAACGCCCAGGTGTGTTGTTGCAGGCGTTTTTTGGGCATTTTTTGGGCATCTTTGGAGGCAGGCATAACATCTAAACTTCTGTATGGGGATATATACACACACACACACTTATATGTATTTATACACATACACACATATAGGTGTGATAGGAGTGAAGCCCTATGCCTGCAAATTATTTCATTAGTGCAGGCATAGGGTTCTGCTACTTTCACACCTATATATGTGTATGTGTATATATACATACATGTGTGTGTGTATATATACCCCTACACAGAAGTTCAGATGTCATGCCTGCCTCCAAAGACGTCCACAAAAAAGTCCAATAAACACCTGCAACAAAAACGGCCAGCTGTAAAAGTAGCGAAGCCACTATCCTGCTCTACTGCATTTCTAATACAAACAATCTTTTTTCTATGGCGGTCACCCTGACATGGAAGGGTTTGGTCACCCTGCCATAGCAGTCAGAGTCAGTTAACCCTACACTACACTACAGTCACCCTGACACTTAATACTTTCCCTACAGAAACTAGATTATTAAATCTAACTATAGTGGAAAATAGTACCCTAAATACACTAGATATCCCTTTCTTCACACTAATAATTGCTAAATGACACTTTTGCAGCAGGAGTAACAGAACTGCTTCCACTCTCTTCCACATCCCTGTATTACAATGCTAGAGATTTGGCGGGGCTAGCTTATATACTGGGGGGCGTATTCACTACTGATTGGCCTCTGGACCCCCTAGTCACTCCAATCACATTCCTAGCATCCTCCTGCCCCCTCAATTGGCTTTTACTGATGGTTATGATCCAATCATGGGCTTTAAAAGCCAAGTTCCTGTCCCATTGCATTTTGGTCGGTTCTGGTTGCCGAATTCCGAACTTTTTCAGCAAAAAGTTCGGAATTCGGCCAAATTTCGAACAGTCAATGTTCGGGTCGAACTGATGGTTGACCCGAACCGTTCGATCATCCCTAATTACTATCCCAGGTACAGAAATTCAACCCAACAGGGTTGAAAGGGTATATACAGGAGCATACCAATCCTAGAACCCTCAAATTGGTAGGACATAAAGAGAGGGGAAGGGAAAGGGAGACAACACCAGCAGAGGAAGAGGAGAAAAGAAAAAGGGGGGAGGGAGGGGAGGAATAACAGGGGAGGGGAGAAGGGAGTGGAAGGAAGGTGGAGGGAAAGAAAAATGTGCAGTGAGAAAGTCCTTCACACAATGAGCCAAAGGGGGGGGGGGAATAGACCCCCAAACTCGAATTTGGGGAATCTGGGAGAAGGAGGGAGGAGAGACAGGAACTCACCTCTTACGAAAGAAAGGGACAAGGGAAAAAGTAATGACAAATGAAAAGACCCAAAGAAAAAAATATAAAAGATAATAAAAGCATATTACGTTTATATAAATAAATCTAACCAGAATTAAATATATATATATATATATATATATGGGTTTTTTTTTCTCCTCTTCCTCTGCTCTTGTTGTCTCCCTTTACCTTCCCCTCCCTTTATGTCCTACCAATTTGAGGGTTCTAGGATTGGTATACTCCTGTATACCCCCTTTCAACCATGTAGCTTGTGAGGCCCAACGAAAGCGAACATTATGAGAGAGGTTAATGTTAGGGCCTGTGCTGTGAGAAAATGTCCATTTGCCAGAGCAACTATATTTCACAGTGCTTTGAGAGATGCACATTTAACCAAAACATTCAGCAACTGCTGCATCATGTGTGAGCAAAAAAGTGATTGGTGCCTCACCACAACGCATGCCTGTGGCCACTATTTCATCCTGATTTTGGTCAGGTCTGTTAATCATGTTTTCAGATTAAAAACTACTGTGAACCGCACTTAGAAGATGTACATCACCTTGCTAGTAACATAACTATTAATCCTCTGCCTAAATAGTAACCAGTCCACACACAAAACCACCACTACCACCACTACTTAGCTGGTGGAATTTTAGAAGCTGCTGGCATATTCTGAAATGTTATCCGGAATCTGGCATTCCTAAGCCAAGCTGCTATGTTGGATTATGACCTCCGTCTAGAGCTTCATAAATGCATCCAAACCTTTATTTAGGTGTCTGTGGCAAAGCACAGCCCCAACTGATTCACAACAGCAAAAGTGTATCAACTCTTTTGGTTTTAAGAATCACAGGGTGGTAGTTTATATCGCTCAAGGACCCCAATAACACTTTACTTCTGGAATTCTAGTATTGCTCCCCACCATGGCATCTGTCTGCTCCTCTATAAATATAAAAATTGTAATTTTAGTAGTGACAGTCAGGTAAACTTGGGGATACTGGTTGGAGATTTTGCTGCTGGAGTCCCAATGAATGAATCCTATAAGTGTTTGTCCAAAGTGTTTTGTGTGTCTGAACTAAAACAGTCAGAATAATTTTAATTCATAATATCTTATTATGTGCACTTGTAAGTGTTAATAGTGAGGGGCATTGCACCACAGATCTCCAATGGGTTCCAAACAAAAAAATGTACTGTTTCTGGTTTGGTTAAAATTAAAATAAAGTGTAACTAAAGGCTATGCTTTTTTTATTTTATTTTTAATAGAATAAGGAAGGGTTATAACCCCCATCAGTGTCCTGTTGGGGATTTATCTCTTCATTTCCCTGTCCCATAGTGAAAACAGGAAGTAAGAGGAAATGTCTGCAAAGTGAGGGCATCACCAGAACTAGTGTTACCATTGGCAGATTTCCCCTCTATTAGTGTACTAATGCAAACCCAAAATGTGGGATTTTAATTTCCTTTCACTTTCCATAATAAGAGTAAGCAGGACAAATAGAGAAGGTGAATCTCTCTAATGGGGGCACAGATAGCAATAAAAACTGAAAGCTGTTTTAATTTCTCTCCACTCAAAACTTAAAAAAAAAAAAAAGTTTTGCCTTTAGTTACACTTTAATCTCTCAAAGCACTGGTTGACTAGCATTCAATAAATGCTTTTTATTTAGATATATTTATTTAGATTTAGATATAAACTGTGATGCCCTACAAAGTCCATTAACTCTTATCAAGAAATCTAATTTTACTTCACTGTAATAAGTATATTGAAAAATACTTTCAGATTGGTTGGATATTTGTTACTGTACTTGACATATCCATCTTTATTGTTAGAACCTGTCCTTGAATAGAAATACTGAAGCTGATGCTCAGATCAATCTACAAAGGGAAACGGAGGATATTACGATTTCTCTTCATCTGCAAGATACAATAGCATAATCAGTACAACTGGGATGGTGAAACTGTAAGTCATCTCATTTGAATACTGATATAGTATAAATAAGACTTGCAATCTACATTTTAATTCACATCTAGAGGGTACTGCCTGTGGAAAAATGTGAAACAGGAAAAATTGCATGGAAAAAATAATAAATTGTAGAACACCACTTAATCCATGCAATGAAACTAGAACAGCCCCAAATTAATAAAGCAAACAGAGATTTGTCTACATGGTTACAATGAATACCATTTTACAATAACTGTTGCCTATGTATTTAGCACAAATGTAACTAGTCTGAAGCTTCTGGTCCTAAAAACTGATCTTTCTTTACTGAAATCTATTGCTCTTTATATTTTTTCACAATAACTGTCATTTTTTTTAATAAGTCGTGAAGTTGTTACAGTAATGGTAAAAATAGACTTCCTAAAAGAGAGTGAGACATACATTTTTATAGATGAACATGCTTTGAAATAACTTACCACAAACCTTTTATCTAATTTAAACTTTTAAAAATTAAGTTATGACATCAAAAGGCATCAGGTATTACCTTTATTAGTCAGAAGATCTTCCTCTGTGCACACCTTTCAAATTGATTTTACTTTGTTGTTAAGAGTTTGGTTTGCTTGACTTTAGGTCAAAACCATGTCTGTGTTATCCTACTGTAATATTAAAGCTCCTGTAGTGCCCATGAAGTCATCTTCATAACATTGGAGACAGTTAGTATGAAAGTCAGGGAAGTCAAGCAATCAATGGCAAAGTGAAAGCATTTTCAAGGTTGTGCACAGATGAGCATTTTGTTGCTAATGAAGGTAAAAGCAGATGCCATAAAGGTGCCTAATGTTAGAAAGGACTATTAAAATTTTAGAGGTTTCGATGTTCTAAGTATCTAGTGGGTGCTGGCTGTCTCCCAGGAGGGTAAATGGCAATGAAATCTCTTTTCAGTAATTAGGAAATTGAAGATCAGTTTTGGATGATCTTGTCCTTTAAATATATGCATATTTATATTTATATTTATATATGTAGCACCCTTGTCCTAAACAGGGTCTACTAAATTAAGCTTTGCTGGGTTGTAGTTAACCTAGCTGATTTGTAGTGTTTATGGTTAGAGATGGGCTTTGTGTGGGCTTTACTGAACACATGAACGCAAATATACCTGTATACCTGACCTGTATACTTTGGTCAATCACAGCACAATGTCCTGTCAGAGCCATGATTGGCCAAAGGCAAGGTGCCTTTGGCCAATCATGGCTGAGGGGCTAAGTCCTTGCCCCACACTATATAAGGCTGCTTACACCGCAGTCCTGTCTAATGTGTTAGTGGAGATTAGGCAGGATAGGCAGTGGATTGTGTGTTCAGTCAGTTCAGTGCAGTCAATGTAGTGCAGTCCTGTGCTGTGATTCACAAAAGTGTAGTGGTGCCACTAAAGTGTTGGTGTATACAACACGTCTGTGTCACCCCACTGATCCCATGTTTTTTTCATTGATAGTTGTTGTTTTTTTTTTTTCATTTTTTTTTTTTTTTTGCAGCATCAGGTTCTGTTGCTGCATTATTGGTACTCCCCCATCTGTCGCAGCTGCTTTTCTTTCTGCGTCAGCAGTGATTTTCTTTTTTTTGTGTAGCGCAGCAGCACTAATAACATTTTGGGCATAAGTGCTGTCCCCCCTTCTGCATCACAGGTGCTTTTCCTCCTGCGTCAGCTGTGCTTTTCTTTTTTTTGTGGCGCAGCAGCACTAATAATATCTAGGGCATAATTGCTGTCCCCTCTTCTGCGTTGCAGGTGCTTTTCCTTCTGCATCACAGTGGTTTTCTTTTTGTTTTGTTTTTTTTGTGGTGCAGTAGCACTAATAATATTTAGGGCATAATTGCTGTCCGCCTTGCATCAAAGGAGGACTGCCTTTATTATAAAAAAAAAAACAAAACTATATTAAAACGGTTTATAGTGCACCAAGCACAAAAGTATTGCACCCAAGTACCATATTCCCTTACCAGACTCTATATTAAAAAGTTATAAAAATCATCCCCCCAAAAAATAAAAAGCAATAATAAAATGGTTTATAGTGCACCAAGCACAAAACTATTGCACTCAAGCACCATATTTCCATCCCACATTCTATAATAAAAAAAATCCCCCCAAAAAGCCCCATCATGTTCGAAAGGCCAACAAGGAGAAGCAGACGTTCACAGGCCACTAAAAGAGAGCAAGAACCCTCTGAGTCCACAGTGAAAAGTGTTGGTCACGGACATGGTACATCCTCTGCAGGCGGGACACACTTGCCTTTATTTTTTCCGGTGCTGGCCGTATTATTAAGCCACAACATGCAGAAGAATTGGTGGCGTGGATAACTAAGCCATCCTCATCTTCCTCATCCTATGTCACCCAGGCTCATACTAATTTGCCTTCCAATCCAGCTGCCAAAGCGGCCTATTGCTCATGCTTCTTGTCCACAGCTACTCCTTCCATAGCCCCACCATCATGCACAGAGGAGTCACCTGAATTATTCGATCATAGTGTCAGTTACATGCTGCTGAAGGATGCTCAGCAATTTGAATGCTCCAATGTTGGCTCCCAGCTTGAGGAATGGAATAACGTGAGCCTAGAAAGAGGGGGTGCCAAAGATGGTCAAGAAACAAACAATCATGTTCCCCAGCTGCAGCATACTGCCAAGTTTGCTTCAGTGATGATGAGGTCACTGACAGTACTTGGATGCCTGAAAGAACAGAGGAGGAAAATAAGGAGGAGAAGGCACAACTGCAAATAGGCAGGATGTCCTCTAGGGGCCGGCTCTGTGGTGTGATGCCACCCTATTGCATCACACCACAGAGCTCCACAGGTGCAGGGCACTGCCAACTCCCCATTAACTTCCAAAAGTTCAATGGTGTGAGCTTTTTTCAACACATGTGCAGCAGACTGCAGCATTGCTGTTTGCAATCTCTGTCTGAAGCGGATCAAGCATGGCCAGAACACCAGCTTCTTGGGCACCACATGCTTCACAAGACATATGATTACCTGCCATGCAGTCCGCTGGCAACAGCACTTGAAAGACCTACATCATAAAAAAATGGAGATTTCTCCTTGCTCCTCATCTGGGATCTCTACCCCTACTATACTTCAAATCTTCTCAAAAACCTGCACTGAGAGGGATGATGATATAGCAATGGGTGCCACAGGTATTTGCACCCAATCTGCTAGCAGTACACCACCTGTTGATTTCACCAGGAAAATTTCACTACCCTAGTTGCTGAACCATAAAAAAAATACTGTCCCAGCCGTCCACATGCTCAGCTTCTAAATGCTAGCTTGGCCAAATCACTAGCACTACAACTGCTACCTTTTCATCTGGTAGACTCTGCCCCTTTCATGAATTTGTGGAATGTGCTGTACCACAGTGGCAAGTTCCAAAAATACATTTCTTTTCACCTATATGGGTGTGCTCCCGCTGTGTTCCTAAATATGAGTGCCACATCCCAATATGATAGGCATATTTGGAAAATCCCCTTGGGGTGGGACTTTAAAGGCCACTCAAAAATGTGCAATTGAAATTATATTGGGTATATATAAATTTTATTACACAAAATAGATCAAAAATATGAACATACAATAATGTACAATAAAGACTGATAAAATTGGCAAAACTGGTATTCATAAAAAGGTGTACATATCACTCAACCAACTATTCCGTGCAAGATCCGACGTTTCAAGGTAAAAACCTCTTCTTCAGGGATTTTAGTGGAAATAGTTCTTCTGTAAGTATTAGAAGAATATATATCAAAGCAAACAATTATCAATGCAGTAAATTACAATGACAGAATATGGATATGAACAAATTTTGGAGTGTGAGCATACACTCGTTGTAACAAAAAAATTATAAATATGTATATATATACACTTACATGGTTGAAGGACGCATGGACACCAAAATTGTTTTGCCATAGGGTAAAAACATGGAATGTAAACGACACCCACAGAGACTATCGCTAGCCTTGTATAGAAAAAGGGAAGGTTTAATACTTGGAGCAAGCCAAAGTGTGTCACCAAGCATGCGTTAATGGGAAGTGTGCAAACTGGGGGACAATGTTCCAGCTGGAGTCCAAATTAGCCCAACCAGAGGGGCGGAGGGCAATCAATAGAATGCTGTAAATAATAAGGAAATACATCCAATGAGTGAGAAAACAAGACAGATAGTTTTGTAAGTATAGTATATAGACATTGCAGTGATGCAGCAGGACAATAAGTATATATGTATATAAAAAAGAAAATAATCAAACATATATGGGCCCAAAGTAATGGATTAAGATGGTCCAGGGTAAGTATAGACCCAAGCGAATCAAAAAGGTGTCCCCTGCAAAGGGATTTTCCAAATATGCCTATCATATTGGGATGTGGCACTCATATTTAGGAACACAGCGGGAGCACACCCATATACTGTCTATATTGGTAGTAAATACCGTATCCCCGCTCGCCCCCACTGTTGTTCCTTTTTGAAGATTTTTAAGGGCATAGGAGATTGCGTGTCCTATATCCCTTGCCCCTTGCTTCATTGCAAATTCGATATATTTCCTTGTGATTTTTGTTTATTATTATCTTGTGTATAATATTATAGTATTATTATTTGGTTGCATAAGACATCAATTTAGTGGGCGTTTGTAATGTCAGGTTTTGTAGGAGACGACTGGGAGACTCTTATGTCTCAATATACAGAGGAATATAATCAGAAGGAATATATAGACATTGAGATTTTTTCATGTTTTTTTCAATTAACGAAATTATTAGAAAATAAATCTTCTTTTTTTTGGCATGTAAAATCTTTTGGCGATTATCTCAGAGACAATATCAATCCCTTTGGACTCAGAGTTCAAATTTTTCCCACATTGGACGATGTCAGTTCAGCTTTTAAATTGAAGTGGGAGCAGTCACTTCGTGACTGCTCGACTTCCTTAATGAAACACCTCATTGAAGAGTACACCTCAAGATCAAAAAAATTGGATATAGAAATTTCCTCACTTTGTGAGAAAATCCAAAATTTCAAGACTCACAAGACATTTAAGGATCGTGAGTCTAAATTAAAACAACATCTAGATCTCTTTAACAAAAACATCATGAGCAAAAAACAAAAAAGTTCAATCGCGATAAAAATACATTCAAATTAGGGAAAGCCTATGATTGGACAACACGTAAACCCAATCCCAATATTAACAGAAAAATTGACCCACCTATGCCATCAAGCTTCCAACATCCTTATTCCAACCAAAAAACATCTAACAATGATCGTCCCAAAAGACCCTTCCCAGGTGACTTGCATGGTAATCAATCCTCTTCAAAAAAACCGAATATAAAACCTACCTCTAAAAACGTATACCCTTTGTTTAAATCACCTGCCACAAATCAATCAATAGAGAATGATTCTCAATCATCACTATATCACCAGAATTCATCAGTCACTAATCCTACACCTATCCAACCTCCTTCCACTATCACTAGTACTATTGATTTACAACACGCCTCTTTTTTAGATATTCTTCACCAGCAAGCACTTCAGCTATCCCCACATCCCCCCATTCCAACACAACCCATTTAGTCACTCCCCCCTCGCTCCCCACAGAGTCCACTATTATCAACTTATCAAGTCACATTTTAACGGATGATGAATCCATGGCCCTCCGGAAGGGATTAAGCTTTTGTCCAAATGCAGGCCTTGACAAATTTGATTTTGTCAAGGACCTGCATTTATTTGCGCGTAAGTTGAACTTTAAAGTTTTATTCAACAAAGAACCCAAAGCTACGTCTCTGAGTACTCCCCACAATCCTGCTCTCGAAACTTTGATATCGCTCTTAGAAGAGAACGAGGACCTCATTGATCGCGTTGATCTTCCCTTGCTTTTAGCAAGTGTCGATCAAGCACCCAATGAACCTCCATGTCCTCATCCTATTGTAAAGAAAAAATCAGACAAATGCCCTCCGATACAGAACTCTAACATAAACGCCTTTTTAAAAATGGTTTCCAATGATGTGGATAAGTTGAAAATTAAGCCTTCAAACGCATCCAACATTACGCCCCAACAGCGACAAGCTGTAAACTCCCTTGCTAAGAATCAATCAATTATAATTAAGCCATCGGATAAGGGGGGCAACATCGTCCTAATGGACGATGTACAGTACATCCACATGTGTCAAACAATTTTACGAAATCGTGAATGGTATAGACCCATCACAAATGATATTATTAACAAATACAATATTTCTTTTTATGAGTTAGTAGACACAGCCTATCTGCACAATATCATCACCAAAGACACTTGGGAGTACATTCGCCCAGCTTTTCCGGTGGTTCCAACCTTCTATGCCCTCCCAAAGGTCCATAAGGACCCTAGGAACCCCCCAGGGAGACCCATCCGGGTGCGGATCAATCACGGACAGCGCAAGCAAAGTCCTTGACAAATTTTTGAAACCTTTTGTCGCAAAACTTCCATCCCATATACGCGACACTATACATTTTTTACAAAAGATCAGTGACCTCACCCTACCCCCTGGGTGTTTCTTGGTGGCGATCGATGTTGAGGCCTTGTACAGCTCGATCCCCCATTCCAGGGGGGTCGCAGCTGTACGCCACACGATCGCCACCAATACCGGCCTGGACGCTTATGGGGAGTTCATGCTGTCTCTGTTAGAACACATTTTAACACACAATGTGTTTTCTTTTCACTTCCTCCAGGTACAGGGCGTAGCGATGGGCACATGCTGTGCCCCATCCTACGCCAATCTGTACCTGGGGGAGTGGGAGAAAATTTTTTTGGAAGACGAGGATCTTACGATATACACAGATTGTATCCGCACATGGATGCGATATATTGATGATGTTTTTGTAATTTGGGATGGATCTAGAGAGCTACTTGACAAATGCATGGAGAGATTGAATCGTAATGAGTTTAATCTAAAATTTACAATGCATGCCGATACCACCAAGATAACTTTTTTGGACGTTGAGGTTTTCTGTGATGGGGATGGGGATGGTGTTCTCCGCAGTGGGCTTTATCGTAAGCCCACTGCTGGGAACACCATCCTCCACGCTACTAGTTTTCACCCCCAACCGCTTATTCGCTCGATTCCGATGAGCCAGTACCTACGTTTGCATCGAAACTGTACCAACATAGACACCTTCAAAACAGCAGCCATCGGCTTGAGGGATAGACTACTGGCGAGAGGATACTCTCGCAAGTTGTTAAAATCTGCATATAAAAAAGCACTATTGAGTGACAGAGACTCACTCCTTGTCCCTAGAGTTCGTAAAAATGACAATACCCTGAGAATCATTACCAGTTTCTCTCAACAACATCAGGATTTAAGAAACATCATTGAAAAATATTGGCATATTCTAGCTTTAGATCCAGCTCTAAGCCCACATTTACCTCACAAACCGTCAATTACATATAGACGGGCACCAGCTTTGAAGGACAAACTGGTACGTAGTGAACTGAAAAGCCAGTCCACTTTTGACCCATGCAAGTACAAAGGTACTTTTTCATGTGGTGCATGCCACTATTGCAGTTATATGCATACTACACAAAACCCCATCCTTCCCAATGGTCAAAAATTTAGGGCTAAGCACTTTGTGAACTGCAGGACCATCGGAGTCGTATATCTTTTGATTTGCGAATGTAAATGCTTCTACGTCGGCAAGACCAAGTTAGAATTTTGGAAACGCATGTATAAGCACATTAGAAGTATGCGCAAGCGCGACCCGGATTTACCCCTGGGCCGCCATGTGTCCAGTGTACATGGTGGAAGATTTCCTAGGATCAAGTTTTTGGCCCTGGATCGGATCCATCCCAGCCCCAGGGGAGGCGACTGGAACAAGCGCCTCCTCCAAATGGAGCTGAGATGGATCCATTCCCTTAAGGCAACGGAACCCCCAGGCCTCAATGATATGGTGTCGTTTAGGCCTTTTTTGGAGGGTTTTGCCTCTGGAGGCATTGAGAGATGAGAATCTTCTCTCCCTCCCGGTGTCTCCAGCTAGAATATGTCATCATAGCAAGCTACCTGGATATATTTTATATATATTTTTTACATCCATCTGACTATCCACACACTTCCCTTTTGATTTTGATGTCTAAGCAATGAATGTTTTTTTGAATCCAATTTGTAAAAGAACATGGAATTGACACCACCCACAGCCTCTTCGCTGACATTGTTAATTATATGTTGTTTGTTATCCTTGGATATTTCAATATATATTTTCTATGCTTGCCAGAGTAGTTGCTCTCTTCTTTTTGCATATTCATTTGCAAGTAAGTGCCTTCGACACCACTACAATATACAATACTCTAATAATGAAATAATCGGTGGCATTGTGGTCACGACAAATAATATCTTTTGATCTAAAAAAAAAGGTTAATCCGTGTATGCATTTTGACATACAATGTATATGTATTCAGATTGGATCTTCTCTAATTTTGAAGCATGCGTGGATCTGTGCACCTTGGGGGCCTCTATTCCAACCCGGCACGGGGTCCGGGTCCCTTGTTTTTGGGCCCGGCTTTTCCCGGCGATGGGGACCTTCCCTGCTGACATCTCTTGATGTCTTCCCCACTTCCGGGACACGCCGCTGTATGCGTTCTCACGCAGCAGCGGCGTCATATCCCGTGCCGGCGGGAGACGCCCGCCGGCTACGCCTCCGCCCCCTCCGGTGACGCACTTCCTGTGCGCGTCGGGGCGGTGATGTGGGCGGGCCTGGCGAGCGCCGCTCGGGGAGCCCACAGCTGCCGGGGGGCTGAGATGCAATCAATATGATTGCTTCCACCTGACAGCGCTCCTATATAGGCACCACTCCCAGCATGGAGTACTGTGTACATCCATTGCTGGGAGGAAGGTTGCTGTGGAGCTCTCTGTCATAAGGTCAGTTTTGTATTACTTTGGTGGGATTAATCCTTAAGGGACTTTCTTACACCTCAACAAACCTTTGGTGTGTAGGCTTGTATACTTGGCTCATGCCTTGGGGATAACTTTGTTTGCCCATCATATTCATATATCTATATAGTAGAATCTTTAATAATCTATTCATTGCCTCTATCCTTATAGCAGCTTTTAACTATATCTGGCCCTAGACAAATAGGTGCATACACATACAGATTGATGCACATTCACCAGGACACATTTTTCTCTAAAACAAGCCATCTTTACACCTATATAGTCTCTCTTTTTAGAAAAACTATTACAGGACACCTTTTTGATTCGCTTGGGTCTATACTTACCCTGGATCATCTTAATCCATTACTTTGGGCCCATATATGTTTGATTATTTTCTTTTTTATATACATATATACTTATTGTCCTGCTGCATCACTGCAATGTCTATATACTATACTTACAAAACTATCTGTCTTGTTTTCTCACTCATTGAATGTATTTCCTTATTATTTACAGCATTCTATTGATTGCCCTCCGCCCCTCTGGTTGGGCTAATTTGGACTCCAGCTGGAACATTGTCCCCCAGTTTGCACACTTCCCATTAACGCATGCTTGGTGACACACTTTGGCTTGCTCCAAGTATTAAACCTTCCCTTTTTCTATACAAGGCTAGCGATAGTCTCTGTGGGTGTTGTTTACATTCCATGTTTTTACCCTATGGCAAAACAATTTTGGTGTCCATGCGTCCTTCAACCATGTAAGTGTATATATATACATATTTATAATTTTTTTGTTACAACGAGTGTATGCTCACACTCCAAAATTTGCATTGATAATTGTTTGCTTTGATATATATTCTTCTAATACTTACAGAAGAACTATTTCCACTAAAATCCCTGAAGAAGAGGTTTTTACCTTGAAACGTTGGATCTTGCACGGAATAGTTGGTTGAGTGATATGTACACCTTTTTATGAATACCAGTTTTGCCAATTTTATCAGTCTTTATTGTACATTATTGTATGTTCATATTTTTGATCTATTTTGTGTAATAAAATTTATATATACCCAATATAATTTCAATTGCACATTTTTGAGTGGCCTTTAAAGTCCCACCCCAAGGGGATTTTCCAAATATGCCTTTCTTTTCACCTAAGGCCATTCCAGCTCTGTACCATCATGTGGAAGGCAATGTTTTTGCCTCATTGGACAGAGCGGTCAGCAGCAAGGCTCACATTACTGCTGACACTTGGTCCAGCAGGCATGGTCAGGGATGTTACATTTCCTTCATGGAGCACTGGGTAACTCTTCTGGCAGCTGGGAAGGATGCAGGACAGGGTTCAGTGCTGGAGCTTGTTCTGCCACCACACCTTCAAAAAGCTGGTGGTGATTCTGCCGCATCTATCTTTCCCCCTTCTCCTCTTCTTCTTCCTCTATAGCCTCTTCTACTGAATTGTCTTCTGAACCAGCAGTGCTCCCTAAACGTTCAAGAGGCTACGCAAGCAATCAGGCTAAAAGATGCCATGCAGTGCTTCAGTTTGTCTGTCTAGAGGGCAGGAGCCATGCTGGGCCAGAGATTCTGTCAGCTCTGCAGAGACAGGCTCAGAGGTGGTTGACAGGGACACTTGACATATTTTCCATGCTTGGCACATGTCCTGAGTTGTGTGCTGTTACATGACGTCAGAAGGGGATGGTGTCACTGGGTGACATAGCTAGGTGGCCCCGCCCCTTGCCTATATAAGAACTGTCAAAGCGAAGATCGTGCAGATGGCGTGACGCCTCTCAAGACGGCGGGCATCGTGATTGACGATGGATATACATTGAGGGACATTAATTGAGTGCTCACCTCCTCCCCTTTCCTGACCTGCCAGGCTGTATGCTTGGATGAAGGTCTGGTATGGATTTTGGGGGGAACACTACCTTTTTTTTTATTATTTTGGCGTGTGGTTACCCTTAAAGTCCATACCAGACCTGAAGGGCCCCGGCAATACATTCCAACCGTGGGCAATTTTAACTGACATTTTTTCCTTTAAGCCCCGTACACACGTACCGATCGTCGGCCGAACGATCGGCCGTCTTTTGTCCAGGGCTGTCGTGTCTGTTGAAAACTGCAAAAGACTGCACACGAATTTTGTCGGCCAACAACAGCCGACTGCAGAAGTGATGTCATGTGATGGTTAACTTTCCTTGTCTTTTTTCTTTTCTGAGCATGCCCAGTCTTGCAAATCTGCTGTCTGTCGGCCGAAATCTGTACTGACTGACGCACAATCGGCCGTTCTGTTGTCGGCGTACAAAAATTTTAATGCATGCAGGACAGATTCTGTTCGGCCGAAAATGCGCTGTCGGCTGTCGGAAGCATCATACTAACAAGCCTACAATCGGCCGATCGGTCGGCGGCCGAATATTTGCGGCCGACAATCGTTACGTGTGTACGGGGCTTTAGAAATGTCAGTATTGCTGCAGCAGGCTCTATATTTCGTACAGATGCGCCACTTTACATGCAGACTAAGGGGACCCCACCAGGCACTATATGTAAAGGAATTTTTCATTTTTATTGTTTCACTTTAGGTTTAACTAAAATCTCTGCTCCTTCAAAAAGGATAATTTAAAAAAAAAAATGCAATGATACATGTCCCCCCCCCCCCCTTTTTATGGCAATAACTTGCATATAAGCCTTTAAAAATAGGGACTTTTGATTTTTCATGTTTGTGTCCCATAGACTTTATTAGAGTTTGCATGTTTGCTAGAATTTTTTCCCTGTTCAAGATGTTCTGGTGCAAACCGAACAGGGGGGGGGGGGGGGTGTTCGACCCATCCCTCTTTATGATCATTTATTTGGGTTTTCTCCTAAGCCTGGTATAGATGTGGTTTCTCCCTTTTGTCAATAGGTGGCACTGTTACATTTGATATTAGTATGATGAGCTATAGTGAAGCTAGTTTATGAATTTGCATACTTTTCTCAGCCAATCAGACTGGCCACTAAACATCCTGACAAACAATATAAATATTTGAGAAGGTCAAGTGATCAGGGCCCTCCCACCCAGACTGCAGTCTGGGGTGGAATGTGTGGGGTACAGCTGTTGCTGGGTAGGCCTAGCCACATGCTCAAGGCTCTGCAAGAGTCTCCTTACTACCTGGAGGTATGAAGGAAAGGATGAAGACCTGAGATGAAGTACCAGAAGTTACTCAACACAGAATCAAAATATCATCAAAACAGAATCATCCAGAGAATTCCCACACCTTCTTTTGAGTTCCTTTCAATTGCTACAGGAGACAGCTGTTGCTACAAAAAGTACAGATTTCTGGATACAGCTTAAAGGCTCTTTTTCTGTACTGCTGTCTACCTTTCCATAGGTTTGTCTAAGGAGCCTGCCGGTCTGCTGATTTATTTGACTAAGGGTGTCTTGTGCCCTATCCCTCTCTCCCTGAACTGTTGCTGTTCTGAGTAAAAAACACCTTTTTGTGCAAGCATAACACCGCATTCACACTTCGGGGGCGACCTGTGAAGTCGCGTGCAGCGCAACTTCGGCACGACTTGCACGGACTTCACAGAATGAATGTCTATGCAAGTCGCTCCAGGTCACCCCGAAATAGTACAGGAACCTTTTTCTAAGTCGGAGCAACTTGTGTCGCTCCTATTAGAACGGTTCCTGTACCACACAACGGACCGCGACTTGTCAGGCTGACAAGTCGCCTGACAAGTCGTATTAGTGTAAATGGAGACTAAAAGTGACTGGCGCAAATTTTTTTCTACCTTGTACACTAACCACCATGCCTAGCAACCTGTACCCTGAGGAGAAATGTCAGCCCTCCCTTTCTCTGGGGGTTGCCAACCCACCTCTGAGGGTCAGGGGGGTGCTACATATAAAATATTAATTATATTTATGTAACTGATTGTGAAGTACAATAGAACAGAAATCATTCTTGTACTTTTATTGAAGTTTTTTCATTGTAGCTTACACTAGTGATCCATTGGAGACAATAACTCCACGCAGTGTCAAGAGAAAAATGAAGTCAACAGTAAACAGTATAAACAACAACTCACCCTAGCTTCACCGCACTGTGGGAAGATAAAGAGCTAAGTGTCGGTGCTCAGGCTGAACGTCCAAACCAAGTGTTATATGAATAAAGCCGACACACGAAAAGGCTTCTTCCAAGTAAAACTCTTTATTCCAGCATGGCTAACGGTGACAACATGACAAATGCTGACGCGTTTCAGCTTTACGCTTTCCTCATAGCTTGTACATGTACAATAAAATCAAACTTATATAATGTGAAAACTGCTCCTAAAACTAGGGGCGATACATAAAGTACTTAATTACAATTAACATCAATACATAACACCAGGGGAGAGGTGGTGTGTTCAAGTCGGTCAAAAATCAAGCAAGGTGTCCCATAGGAAAAACAAACATTAAGTGTCGGTCCACACTTATGGGATGACAGACACCGCATGCGATCCGGAGCGCACTGCTCCTAAAATCACACGCAATGTCTGTGCGATGCAAACTCAGCCACACAGATTGCATGGCCGAATTCGCATCTGAATTGCACCAAACACACACAGACCCTAATTTCGGTCCGCAGCAGAATCGGATCGCATGGTGGTTCACACCAGTGCGATCCGATTCAACGTGACACGCGAGCCGACCCGGGGGCGTCGTTATCTTGGTATTGACACCCCAGGGATTTGCATACGGCAGTGCGAACCACCAGACCTCCTCTAACTGGTCTTCCAACCTGTTCTAAACCAAAAAAGAAAAAAGAACTGAGGTTACCTTACCTCCATTGATTTTTCTGAAATGTTTAAACACACTAGAAATATTTTTGGCATTGATGTTTGATGCATCATTGAAATGTTCAGATATTCTTACTCTTAAATTCCTAATGGTGTATCCAATTGACATTTCAGGGAAATCCATGGAGGTAACCTCAGTTCTTTTCCCTTTTTTGGTTTAGAACAGGTTGGAAGACCAGTTAGAGGAGGTGATATACACCGCACTTTACTACAGATTGATGTGTGGTGGATACACAAGCTAAATACAAGAGCACCTAGTGGAATGAACAATAGGATGGACATAAACCTTTTCCTGAAATAATTGCGAAGTTTATCAGGGGTTGGTGCCAGTTCGCACTTGTGCGATGCGGCAACCCTGCGAATCCACTGTGGGTTCCCGCATCACATTAACCGCTTTACCACTGGTCACTGTGCTGCTACTGCAGCACCATGGCTCGTTATCGTCTGGCGACGTAGGTCTACGTCACCAGATATTCCCCTCTCTCGGCGGCGCGCACGCCGCCGGAGGCTCGCTCCCGCTGTTTTCAGTTACAGCGGGAGTCGGGCCAGGGGAGGAGCGGCGGGGAATCTAGTTTGGAGATCCGCCCGCCTGTGTAAACAGAGCGGGCGGATCTCCTAAGTGACAGGCAGACAGGCAGCTGAACCCTGGATCTGTCCTTGTGTCACTCAGTCACCTCCCCCCCCACACGTCAGTAAGCACCAGGCATACATTAACCCCTCCCTCTCCAATAACATTAACCCCTTCCCTGCCAGTGTCATTTTTACAGTAACAGTGCATATATATAGCACTGATTACTGCAGTAATGTCACTGGTACCCCCAAAAGTGTCAAAAATGTCAGTCAAGGGTCCGATCTGTCCGCCAAATCGCAGATCGCCGCCATTACGCGTTAAAAAAAAAACACTAAAAATGACATAAATCTTTCCCTTAGTTAGTAAACGCAATAACTTTTGCGAAAACCAATCAAAATACGCTTATTGTGATTTTTTTTACCAAACCTGGGTAGCAGAAAACAAATTGGCCAAAAATTTTAAAAAAAATTGGTTTTTACATCTTTTTTGGGGGGAATTTCATATAAAAAAATGTTAAAAATATTGTTACTTTTTCAAAATAAACGCTTTTTTTTTGTTTATAGCACAAAAAATAAAAATCGCACAGGTGATCAAATACCACCAAAAGAAAGCTCTGTTTGTGGGAAAAAAAGGACGTAAATTTCGTTTGGTTACAGTGTCGCATGACCGCGCAATTGTCAGTTAAAGTCGCACAGCACCGAATCGCAAAAAGTGGCCCAGACATAAGACAGCAAAATGCTCTAGTGGTAAAGTGGTTAAACTCGCATGGCGGTTCGCTCTGCCATATGCGAATTGCTGGTGGTGTCAATACTAAGTTAACAACGCCCCCGGGGCGGCTCGCGTGTCACGGTGCAAGCTGACAGTTTGCGCATGAATTGGATTGCGCTGGTGTGAACCACCATGCGATCCGATTCTGCTGCGGACTCAAATTAGGGTCTGTGCATGTTCGGTGCAATTCAGATGCGAATTCGACCATGCAATCTGTGTGGCTGAGTTTGCATCGCACAGACGTCGCGTGTGATTTTAGGAGCAGTGCGGTGTCTGTGGACCGACACTTAATGTTTGTTTTCCCTATGGGACACCTTGCTTGATTTGTGACCGACTTGAACACACCACCTCTCCCCTGGTGTTATGTATTGATGTTAATTGTAATTAAGTATGTACCGCCCCTAGTTTTAGGAGCAGTTTTCACATTATATAAGTTTGATTTTATTGTACATGTACATACTATGAGGAAGGCGTAAAGCCGAAACGTGTCAGCATTTGTCATGTTGTCAACGCTATCCATGCTGGAATAAAGAATTTTACTTGGAAGAAGCCTTTTTGTGAGCCGGCTATATTCATATAACAATGTGTAAACAGTGGCCTTTCTTGAAGCTTACTACGTACGTCTCCTTTTTTTCTGTTTTAATACATTTTTATTAAAAAATAAACAGTATTTATGTATGTCTCCTTTTTTATGCCTATAATGATCTTGTTCTAGCAACAAGTATAGTTTCCAGCTGGAAATAATGAAAAAAGTTAATGATCCATTAAAGGATAAAATAACAAGACTGGCTTATGGTGCAATAATTATCTTTGACCATCTGCCGACCACTCACATATACAAGCATAATCACATACATGTATGTGACCGGCCTTCTTCCGGGTTTGGGGTGTGTGTGTGTGTGTGTAAGCCCCCTGCCAACCCATACTGTGATTGGACACAGCACAATTTTGGCAGCAGATTTCATCCACTGATTTCAGCTTAAACTTGCTGATCAGCTGTGTTGAATCACACAATCACATTTACAAAAACACAACTCTGTGTACAGGGAAAAGCGATCTGGACTGAATAGCAGGGAGAAAAAACAGCCAGATCAGAAAGTAAAAGCAGCACACATTGCACATTGTTAGACACACAGTTAACCCCTTGATTACCTCTAGATGTTAGCCCCTTACAAGCCATTGTCATTAGTACAGTGTCAGTGTACAGTATTATCACTGATCACTGTATTAGTGTCTCTAGCGATGTCAGTGTCAGTTAGAGATCCTTCTAGCCAGTATCTGTTAGTGCCATATTTTCTGCCACCCTATCATAGTCCCACTATAAGTTGTTGATCACTTAATGATCACTGTAATTACAGTATAGAATCATGTAGCAGAATACATTTTGGCCTACATTTATGAAGAAATTAGATTTTTTTTTATTGGACATGTTTGAAGATAGAAAGTAGAAAATTCGAAATTTTCAATCTTTTTTGTTTTATTTATAAAATTAAAAATATAAAAATCCACTGGTGATCAAATACCACCAAAAGAAAGCTTTATTTGGTGTGAAAAAAATTATATAAATTTAATTTGCATATAGGGTTGAATGGCTGTGCAGTTAAAGTAGCACAGTGCTGAACAACAAATGCCCTGGTCATGAAGGGGGTAAAACCTTTCGAAGTCAAGTGTTTAATCCAGAAACCTTTTTGATGCTGCTAGATGTCCTCTGTCTGATAGCTAGTACCATTGAATCCATATCCTCTGAGTCCATGTTGTCCTGTGGCTAGAAAGTGGGAGAAGAAGCATCAATAATGAACTTGTCTCTCTGCTATAGCCAAATTTAGTCAGTGATGTCATCACCATCCCCATCCCTTCCATTGTATAGCTGATGACATCTCAGGGATCATTCATTCAGCTTTGAGGGCTGTCAGAATCAGCCATCAGCCATATTTATTCATGTAGGTGGGCAGTATCTGGAGGCCCCCTATTATTTAAGGAAGCTTCCAGATTCTGATAAGCCCCCCTCCTCACCCACAGACCCCCACAAACACCAGCTAGGGTTGTGCGAAAGATGCATTTGTCCTTATTAACAACGGGACCCCCCCCCCCCATGTTGAGGGCAAGTAGCCTGGTATGCTTCAGGGGGAATGCATGCTCATTTTAAGAGTCTGGTATGGATTTTTAGGGGGACCTTAAGCATTTTTTTTTTAAATCCACACCAAATGCACATTTTTTTCACTCTTGCTGTTGAATATGCTAAGGAAGAAAAAAACTTGCCAGCAAATTATATTCATTTTCTTCATTTTCTTTTTTTAAAGAAGCTGTTAATGACATGCTATTTGCCAGTAATTTAAACATTAATTTCTTTTGTATATGTCAGTGCTGCTGCAGCACTTTCTGTACATCAGAGATGTGCCCCTTCACAGGCAAGATTAGGTCACTACCAGGCATGTTATTACTTTTATTATTTCACTAACAAAATCACTGCTCCTGGCTAAGGGCTCTTTCACACGGGCGCAGAACCCTATTTTTCTTCCGTTTAAAAAACGCAACGGATGCAAAATCGGATGTCAGCGGTGTCATCCGCTGACATGCGCAATCCCCATAGACATACATTATGTCCGTATATCATCCGCAAATGGATGGGATGATATGCGGACATACAGAACGGATGACAAAAGTGTTTTTTTTTTTGCATGCTCCCCATGGCAATGCTAAAGCCTCTTTAGTGCTAATTTTGACACGCCCCTTTCTTATTAGCCCAGAAAAATTGCATTTTTAATTTGACAATTTTAGCTCCCATTGATCATAATAGAAGTCAGGTTCAACATCCAAACTTCTTTGAAGTGTGCCGAACCCTACTTAATCTGAAACCAGGGCAGTTTCACTCATTCCTTTATTTAGGAGTCATACATAAAAAGAGTTATGGTTAGGGTGTGGTTAAGGCTAAGGTCACCTTTATGGAAAAAAATAATAAATGCACATATTTTTACACATAAAATGTGCATTTTTAACGTTTTTTTACAGAAGCCTGATCTGAACCCTCCTGCTCTTCATCCTATTGGTCATTTTTTTTAAAGCCTTACTCCAGCCATAATTTTTATTTTTTTTTTTGATCGAGTGAGAAAGGGGATTTTTTTTGTCTGTGAGCTCAATGGAATATAGAGGGCATGTGGTTGTCAGTGAGGCAGGAAGGCATAGACATCAATGAAAATGTTGTCACAAGTTGTATCCTTCCTTAATCTAATTAAAAAGTATTTTTGTTCTTGTTCGAGTCTCTGTTAAAGAGAATTCCTATTAATTTTGGTCTTCTTTCTTTTAGCACCAGGGCAGCTTGGATTAGCTAGTAAGTGTAGGACAAAATAACTTTCTTGAATGCATCCAGGCACACAAACCCTAAGCCAGATTAATCAAATAAATAACTTATATCAAGCTATTATACTAACTTATTACTATATTCTATTGCTATATAAGATTGTGTACCAGGGTATTACTTGCCCTGAGTTTTCTTTTTTAACAAGAGGCTCAGAGATAGGAAAATATAAAATAACATTTTATATTGAGGCCTGTAGGCTTGATGTGCATGATTATAATAACAGAGTCATTGTTCATCGTCCTGTCATCATCTATTGGAAAATCTGAAGCTGTAAGCAGGAGCTGTCAAGATTGACAAATCATTTTATAAATTTATAGTCTACAAGTTCCCAGAAGCTGACCCTGTAAACATAATCAATTTTAAAAATCAATATAAAATATGGAAGCTATGATGATAATCTGAACTTGCCAAATTCAACAATGAACTTTAAGGTGTCAGTAGCCAAAGACCCATTCTTTAATTCTTCACCTTTTTCTTGACAATGACTTTCTGGTTCTCCTAAATCACTCCTTTCTGTCAATGGTTCAGGTAGTTATGATACACTTTAGAAAAATTAGTTTATCTTTAGATAATAAAGGATTACTTTTTAAATTGCAGGACATCTGTATTGAATAGATGATCTAAAGTTTGTAGTTAAAAATACATGGTAATGAACTCAAACTTATTTAGATGAATAAATACAAAATGGTGGGTGAAGCAAACTTTGCTGCCATAGGAAGTTACTCTTAAATGACAATATTTGGAAATGTATTAGATTGTAATTGAAGGATCAGTATATAAGGAAAGATACTTTAGTTATAGGTTGTAAATTCTTTCACTAGCTTTTTAAATCATTCTGGGATCCCAGTGATAGGAAAGGCATGGCAAAGTTATGATTGAATCAGGGCTGGAAACTCGGATGCTCTTAAATAAAAGTACTATATTTGTTACATGAGTACACAGGTACAGGCTATACTGTATGCTGATGCATTTCGGCTGTGGAGCATTCATCAAAGCACTGGCAAAGTTATTAGGTTTACCCCATACATCGCACTGCTCCCACTGCATGTGGAAAAATGGCCAACCAATAAATTCTGGTGACATCATTTCCAGACAGATGCTGTTGATTAAATGGGGGAAGATGGCACTTCCAGTTTCTACGTTTTTATACTGGAAAATTGGAAATAATAACCGCGCTGATGGAGATCAGATATGCAGCTGCAACTTTAAGTGTGACCACACCCCAGTAAATAGTTCTAAATCAAGTCGCGCTATAAATGAGTAATGGAAAAATAAAGTCCATAAAAGTCCATAAATTGGTAAAATCTCAGTTTTCAGACCGGGCTCCTTATGGATGTATGCTTACCAGAAAAGGTAAATGCAGGTTCTCTATAGTGAATCTTGTCCCCTTGATGGAAGACCGGAACCAGTAAGCTCGTGGCGATTCAGTGGTCGAACCTTTGAAAACGTCATCTGTGACGAAACGTCGTAAGGACACGGCGTACTGACGTCATCTGACTGCGACAAGGAAGTGCGGACGAGCGGAGTCGTCCGGCCGGCGGCTAACCATCAATGCTCTGTACTTCCTGACATATTGTGAGTGTTATTAGTTTACTTTTAATAAATTTTAAAGCGGTTTTACACTATGGAAGCTGTTCTCTTTTTATGGTGGTGAATACCTTGGCTATCTTTTGGAGTCATCTGGGCTAGAACTTGCTTCATGTCAAGTGTGTCTATCCATGAAGTCTGATTTATCTACAGGCGTTTTTATTATCTACATGTGGTAAGAGGCGATTTCTACTGGTGAAGGATAGCACTGGTTCCTAAGTGATACACGTGATTGTCCTGTTACACTTTGGCTTGTTTATTATTTAAATATGGTAAGAGGCAATTTCAGCTGGTGAAGGTTCAGCACGGAAGCTAGAGTGTTTTATGTGATTACTCCCATTCACTTTGGCGTTTTTACTTCCTTCGCATGGTAAGAGGCGATTTCAGCTGGTGAAGGATAGCACTCACTCTTTATTGATTTATGCGATTGCCCTTATTCACTCTGGTAAGGGGGAACCTTTAGGTGTCTTATTGCATGGGATTATTTTCTTTTTCTTTAATTCATTTTCTTCAACTATCGGTTTGTGAGCATTCACATTGGTGGTGGTTATATCAACACAACATAATTTTTTGAGCCAACCATTGAATGATCACATTGGTGTTTAAGTCACTTAAAATCATTTATGTTGGGTTTTATGCTATTGCGCTTTTTATATTTAATTTTATGATTCAACGACCACTGAATCACCACAAGCTTACTGGTTCCGGTCTTCCATCAAGGGGACAAGATTCACTATAGAGAACCTGCATTTACATCTACCTTTTCTGGTAAGCATACATCCATAAGGAGCCCGGTCTGAAAACTGAGATTTTACCAATTTATGGACTTTTATGGACTTTATTTTTCCATTACCCATTTATAGTGCGACTTGATTTAGAACGTTTTTATACTGCAGCGGGGTCCCATCCATGGTGAACCTTATATAAATGTACGAGTAATGTCAGTGGCCCTTTGTTTGTTCCCTAAATATGTCCCATTTGGAGACAAAAATGTGTTCTTTTGGGCCCCTGGCTTATGATCTCATCACATCCGCTGGTGTATAATGGAGAGGTGTTTTATGCTTTTATACACCTTGTGATACTTGTGAGTATCGTCACATACCTGATGGGAGACTGAGATGATGAGGTTGGCCCCTTTTATCTCTCCAGCCCTGGCCCCACGGAGAGGAGAACTGAGGATACCGAGGGACAGGAGGAAAATGCTAGCAGGTGTTGATAGGAGAAGTAGGAGTGGAGTAGGAGATCCTGGGAAGCAGGTGGCTCATCAGAACAGGAACAGTAGCTAAGCCCAGGAAATTACCCAAGGCGCTACACTTGTGCTGCATATTCAGGATGCATGGCTTGTCAGAACTCCCAGCAAAATGCAGAACAGCTGCTGCTAGCCGGGCATTTGGTGACTACTGGAGCCATCCTGGAACTTTTGGACACCACAGGGCGTTCCCAATATCCACATGCCTGAGACCCCAGTAGCCACGTCCTCCAAAAGGTAGGAAACTTCATGCAAAATGGTCCATATCAGTGAGGAGGACAAAAACGGAACACAGCCTCTGGCTCAGCCTGAAAAGTTATTGGACTGAGGTCCTATGGGGTAGGAGCAAGGGTGGGGCTACCCAAACGTATGGTGCAATGGAAGTCTGTCAGGAAAGATGCGTTACATACAGAGTGATATATTTCAAGCATTTCTTTTTTTTTAATTTTGATGAATATGGCTTACAGATAGTGAAAACCCAAAATTCAGTATCTCAGAAAATTAGGATTATACATAAGATCAATAAAAAAAAAGGGGATTTTTTTTATAGCTAACCCTCCTACGCACACCTTTGCACCTTCCAGCATGCTCTGCACCCCCCCCCCCCGCATTCTCTGTATTTCCCAACACACCTCAGCACACCCCAGCACACCTGTGTACTCTACCGTAGATGTCTACATGTCCCACACCCAGAGTTGTATAAAGTACTCGAAACCCATACTTGAGTAAAAGTACAAGTGCTCGATCAAAAAGTGACTTGAGTAGAAGTGGAAGTGCTCGATCAAAAAGTGACTTGAGTAGAAGTACTAAAGTATTCAACATTTTTTGTACTTAAGTATTGCAAGTAGTTTTCTTAAAATTTTGCTACTCAAGTACCGAGTTCGGCACATCGCGGATCTGGCAGACAGATCATTGTGCGGGGCTGGGGATGACCCAGCGGTCATGGTGCATGTGGGCACTAATGACAAAGTAAAAGGAAGGTGTAGGATCCTAAAGAACGATTTCAGGGACTTAGGCAATAGATTGAGGAATAGGACCTCCAAGGTGGTTTTCTCTGAAATACTGCCTGTACCTCGAGCCACACAAGAGAGGCAGAAGGAGATTAGGGAACTTAACAAGTGGCTGAGGAATTGGTGTAGGAAGGAGGGGTTTGGGTTCCTGGCAAACTGGGCTGACTTCTCAGTCGGCTACCGGCTCTTTAGTAAGGATGGGCTGCACCTTAATGGGGACGGTACAGCTCTTTTGGGGAGAAAGATGGCCACCAAGTTGGAGGTGCTTTTAAACTAGGAGAGACGGGGGGGGGGGGGGGAGGGTTCAGAAGTAGAGTCAGTGAGGAGGGAGCAAAGGACTGAAGGCAGTTGTAGGGTCAGCAGCGACAGTAGGTCCACAACGTCAATTGGCAGGTCTGTGCGGGAAAACCTCAGACCAAAAGGAATAAACATAACCGCCAATCACGTTTAACTTCCGTAAAACTAAGAGGGGTATATGCTAATGCCAGGAGCCTAGCTAATAAAATGGATGAATTGGAAATGTTAGAACATGAGGATGACATAGACCTTGTGGGAATAACAGAGACTTGGTTCGACCCCTCACATGACTGGCTGGCCAATATCCAAGGGTATACGGTGTACCGGAAGGACAGGGTAGGAAAAAGAGGGGGAGGGGTATGTCTCTATGTCAAGAACAATGTAAAGGTGATAGAGAGGAGTGACATTACGGAGGGGATGAGCATGGATTTAGAATCTGTGTGGGTAGAACTCCATAGGGAAGGAGAAAAGGGAAAAGTAATTGTGGGGGTTTGCTATAGGCCACCTAAACAAGAGGAGGAGGTAGAGCTGGAATTTTTAGCACTAATGGGTAAAGTGGCAAAATTGGGATCAGTCATCATATTGGGGGACTTCAATTATCCCGACATTGACTGGGATGAGGGGACTGCACACTCACAGAAAGCCCGTCTATTCACGGAAACCTTACAGGATAATTACATGTCACAGTTGGTGGATTCTCCGACTAGAGAAAACACAGTCCTGGATCTATTGATCACTAATGACCCAGACCTAATCTCGGAGGTATTAGTCCAGGACTACATGGGTTCTAGCGATCACAGGATGATCACATTTAGTATAAATAACAATATAGAAAGGCAAGTGGGGAACAAAAGAACCCTAAACTTCAGAAGGGCAAACTTTCCAAAATTGTGCTCATTGATGGAAAGGGTAAACTGGGACCAAACCTTGGGATCACTGACCACAGAGGAAAAATGGGAATGCTTTAGGAACATATTAAGCAAATGTATCTTGCAGTGCATTCCTATGGGAAATAAATTTAGAAGAGACAAAGCCAAACCTGGCTGGCTAAACCGTAGCGTTAAGAAACTTATTAGGGGAAAAAAATTGGCCTTCAAGAAATATAAATCAGAGGGCACAGTATCGGCTTTCGAGGAATACAAGGAGGCAAATAAGAAAAGTAAACAAGAAATCAAGATGGCTAAAATCAGCTTTGAGAGACAAATAGCGGAGGATAGTAACAAAAAACCCAAAGAAATTCTTTAAATATATCAACAGCAAAAAAACTAGGGCAGAGCATATTGCACACATAATTAAGGATGATGGGAGGATGGTTACAAAGGACACTGAAAAAGCAACCGTGCTGAATTATTTTTTCTCGTCAGTCTTTACACAGGAAAAGGAGGGGTACACTGACCATGACTGTATGGTTAGTAGTAATACACAGGACTTGCCACTATGGCTAACAGAGGGTGAAATCAGGGAAAGGCTGGATAAACTTAACACAAACAAATCACCAGGCCCGGATGGCGTACATCCGAGAGTACTCAAGGAACTCAGTAAAGTTATATCGAGACCACTGTTCCTGATCTTTGGTGACAGTATTAGGACAAGAGATGTACCAGGGGATTGGAGGAAGGCTAACGTGATTCCAATATTCAAAAAGGGCCAGAGGCATATCCCGGGAAATTATAGGCCTGTCAGTTTGACATCAATAGTATGTAAACTTCTGGAGGGGATGATAAGGGACTATATCGTAGAGTATGCCAAAGACAACAACATCATCAGCAGTAATCAGCACGGGTTTACAAATGGGCGTTCTTGTCAAACCAATCTCTTAACATTCTACGAGGAGGTGAGCTGTGAGCTAGATAGGGGGAGACCAGTGGATGTGGTGTACTTGGATTTCGCTAAGGCGTTTGATACAGTTCCCCACAAGCGCTTAATTTATAAAATAAGGTCTGCAGGTATTGACAGCAGGGTTTGCACTTGGATACGGAACTGGCTAAAAGGGCGTGTCCAAAGGGTGGTAATAAACAGCGCATACTCAGACTGGTCTGAGGTAGTAAGCGGGGTGCCCCAGGGCTCAGTCCTGGGACCAACCTTGTTCAATTTATTCATAAACAGCATTGAGGACGGGATCAGTAGTTCGTTATCAGTTTTTGCAGATGACACAAAATTGGCCAGGGCAATAACTGCACAGCATGAAGCAGATATTCTACAGAATGACCTAGACAAAATAACGGAGTGGGCAACGACATGGCAAATGAGGTTTAACGTGGAGAAGTGTAAGGTTTTGCACTTGGGGACTAAAAACATAAAAACACAATACACGTTAGGAGGGGAACCTTTGGGGGGATCAAAAATGGAGAAGGATCTGGGAGTCTTGGTTGATGATAGATTAGGCAACAGCATGCAATGTCAAGCGGCAGCTGCAAAAGCCAGCAGAATATTAGCATGCATAAAGAAAGGGATGTATTCCAGAGATAAGACTATAATCCTTCCACTTTATAAAACTCTGGTCTGACCGCATCTGGAGTATTCTGTCCAGTTCTGGTCGCCAGTCCTCAGGAGGGATGTGTTGGAGCTGGAGAGAGTCCAGAGAAGGGCAACTAAACTGATTAGGGGATTGGAGGACCTTAACTATGAAGAGCGGCTGCAATCGCTCGATTTATTCTCCCTGGAGAAAAGACGCCTGAGGGGGGACATGATAGCAATTTATAAATATCTCAATGGGGATCTCAGCTTAGAAAAAAAGCTGTTCATTCGAAGGGATTGCATGAGGACAAGAGGGCATACAATGCGATTAGAGGAGAAGCGTTTTAACCTCAGGCAACGTGGGGGGTTCTTTACTGTTAGGGCTACAAGATTGTGGAATTCTCTACCATAAGAGGTGGTTTCTGCGGGAAGTATGGTAGCTTTCAAAAGACTCTTAGACTTACATCTCAAGGATCAGGACATTAAGGGCTATGTGAGATGATTACAGCCACACACACCCACACAGGTTGAACTGGATGGACTATTGTCTTTATTCAACCTCACCTACTATGTAACTATGTACTGAAAGTAAAAGTACCAGTAGTTTTGAAAAAAAAAATTGCTACTCAAGTACTGAAAGTAAAAGTACAAGTACTGTGTTATGTAGTTATTAAAGAAAGAAGTCAAAAGTTTGAACATCATATTGTTTTTTATTATTTCAAATGCAGCTTTTATTTATACATACAGTAGCATTTATTTTCGTATGCGCTGATAATACACATGTTTTGAGCTTCATGAAACCTGCCATCTACTGTTCTGGCAGTGGTAATTTTTATAATTGTAACGAGTAACTATGCAGCACAAAAAAAAAATATTGGAGTAGAAGTATTGAAATCATTGAAAAAATGTAGTGAAATAAAAGTGAAAGTAGGAGAAAAAAATTCTACTCTAGGAAAGTACAGATACCGCCTTTCGGTACTTAAGTAAAGTAGTGAAGTAGTTCTACTTAGTTACTATACATCTCTGCCCACACCTTCGGGACCCCCTCCCCCCTTTGCACCTCCCAGCATCCACTGTATCTCTCCAGCACACCATGCTACACTGTAGTAAGCAGTCTTTGCATCCCCCACACCCCTAACACATCTACACTCTGTACCCACTTACACATCTCTGCAGCCCTAACCCCCAGCACATCTCTGTATGCCCCCTACTTCCAAACACACACACAAAAGTGTACTTTCAGTATCGTTGTCACCCTTTCACACTGATAAGCAACTCTATGGGGCCAATGGCATCTCCCATTGCCTATCGAGCTAGCAGTTTAGCTATACAGAGGAGAGGGGGAGGGGCCTCTGACCCGGGCAGGTACCGGCTTCAGTACACAAGTGAGTCGCTCTGCTTGTGCACTGAAGCTGATACCTGCCCGGGTCAGAAGCCCCTCCCCTCTACACTGTATAAAGTAAACTGCTAGCTGGAAGGGAAGGGGGAGATAATGTGGGCACCACAGAGCTGCTGATTGCCCCTTCCCCCTCTCCACTGCATAGTGAACTGTTAGCTGGAGGTGCAGGGGGAGATGACAGGTCTTGCCCCCCCCCCCCCAACGGTGGCAGAACACTAGGGCCCAGTCGAAAGTACAACCTTTGCGATCCTGGTAGTTCTGCCACTGCTACAAAAGCTGTTCTTATACTTGAATTTAGACTCTCAGAAACAAAAAAAATTATTCTAAAAAATTATTTTTAGACAAACACATCTAAAATACTAACAATAATTTGATCCCTTGACCAATTAATAATGTGAATGAAGAAATGCAAAATAAAGTAGAAGATATTTCTGAGCCTTATATTTGGTCTCCTCCTTTCTTTTTTTGGGGGGCTATTGGTATAATTGATAGTCATCCAGTCTTACAAATCATCCCTTTATTTGTTTATGTGGTGAGTTACCCTTTGGTACTCTGTGTGGAAATTATTTATTATTGTTTTTATGTTTTTTAATCTTTGTATATAATCTTATTTTCAGTTAATATTATTTTATTCTTATGGAGCCCTACCCCAATACTATCTACTTCTTAAAACCTACTTTTAATTGTGCATTTGATCATGAGGTTATAATGTGGGATATGTTTTTTAAGTTTTTTTCATATTATATTATCTGATATGCGCCCCCTGTTTTTTTGTGGACTCCCTATATGTAGCCCTCCCACGAGTTGTTAGAGGGTTGTGTTGACATCTGTTGTGATGGGTTTGGATATATGAGTTTTTGGGGGGTTTTGTACAATATGTTACCTTTTGATATCAT